>NC_135580.1:4022763-4324192 GCF_965152235.1 Eretmochelys imbricata | reverse complement strand
AAAACTTCCCCAAGGTACAAAATATTCCACCCATCGTCCTTGGATTGGCCGCTACCACCACCAAACTAATACTGGTTACTGGGGAAGACCTGTTTGGACGCGTCTTTCCCCCCCAAATACTTCCCAAAACCTTGCACCCCACTTCCTGGACAAGGTTTGGTAAAAAGCCTCACCAATTTGCCTAGGTGACTACAGACCCAGACCCTTGGATCTTAAGAACAATGAACAATCCTCCCAACACTTGCACCCCCCCTTTCCTGGGAAATGTTGGATAAAAAGCCTCACCAATTTGCATAGGTGACCACAGACCCAAACCCTTGGATCTGAGAACAATGAAAAAGCATTCAGTTTTCTTACAAGAAGACTTTTAATAAAAATAGAAGTAAATAGAAATAAAGAAATCCCCCCTGTAAAATCAGGATGGTAGATATCTTACAGGGTAATTAGATTCAAAAACATAGAGAACCCCTCTAGGCAAAACCTTAAGTTACAAAAAAGATACACAGACAGAAATAGTTATTCTATTCAGCACAATTCTTTTCTCAGCCATTTAAAGAAATCATAATCTAACACATACCTAGCTAGATTACTTACTAAAAGTTCTAAGACTCCATTCCTGGCCTATCCCCGGCAGAAACCAGTATAAGACAGACACACAGACCCTTTGTTTCTCTCCCTCCTCCCAGCTTTTGAAAGTATCTTGTCTGCTCACTGGTCATTTTGGTCAGGTGCCAGCGAGGTTACCTTTAGCTTCTTAACCCTTTACAGGTGAGAGGAGCTTTCCCCTGGCCAGGAGGGATTTCAAAGGGGTTTACCCTTCCCTTTATATTTATGACAGGCAGTATACCACACTATGCTGTATGGCTGTGGTCTGTTTCCATATGTCTATTCTTTTCGTAATTCTGTGCTATTGCAGTGTACAGGGGAAATGAGTCACCAGACTAACCAGAGATGTACTGAACCAAGATCCTTGTGACTTTGTATATCTGATGAGACCGGATAAATGCACAATGTAAAACTATGGAAAGGAGCTGTGGCTGAATTGATCTAGGGAGGAGCTTAAAGTCCTCCATTGTCTTTGGTCCAAACAACAAAGCAGCTTTACTTTATTATGTTTTTTTTTAATCGTGAGAGAAAAAAATAAATGAAACATTCATTTTTGCTTCCATATGGAAAGAGTGGCTAGGCAAAAAGTTTGGATTGGGCCCTTTGGCCTCAGTGGGGTGAGGAAATCTTGACATACAAGAGGCTGGAATCTATGGTGTTGTGACCAAGGGCTTATCTAACTGCAGAATTGCACTGGTTCAATTTAAGGTGTGATTTTAAACCGATTTAGTTAAAACTGTGCAAAAAAGGCTGGATGGGCACTCTAATTTTAGAAACAAGGTGGGTGAGGGAATATATTTTATTGGACTAACGTCTGTTGTGAGAGAGACGAGCTTTTGATTTACACAGAGCTCTGCTACATCTCTGTGTAAACTTGTCTCTTCAAGAAGTGCAAGTTTCTGAGTAGACAGAGTTTTGGTGTGTAGAGACCTAACTGCATACTAAAGAGTGAAAACTCCCTTAAGGATTGGCCTGGCCATGAATATAACAGACTTTAGACTCCCGGGCAGCAGTGGGGAAGTCTGCCACTGATGTGATAGTCCCAATCATGCCGGGAGGCCTATTATAGACGTCAGAGGAGCTTGTGCTTGCTCTTTCATTATATGTGCACTGACATTGTGCTTGGTATAATATGAGATTCATCCCAAGTAGTTTACAATGCTGAATGCCAGGGAGACAGAGCTAAATGCACTGAGACACCCAGGAGAAGGTTCTGTCTTAGTTCCTTCTCATTCAGTACAATGCGCAGTTGACTGTATATTAACTGACATGGGGGGCATTTGCAGTCTGAACAGCAGGACTGAGTACGGAGGAGGGGCGGGATGTGAAGGTAGGAAGGAGGACTGGCACGCAGGGAGGAGGGAATTCTAGGCATAGGGGGTGGCAGGGAGAAGGCAAACGGGGACAAGAGAGGGAGAAGGAGATGGGATTCCGTGCTAAGAAATGAGACTGGGTAGTGTGTAGGCCGGGACAGAGTCATAGGCGAGGATGCGTTTCACTCAGGATTTAATGCGCTCTGTCCGGCTGGGCAGAGGGGGCAGAGTAAAGGGGGAATTAGGAAGGAGGAGACGGAGGCGGAGTCCAGAACTGATGAGTGAGCTCCAGGTTGATAGGCAGGGCCTCTGTTTCCAAGCACAGTCCCTTGTGAGTCCCCTTATATCTATCTTTACCTTACTCCGCAACCAAGCCTTCCGAAAGCATGACTAACCCCCTGGGTTATTGGTAAAGCCCCTTCTTTATACCCCACCTTTAATTCACTCTTCCTAGGCTGTGCTAATAGCCTTGTAAATAGCGCTGTTAAGTGTGTAATTATCATTCTTCCAGGTTGTGTGGTATAAAGGGTGTAACCTCTCACAACATCTCTTGGAGGCATATTACCCAAGAGAGAGGAGCCAGTGCATGATAGGCCCAATTAAGCTAAGCAAAGAAGAGAGGGTATGAACCACAGATATTCCAGCTCCTAAGGAGACTATTTTCTCAAAGCTGGGCCATGGAGACTGCACTGCAGTCCCTAAGAGGGTCAGGATGAGGCATAGGGGGGGAGTACTAAAATAGACCTGGGGTAAGGAACCTGTTAAATGTACCCACCTGCTTATAATACACGATTCTGTGACTCTCAGCTGTTTTCTCTAGTGTGTCCCTTTGGCCGCTGATCTCATAACCTGACCTGGTGATTGCCCCCAGGATTAGCTTTGGGTGGAGTTTGTCAGAGCTTCCAAGGGACAATGGTGATCCTCTAGTCTGGCCTCCTGCATAACACAGCCCTGAGAATGTCACCCAGTGATTCCTGCCAACAGCCCAATAATGTGTAATTGAGTGTATCTTTTAGATAGACATGCAGTCTCCATCCTAGGACTCCACAAAGAATCCGCCACATCCCTTGGTGAGCTGTGCAATGGTTAATTACCCACTGTTGAAAATGTGCACCTCATCGCCAGTTTGAATTTGTCTCGCTTCAACTCCCAGCCACTGGCTCTTAGTCTGCTAATTTAAAGAGCGTTCTACTATTCGATGTATTCATGGTATATGCCACTGGAGACATGACAGCCTGGTGTTGCCATCTCTCCCCCTGGGGTTATAAATGTCCCTGAGGTTCCTTGCCCCTCTGACTGCCAGAGTCAGCAAATAGTTAACCTGTCTGAGCCCAAAGCCTCCGAATGGTCTGGTTAGGAGCCAGGTGAGCAAAGAGCAGATAAAGGCAGCACCTGCCTATGGGTTTGGAACAGCCCCGGGCCATAGATAGAATGTAAACACACTCTGAAAATCTTACTGTCTGACTCAGTGCCAGCGTCTTCTGGGCTCTTGTAATGGAAAATATTCTGTCTGAGGTCATTCAGTGACTAGAAAACCAGCATTTAATACCCATAATATTAGGTGCCAACTCGCTTCTTCCTTTGTGTCGATAAATAAACAAAGTGGGGTAGCATTTTGTATTGCCAAGACCTTTGTTTTAATGGGAAGGGTTTAAGTTTTTCTTCTTCCTCCTCCTTTTAAATGCATGGACTCTGCAAATTTCTGCTCCATTTGCCTCTATTTGCTCCTTTTGGCCACATGCACACACCCAGCCTTCTGAGCAAGAACAAATGTCTGTGCTTCCTTGTAAATCTGTGTTTGCTGCCCCAGGCTATGTTTGTAATTCCCTTGCTGAGCTTTGAGATGAGTAGGGGAGAGGTGCAGCTAGCTGAGATGATGGAAGCTGCCATTTCCCTCCTTTCGTCAATTAGGCTGCTTCACTTGGCTTCAGCTAATTATTAAAAATTTCCATTGGAGATGGATTTGCACTTTCGTGGCAGGTCGCTGAGAGACCCGAGGAGGAGAGTAAGGTGCGCTAGTCCCTACTTGTAACCCGGGGACAGAGAAACGACATGGCTTTAGAACAGTAGTCAAAGCAATTGACCCTCTGATCAGTGCAGTTTGCTCCCTTTGGTATATTTGTTGTTGCTTTTGTCCAGTCCCAAGCATGATAATTCTAGCAGGACTAGTGGCACCTTAGAGACGAACCAATTTATTTGAGCATGAGCTTTCATGAGCTACAGCTCACTTCATCGGATGCATTCCACTGGATGCATTCCGATGAAGTGAGCTGTAGCTCACGAAAGCTTATGGTCAAATAAATTGGTTCGTCTCTAAGGTGCCACAAGTCCTCCTTTTCTTTTTGTGGATACAGACTAACACGGCTGCTACTCTGAATTCTAGCAGTAGGCCTTCCACCAGTTCCCCTGGGGAAACTCGTCCACTCTCTCCAAAATTACGGCTAAGGAAACTTCTCCGGTGAAGTGAGCTGTAGCTCACGAAAGCTTATGCTCAAATAAATTGGTTAGTCTCTAAGGTGCCATTTACAACACACACTTTGCTTCTCTACACAAGAAAAAGGACACTAAACTATCTAAACTACTACATGCCACAAGAGGCCACAGCAATGGTTCCCTTAACCCACCCGGCATAAAAAAACAACCTTCCACGCAAACTTCCTCGTGGCTGGACTTTACAAAAACTAGCGAATACAGACTAACACGGCTGCTACTCTCAAACTTCTCCGGTTTTCACACTGAACTTTCCTGCCTTTGGTTTTCATCCAGTGACGAATCCCCCATTGTTCACAGAAGGCTGGACCCGCACGTGGCATTTAGTGAGGGGGAAGAGGTGCTTGCAAACCAGAAGATCTCTAGGAGCAGATGAGAGCATCGTCAGCCAGAGAATTCATAGCATGTAGGGGTTCTGTCCAGGTCCTTCTTCCACAGACATCAGCATGGTGCCTGAGTACCTTATGGACATGGCCTGTGTAATGAAATGCAGTAGAAAGCCCTATCAGTTGTTTTAAAGCACAGTTCATCTGTAAATTATCACATATATTTGCAGTGCAGTGAACAATAATGTGAAACCGTGGACCGAATTGGCCATTTAAAACCAAGCTCTCCCCACTTACCGGGATGGGGAAAATGAGCCTCCATCCCGCCTCTCTTAAAGATCAACATATTTTTTGTATCATCCCATCTAGAGGCAGCTGAATCTCTGTCAGGGATTTCAGCTCACTCACAGCTTTTAGAGCTTATAATTCAGGTGAGACATGTTAATGCTGACTGTAATGTCACACCGCAATCCACAACTCATAATAAAGATGGCAATCAATGCTCATCTCAATCTCAGTGGGGCTTTTGGTGGTGGTTGTGTCTTGCCCATGGAGATTCTCCTTTAGCTCAGGGTGGTGGAGACATTTGGAGCCAGAAAGTAGTAAATTCTGTGCCACTCCTACCATTGTGGTGACAATTTGTTAGCCAGGACTCTGCCATCAGGAGCAGTTTACTCCTCCCCTGCTAGCGTGTGGACTTTAAGGCTCATGTTTTCAAAGCTGTCTACAGGATTTGGATGCCCAATTCCCATTAAAATTAACTTTAAAAGTCTCAGCCTAACTGTTTCACTTTTCCTAATGCTTTCGTTTCTGATGTGGCTGCTTATCCCATGTACATCTCTGCAGCAGAAAAGATTGCCACTGCTCCCCATCAGGGCTGAGACATGCATGCAGATCTCAAAATTTTGAAGAAACAGAGGTTTAGTTCAGCTCCATGCTCTGTATGTTACTATAATTATGAAACTGACAGTGTGCTGTAGGTGAGGGTCCTTGGGACCCTCCTTATGAACCTAACTTGGCAGCTGACCTGGCAGGAGGAATTGGCAAATGTACATTCCTTTTGGACAGAATGAAATCTGCACGCAAATTGACACGTGACGCAGTTAATATTCCATTGTGTGAGATCTCTGAATGGACTGAAGCCTGAATGCTCCATTAACTGCACACACGTAAAATATTCACTGAGCTTGGGTTTTGTTGCCAGGCTGGGGAGTGGGGAGAAGTGCTGTATATAGAGATAAAAATGTCAGTGTTAAAGGTACATACTGAAATCTTTTCCTTTAAAAAAAAATTTTTTTTAGAGAAAGGTCTCTAATCTTCAGGAAAAAAAGAGAGGATTAGATGCAAAAATTACTGAGTTTCAAATTTCCAATATAATTGTCCGAAGTCTGAAAGCACCTCTCCTATTTGTGCCAAGATCCTTACTATATTTTGCAGTGTGTACACTCTACAAAGAAAACCCTGGATCAGTCTGATTTTTTGTTTTTTAACATAGTAGTAAATGCAGAAACCACAATAATATCCCCAAAGGGGCTGTACTCCTAAGTAAAGGACTAGGTTTCCTAAACACAGGAAACTCTGAAGCATTGCGGTGGCAGAGCAGGTAGGTACTAGCTTTTCTTTCCTGAAAGCCCAGATTTTAATTTATAGACAAATAAAAAGATCTTCTCCTGTTCTGGGCTGGTTTCAGCGGTTTAGAACAATAAGCCTTCCGGTTTCATTACCTACATATTGTATAGCTAGCGAACACTTAGAAGGGATTCGGTTAAAAAGGGTTGGCTGAATTGCTGGCCGCCATTTGAATTAAGAACCACGAATGAAACCATAAACTCACATTTCAGAACGGTCAGGCCTGGCGAACTTCTCGTTGTATTTCCCACCATTGTATTTACCACTGCTCACAAAAAGAAAAGGAGTACTTGTGGCACCTTAGAGACTGCTCACAGTCACTCTCCAGCCAGGGGATTGTAATGTTGTCCTGGGAACACATGAGATTACCTGGGCACATTATTGTTCCTTTGCCATGGTACCTACAAACCAAGGACCTGATTGTATGAGGTCATGACTACCCTCAGCTTCCACTAGCATACTTGTAAGGGGACCATAGCAAAACTTGGGCCTGCAAACCCACTACTCACCAACATATGTTTCCTTTTATATGTACATAACATGCTGGCTCACCACTTAAGGGCTGCAGGGTTTGGGGCTAGTCAACTGTGATTACCACTGAGGCACACCTGGACTGGATCTGGTAATTCCCTTTGAAGGGCAGCAGGTGGCTGCAGTGAAGGGGGAAGCTCGGAAAACTGCAGGAAGTAAGAAAGACCCTGATACCTGGGGGCTGGGCACATGAGGCTCTAGCTCTGTAGGGGCCTGGTCTGCCAAAGCAGGCAAGGCCCAGGCGGGGGAAGGCCTGGGAGTAGGGTGAGTTGGAGAGTGTTGGGATTGAGCAGACTCCAGCCGAAGGACCTGGGATGAGAATTTTCCCTAGTGAGATTACAGGCCTGGGACTGACCCAACCAGAGAGTAAAACCAATGGGCGGTGTCTAGGGACGTAAGATTTAATCTTGGAGCTTTGTTTATGTGAATAAACTCGGACCCCAAAGAAGGGCTGGGGAACGGGGAAGAAAACCCTGTGTGGAGTTTGTCACGGAAGCCTGTTGAGGGAGAAATCGTTAGCAGGGCACATCTGCAGAGGCACTGCTGGCCATGAGGGGGTGCATGGGAGGCTACAAGTACATAATATTGTATCCCTAGAAGCCCTGATTCAGCAAAGCATTTAAGCACATTATTAACTTTAAGTACATGCTTTGACCTCAGGAAAGTGCTTAAGTGCTTTGACATTTAAAAATAGATCTACAATTAACAATAGGCCTGATTCTCCACTGGACTGCACTAGTTTTATGCTGGTGGAACTCCAGTGACTTCAGCTTGGATGTAGGATTTGGTTTTAGGATGTTTTAGTTTTGCAAAACAAGGAATTTCATATCCTGGAATTGGAGGGAGTTTGTGTAACTGCTTCTGTTTTGGGCCCATAGTTTTTAAGGGAAGTCCTTTTTTAACTCTACTGATCAAGTGACCTATTTGCCCAAGATGAGGTCTATAACTACCAGCACTCATGTTCTGAAAGCTAATCACCGACCCTATCCAGTGGTTTATAGCACTGGGGTGCCCTTACACTATAAATAGAGACAATATGGGAGAAGAAAATGGGGAGACAACTTTTAACTGTACTGAAATGTAGTGAAGTTGGAGAGCTTTTTGGAGGAATGCAGCTGAAAACCCTAAATTTCTCATTTGAAAGATGGGACTGTCCATCCCAGATATGTTAGACCTTTTTCTGCTAGAGTGAAGAGCCCACTGTTAAGTATTTATTCCCCATGTAGATAGCTATAGACTGTGATCAAATCAACCCTTTTCCAAAAAAGCTACCTGTCCAGGATGATTGATAACCTTTCCGTTACGAGTTGCCCGACGTAATACACCTTTCTCTGTCTGAATTGCTCATTCTCCAGGAGGGAGGGAGAAGGCCTGAGGATCTACTGGGATAATCTGAAAGAGCCATCTGCCCTGTCCCGTTGGAACCCGTGGGCCACAGATATCCCTTATGCAACTTTCACAGAACATCCAGTGAAGAATAGCACTGAAAGGTTCAGTGCCATCTGCCAGGTATGGAGCATGGCTTCTCCGGATAGCAGGAGAAATACATACCTGTGGAATGCCTGGAAGGTGAAAGGCATGTTTGTTTGGGGCCTAAATTTCTTAACTGTACCCTTTTTAATTCTCCTTGCATTCAGTAATTCAAGTGATAGCAATACACTGAGAGAACTTCTTTATGAACCAATGTGATCATATGAGAGAGACGAAAGCTTGTGCATTTCCCTCGGGATCAAAAATATACAGCCCTGCTATAGAAATGCTATATGAGTAGCAAATGTGTTTCACAAATTAGACTTACTGATTGTGTAATATAAAGGCAGCCCTTTTCGTATGACAGTATATGTACAGATTTAACATATGCGTAGAATAAAAAAGGGATATAAGACCTGTTAAGTCTGAACGGAGCTAGGATCTACTCTGAGTCAAGGGGGCAAAGGTCGATCTTATAGTTGAAGCATTGGGCTGGGACTTAGAACATCTGGGTTCAGTTCCTGGTTCTGACAGAGATTCCATGTGACTTTAAGCAGGTCACATGGGACCAGATTTTCAGAAGAACTCAGGGGCATTTTTTCACATTCAAAAAGTGCTTAGCTCCTTAGCAACTCCCACGGCTTGGGATGTTGGGAAGAGGAGAGGGGAGCTGTCCATTATTCTCAGCTAGAGCTGCGGGGGACTGCAGCATCTGTGAAGAGAAAACCACTCACCCCAGTGGGTTCTGGAGCAGGTGCCCCCCCCAGCATGGTCCCCACTGGTGCTGGGCAGAGCTGTATTTAGCAGCACACCGGGATCAGTGCTGCTGGCTCGCTGCTCCATGCTGATAGTGGGGAGGGATTTCTGCCCACTGCCAGGAGGCGCCAGGGGCTCATCCGGAGATTGGTGCTGCTGATGGATCACTCAGCGCTAAGGGGAGCCCGTGGCGGTGTAGGAGTGCGGTGTGGTCCCCGGTGGGCGGAGCAAAGGCGCTCAGGGCGAGTGCGGCAGCTCCTGTCACAGGATGCACGGGGCTCCCTGCGGGCAGGAGAAGCTGCCCCAGTTTGCGTTACCTTCATTCAGGAGTGACGGTACCAGAAGGGCCTTCCGACACATCTTGTTTTGGGACTCGAGCACTGGGTGGGGGCGGACGGGTTTGGATGCTAGGTGTTGGTTCAGCTGATGATGGGGATAGGGCACAGCTGTCAATTTCGGATCCAGGTTCAGTTGCTGACCCGCCCCCATGTACACAAACGCTGCGGGAGACTAGGGGGAAGACAGGGTTCAGATCTAGGGGTTGGGGTCAGGCTGACCTCTGCAGCAGCTGGAAGTTGCTGTCTGTGTGAGAAGGATTCAGGGAGGGGGCCATCTGAGTGCAGTTGCTCCCAGAGAGGTGTCCATTTAAGAAAATCCACCGCTACAATTGTCACTAACTGGGAGTCTGAACAGAGTGAGCAATGGGCTTGGGGCCTGACCTCCCCTCCCCTCCAGGTCAGTGATGAAGCACAGGGGTGGCAGTGCGTTGTTCTGACACATCCCCAGTTCTGTACACATCCCAGGCTGTGGAGAAACAGCACATCAGTCTCCAGCACTGTCAGCCCAGAATGTCTCACCAGCCCTGCGTTTGCTTAAAAAGAGAAATGGGCCTGAAACATAAGCCCGGATCAGAACCTGGGTAGGGATCCGAGCTCGTTGCTCGAAGTTGTTGCTGTGGATCTAATCTGAGCACTGAATCCAAATGCTTTTCAAACTTTGGGATCTGGAGCCCAAGTCTGGGGATGTTTGGATCCTGGGTTTTGGTTCTGCCCATTCTAGAAAGACAAGCTCCCGACCTGGGGTTCTAGGCCTAGGTCCACTTAGAAATCTTTTCCCCCTTCTTTTTAATATTTTAATATTTTAATAGTAGCTTCCCCCCACTTTACTATTTACCCTCTTCATTCCTAAATCATAGTCTCTCCAAACCGAGACAATGCTGTGCCTCACTCGGGTCACTGGTGTTCTTGTTGCTCTGGCTATGAGACAAGGAGCCTTCTCTCTCTTTCTGTTATATCACAGATATGTCACTTGGAGGATTCTCAGCTCACTTCTACACAAATATACTTTCTTCACAAGCTCCTTCCTGAGAGCTCTGACTGTGATTAATGAGCCCATACTCCTGGTGTTCAGTTCCATTCACATTGGACAAACTTTCTCCCTCTTCCTTGTCTCCATTGTCACCACTTTCTCACCTATTTTGGCTTCCTGTGTCAGTTTTCCACCCAGCCTGTCTGTCTCTTGTTTTTTATGCACCTTGCTTGGCTTCTTCACATTCTCTGGATGGCTTTAAGGGCTGGAGGTCACTTCCTGATCTCTCTGGTCCTTGATCCTCTACAAAAAGTCCCTGTCTTGCACGCACAGGAAGTGGATCCCTAGAGCTTAGAGAGACAAGGTGGGTCGGGGAGGTATTATCTGTTATTGGACCAACTTCTATTGGTGAGAGAGACAAGCTTCCGAGCTTACACAGAGCTCTTCTGCAGGTCTGGGCAGCCCAGAGACCCAGACATTGGTATTAAAATCTTTAACCCTTGGGCCTCTGCCATTTTTCCACTGGGGTGGACAGAGGAATGTTCTTTGGGGGTGGGGGAGGGAGAGGGGTGGCTGAGGGACAAGAGGAGATGCCTGTATATATGCATCCATAGCAAACTGAGGAGGATTCACTTACACGGATTATTTGCTGCAGACAGTTGAGCGCTCAGTGCACGGACGAGACAGGTTGCTTTCCTTTCAGCAACTGAAGCTTAGAGAAAGGAAGCCAAACACAACATGCAGCTTTTTCCGTAGAACTTCACATAATTCTCACTCTTGTCATCTCCTCCTTCCTTCCATAGATGTCCGAGTTCACTACTCAGTTGGTCCGGGCCATTCAGACCGCCCAGAGCAAGAACCCGGCGCCAGGCAAAACCAGCGGAGTTGTGGTCCTGAATCAACCCCTCCTGATCAACACCTACATGGGTTTTATGTCTTTCATCGGGAACCGAAACAAACTTGGTTATTCCCTTGCCCGTGGGAGTGTTGGCTTTTGAAGCTCTCCATGGTGGGGAGTGTTTTTTATTTGTTAATGTCACTGTCCTTTAAATTCTGCATATAGCCCCATTTCTTTTAGAGGTTAAAAAGATGCAAAGGTTAAGTGATGCATAGGTCTTGTGCTGGCCCTCTGCCCCCAGGGGCAAATTTCCCTCCCTTTGCAACGTTTTTCCTGGGCCTTTCAGCCCTTACTGTGTATGAATATGGATGCATTATAAACTCTTTACGGTGTGTGCAATAGAAATGAATCAAAACCAGGACTCCACACCTGAACCCTGCCAAACTCTGGGAGAAGTTCAGATCTGAAGTTGAATCTTTGCAGCTGTTGCCCATCTCTTGTGTAAAAACTCCACCCCAAACTAAGCTGTCTAGCCCAGCCGGCCCATTGCTAATGTCAATGCAGTGGCTGCACTGCTTAAAACTGGGGCTGTGTCCGCACGGGCTCTCTCAGTGAGAATGCTTTAGTCATTCAGGGGTGTGAAAAAACACCCCCCCCGAGTGACAAAAGTTTTAGCACTTGAAAAGCTCCGGTACAGACAGCGCTTTATCGCCGGGAGCGTGACTACACTGTCCCCGTCACAGAGCTGCTGCAGCCGCGCTGCATTGTGAGCTGCGTAGACAGACCCGCAGTGTCCCTGGAAATCTGCAGTGCAGGACCTACAGCTACCCACTGCCTCTTCAGGGACCATGTGGCTCTGAAGTCTGTTTCCCATCTCGGGGTTCTAGGAACTTTGCAGCACAGTAAGTAGGTGCTTGCTTCAAACGTCAGGACTAACATTCACGCTACAGAGAAATAGTTTAACTGATCTCTGGAGGTGGCCCGGAATTGATACGAGCCTTTAGCTATCTGCACTCTCTCACATGCCGGATATATTATTTTGTGCTTGCATCTATATCTGTCAATCCGTGCCTGGAAATGACATCCTACACTATCCTCAGTGCTGCCCTTTAAGATCTCTCTTGTTTTTTTAAAGAGCCGCTGTGTTTGAAATTCTGTTTGGATCACTTGGAGAATCTCTGGAGTAACCCAGTGACACATCTGGAAAGGAATTTTCTCTGTTTCTCTGGTCACATGACACCTGGTCCAAAGCCCTTCAGAGTCATTGGAAAGACTCTCATTGCTCTGAACTCTTTTCAGATCAGACCCATTGCAAAAGACAACAGTGAAATAAATATCTTGAAACAAATCTTAAAGGATAAAAAAAAATGTTTACTCATAAACTTTTCATATTCTGCATAAGATGTTAGAATGGGGGAAAATCCAACAAAACCAGACACATTATTTTTTGGACTCTTCAGAATATTTTGGCTAAATAGATAAGTGGCTAGTATAATTGGGTCTCAGAGTTTGTTGGTTTTTAAGGATCAGCATCACAGTATATTGTCATTTAGATTTTAATAAAATAATCTCCTCAGTGGTTGTGTTTCTTTTAGGTTCCAGGTGGCAGATAAGTGAGTGGACAATGTTATTTTTCTTTTTGGGGGTAGGGTTGTCTCCAAGGCTCTCCCATTTTCCTCACCTACAGGCCCTGCAACATACTGCTTTTCTTCTCTATGCCCTGGCTCTGCACTACAGTGAAACCTTCCCGAGCCAAACAGTTCTGTCATCTAGAGAGGGCCATTAGAGACTTATGGGATGTTCTCCATTTTATTCAGTATCTGATGTCTCTGCAGCATCAGAGAGTTCAAGGCCAGAAAGAACCATCAGGGTGCTGGGGTGGTGTAGAAAGAAATAAGAACAGGATATAAAATCTGATTTCCTATAGTCTTCACTGATGGCCTACACCATGGGCATGTCTTCAGTGGTTGCATTTAATAACTGGCGTTGATTAATATCACCCATCCTTTAAGGACTGTTCATCAAAAGCCCATGGAATATCTAATGCAAACCACAAATGTACCATATAAGTTGTAGCATCCTGTTTGCTTGGCATGCCACCAAAACCAGAAAGTGGGTGAGACCATTGGTCACACCAGAAGGGTTGTCAGCACACAGGACTCTACAGATTCTTGAATCCTTGAATTCTGTGTTACCCTTAATGGATCCATCTCAACCCAAAATATAACAAAAATGTTTTCAAATCTAACCACCTTCTCTGACTCCAGACTGGGCAGCAGTTGAAGTTCCAAGCCAGGAATGAAGCAAATGTGTTTTATTTTTCTTCTCTGCATCCGTTACAGATTCCCCTCACCCTTTAATTTGTTATGTCAGTTAGCATTGCCCTCCTCAAGGCAAGAACTTTTTATTCAGCCTGCAAGAGGAAATGTTGCAATGTTGGAAGAGGTGGGATGAGAAATCTTTGGCAATTGTTCTTAGGAAGGCATCACTGGCAACTTAGCACAATAATTTTGCACAAGAAAAAAAAATCCTTGCCTAGGAAACTGGGATCTTGCTGAGAAGGTGTTAGGAAAATAAATATCTGCTTTTAGTTCATGCTGTTCCCTATTGGGATTTAACATTCTGCTTGTGTAGCTCTTTCATACCAAGCTAACTTTCAAAGTAACCCCCTGCCATTCCATTGCCAATGTGCTTTTAAAGACACAAGCCGAGCTTTATTTGCTAAACTCCACCTTGTCAAGAATATTTTGAACTTGTTTTTATTTCTGATTCAGACAGAGTTACCGGGCTTCAGAGCCTCCAAAATGTAGGTCGCTTGATTGAATCCTTCCCAGGAACAAAGGTAATTAACACTGGGTTTCTTGAGGACCTGTGTGAGGCAGGTCCTACGGTTACCTGAGACAGGTGTTCACTTAACAAAAGTATACTCACCATAATTGTGACTGACTTTCACTCATTTGCAGCCTAAAGACTTAACAGTGCTTGGAGACTGAAGTCTCCACTCTCCCATGGAGAGGGTCCCACCAGATCAGGGTGCAGAGACTTTTCAAAGGGGCACTCTTGGGAAGTTTGAACTGCAGTTACTCATGCTTATTATATGTGGATTTTGGCTCACTGATGTCCATCTTCAGGGCACATTACACTAGCACTAAAATGCCGAGGGAGAGGGCTGGAAGATTAACGAGAGCGTTCCATAGCCTAGTGGGATGGAAAAACACAGAGCTACCACCAGTGGGACTGTTCTGGCCACCGTTGAAGTTGGTGGTAAATGTTCATTCACTTCAATGGGGCCTAGATTCTTCTCCAAGCCATGACATTCAGAGCCTGTTCTGATTTTATCCAACCCCAAGGGAGTTCAGATCCGGGATGCTAGCTCGACGTTCTACCAGGTCCAAGGGGAGAGAGGGGATGGGAGACAGTCACAAAGTCTGGACTTTGGTTTCATCCTATTTGTCCTTTGGATATTGTATCACCACTTGGGAAGCCATTCATGTCTCAGTGAATTTCTCTGTCAGGAAGCTTTTTCCTGATGATCGTCTCCTTTCTTATTGACGTCAGCGTGCTGATAGAGATGTCTCACGCAATGACCTAAATGCTGTACTGCACGATTTCAGTGCAAGAACTGTATTAGTTTCAACCTGTTTCTGGAAACGTGCCTTTTATGTGGTTTGTGTATTACACACTAACCTCAGATCTCTTTCGTGAGTTCAACAATTCAACTTTAATGAGTTCAAGGGCTTTGCAGGAACTGCAAAAAAAGTATTTTTGTCAAGCTTTTTGTTTTCAAGCCCATTTTAGTTTCTAATGTCTGATTCGAATATTAATAACCACCGCAGGGAAAGAAGTTTGTGGGGGGGAGGGGAAGCAGGTTCGTTATACCTCCTCAGCACGTAGCGTCCTTAGGAATGAGCTGTAACAGCACAGTTGCAAACTGGTGCGTCTTTTAGTGAAAATGGCCACAGGAGTTTCCTTCGGGACTCCTTTGTTTCTGATGCAGATTTGATCCTGGAATTTTAGCTGCTGCTTCAGGCACCTATTAAATAAATGTGCACAAGGTCCTTTTCAGTGCCTAGCATGATGTGGGTATAAATTAATGAGAGCATGATGTTTAGTGATCAGAACTGGGGCGGTTGGGTTTTCTTCCTGTCTTGCTGTGTGAACCTGGGCAAAATGCTTAGGGCCCGATTTTCAGAAGGGGCTTCTAAATACTGAGCCCCCTACACTCTGACGGGGGACAGTGGGAACCGCCGGGGCTCAGTACGGCTGCAAACCAGGCCTTGGGAATCTACAGATGAACACCCAAAAACAGAGGCACCACTTCCTGCCTCGCTATCCCCAGCTGTAAAACAGGGGTCACAATGAGTACCTCCTGCACCTCACAGGGTGTGGTATGGGTTTACCAAACAGAGTCCCTCTTATCTGGTGACAAGTGCTTCTCTTCTGCAGCCCCTGCTGCCTGCACCTCCTTCAGCCGTTGCCTGGCAAGGCTTGATTTGGTATTTTCAGAACAACGTGTAGATCAAGCGACTCTCTGATGCCACTAGGTTACCCTTGCTAGGCCCTGATATTTATGCCAGACTCCCGGAGCCCAACTCCTTCTTTGATGTGGCCGTGCAGCACCTCAATGAGTATTTCAACTCTGGAGATTCGGTTCTGCTAAGGTGGGAAAACATTTTTGGAAACTCACCAGCAACCCAATGAAACCCTATATGACTTTGCAGGTTGTTTGCGGCATTTGGCCCAGGACTGTGAATTTGGGGATGTTATGGCTTCTGCCATTTGACGGGTTTAGCTGCTCCCAGATGCGAAGCTTCAAAGGCAAGATCTGTTTCCAAAGCAATGAGGGGCTCTAGAACGGAGAATTGGTGCGGCCTGATATGCCACATACATGAGACAAAATGCTCCTCCTTTGCTGTCATGGTGCCTTGGTGTGCTCCCAGCAAAGCACCATCATTCTGATGCCATCGTGCAGAGGCCGATCGGCGTCCCCATGTGTGAGATTGCTTTTGCTGCGGTTTCCAGGCAGCGGAATATATGCGTCAGGGAACAGAATGTCCCTGCCACATTCCCAGTCTGCTAGCCTCAGGAAATGGAAGAGCCAGGGATAAAACCTGCAGGGATGGTTCCCATTCAAATCAATGGGTGTAGCCCAAACACCTGCTTTACCTCCCCACTGTGCAGTCAGCCGATCCTTCCCTGAGGAAGAGGTGTGGGACCCACTCCTTCCCTCTTTCTCTTACAGGAATGATCTCCGTGTGAGTCACTCCCAGCACCCTGTGGACCTTGTTTCCCTGGAAACGGGGCCCTGCCCCAGCAGCCGCAGGGCTCAGCTCAGCTCTGACACAGCTTCCGGAGTAGGGCAGGGCACCGACGGACTAACACATCCCGGGGCAAGGCTTGACCGCACTTCAGTTGCACATGTGGCTGTTGACTTACTGCAGAAAGTGCTAAACTCAGAAGCAGAGGGAGGGTGGGACTGCAGCGGGTCCATTTTCATCGTTCCAGATCTCTGCCTAGCATCCTTCCTGGGTACCGCCTAGGCCCTGGGTGTCAGGCTTGAGGGAGCAATCAGCTTGCTGCTTGGGGATGCTCACTGTTTACTGTAGCCCAAGGGAAGCTGTTGATCCAAGATCTTGGATTATTGACCAATGTGGTGACGGTTAGGATGGCTGGGGATTACTCTCGAAATCTCCACTCAAGTAGCAGCCTTTGTGCTGTAAAAAACTGCCCCCTTCCTGATTCCTCCTTTCTGGTTTTTGATCTCACCTATCGCCCGACATTCCCAAACATCTGACACATTGATGCTGCCTTTCCCTCGCTCCCTCCCTCCCTCCCGGGCCTGTGCACACACTCCCCCAAAGCCTTGTGCTTCAGCTGAGTGACACGTTGGGCGGTGAATGAACGGGCACAGCTGTGTCGAAGCATCCGAACAATGAACACATTCCAAAATAGAATGCGCTCATGGGGAACAGGCAAACCCTTCCTGTGCCAGAGACGAAATCCAGAGAATGCTGGGCTGGATCGCTGGCTTTTCACGCCTCCTGCTAATTAAACCCTGCGTCCATAGTAGCTCTCCTGTCTGCTCCATCCAGAGTCGGTGGCTTCCTACCAGCTTAACGGAGGCATTTCCCTTGGGACCTCTTCCAGTAATGACTGAAGTCCTCCCACATCACCTTTAATACAGACAGACATAATTAAGTCATTTCATTTGGGCAGGTTGATTTGCTAAAGGCCCATGGTCCACCATCGAGTTAAAGGGGCAGTTTGTCCAGCTTTTAACCTCGGCTGGGATTCTGTTACACATAATCCTCCCTTGATGGCCTTTGCACCGTGTTCTGAGTAATTTAAATGGTGTGGCTTAAATCTATTTAAAAAAGAAGGGGTGGAGTGCTCATCCTAGTCATTCCAGCTGAGAAACAAACCCAGGCCAGCCAAAATGCTTCGTTTAAGGATGGGTGAGTCTCAGAGCACGCCGAGATTTGGTTTACTTACAAATCCAATTTTGGAGCCTGGAATCCTGTTGTGGATTTGTCATTCTGCTAGCCAACTGCTGTCTATGGGCAAAGGGGGAAGAGTCACTCTTGCAGCATTGCCAGCGCTCACCATGACATCGTGAAGCTGGCCATGTTTGGTATTTTTCAGAGATCCCCGTTGTCACAGGGTGACTGGCCCTTTAAGAGAGAGCGGGCTCCAGTGCACCTGTGTCTGATCACTTGCTGCAGTGCTGGGCTTAAGGAAAGGCTCCTAGGGCCTATAAAGGGACAGCAGCAGGGGGAAAGGTGCGATGTAGGGAATCTCTCTCTTAGCCCAGGGAGGTGAGGGAAAGAGCTGCAAGGGTTCTCGAAGGAAGTGCCTGGGGAAGCTGCTGAGAGCCCAGAAACACAGGCCCAAGAAGGAGGGTTGTGTAGCCCCCGGGAAGCAAGTGGAGAGACTGCAGGGCTGAGAGACTTTATTCTGAGTGAGGGTGGAAGGGTGGAATTTATTTCAAATTTTTGTGGACTTAATAAAGTAGAAAAGGCTGGGGAAATTTTGTCTCATACCTTATGCCCTGAGAGAAGAGGAAACAGAGGCAGAGCACTGTAGCGGGTGCATACCCTTTTACACCCTACTCCTGGACTCTGTGAGTATACGAGGCTTTCAGCTCTCAGAGGTATATAAAAGCTCTAGCCCTCACTGTTACAAACAAAAGCTTGAAAATGGGACCCACGTTCCCCCCAAGAGGCTCCAAAACCAAAAGGCAAGTAAAAAGAACCCTGAATTAATTACTGCTTAAAAATCTCAGAGTTTTTAAGACAATCTCATGATTCTCAAGGGCCTGACTCATGGCTTTTGAATAAACAATTCTGCTTTGAACGATCCGTAGATGACCTGAAGCAAAAGATCTCATGACTCTTGACTAAGCTTGCATGACTCCAAATGATGTCAATAATAAAATGATCCCAGGTGACAGGGCTGTAACTAAGGTTTGATCCAAAGACCACTAAAAGGAAACAGGTTTCAGAGTAACAGCCGTGTTAGTCTGTATTCGCAAAAAGAAAAGGAGGACTTGTGGCACCTTAGAGACTAACCAATTTATTTGAGCTGTAGCTCACGAAAGCTTATGCTCAAATAAATTGGTTAGTCTCTAAGGTGCCACAAGTCCTCCTTTTCTTTTTGTAAAAGGAAACACTGGTCTTGGTCTCGAGAGATCTGGGTTCAATGCATATTTGGAAAGAACTGCTTGGATAGAAACTCCAAATGATTATCCGAGCTTAACTCAGGGTGAAAGTCACCTCTGGGCAAAGAGCCAGCACAGCACCTAAGGGCTGATGCAGAATTTAAGTGGTGTCTAGGGCTTTGTCTACACTGGCAAGTTTCTGCAAGTAAAGCAGCTTTCTGCATTGTAACTCCCGAGGTGCACACTGCCAAGCCACGTAGTGCACAGTGTTAGTGTAGACACCCTGGTCGATTACAGCCCTGCGATTGGCCTCCGAGAGGTGTCCCACGATGCCTGTTCTTGCCTCTCTGGTCATCGGTTTGAACTCTACTGCCCTGCCCTCAGGTGACCAACCATCAGCCCCACCCCGTAAATTCCTTGGGAATTTCGAAAGTCCCCTTCCTGTTGGCTTGCGCATCTTTCCAGGTGGCCATGTCTGCTCCACGCACCAGGCAATCCCCCGCTTGGAGCAATGCCGAGCTGCTGGACCTCATCAGCATTTGGGGAGAGGAGACTGTGCAGTCCCAGCTGCACTCCAGCCATAGGAATTATACCACCTATGGCCAGATTTCACAATGTATGCCAGAAAGGGGCCGTGACCAGGACACACTACAGTGCAGGGTCAAAGTGAAGGAGCTGTGGGACGCCTACCACAAGGTGTGGGAGGCAAACCACTGCTCCGGTGCTGCGCCCACAAGCTGCCGGTTCTACAAAGAGCTGGAGATGATACTCGATGGCAACCCCACCTCCACTGCGAAGGCCACCGTGGATACTTTGGTGGCTCACGTGTCAGTCGAGAGTGGACCGAGCCAGGAGGAGGAAATCTTGGACGAGGATGTGGAGGGGGCAGAGGCAGAGGACTACTCGGAGGTCAGAGATGTATGCAGCCAGGAGCTCTTCTTTACCACAGAGGAGGCTAGCCAGTCACAACTGTTGGATCTTGGAGAAGCGCAAACAGGAGAGGAGGCCCCTGATACATGGATTTGATTTTGGGAATCGCTGAAGGGAGTTGTTGGGGGCAGGAGGGTTGCAGAAAGCAGGCTTGTGTCTGTATGATGCACGTACCACCACATGCCTAGTCTGAGCAGCAGAACAGGGTGTTGATTGACTCCTTCACTTCACGGGAATCTGCCTCAGAGATCTCCAGGAAACTCTCATGGAGATATTGGGCAATCCGCTGCCGCAGGTTCTTTGTCAGAGCTGCTTTGTTTCTTGCCCCATTAAGGGTAACTTTCCCACACCACTCTGCCGTCATTGGGGGAGGGGAGGGACCATCGCAGCACATAGGCGAGCCGCGTAAGGGCCAGGGCGGAAGCTGCAGTCATGGAGAAGACCCTCCCTTCATTCCCTGCACACCCTCAGCAGCAAGATATCTTCCATAATGAACACAGCCTGTGGAAAGTGTGGGGACAGGAATGATTACTAGCTCTCTCCCCCCGCACCACCCGCACTAGCTCTCCCCAAGAGCCACGTGTCCAGTAGGGTCCGGGAACACTGATTTCCCCTGCCCCTGCAGTTACTCACCATTTTGGGGGTCTTGTGGCTCATGTCTGCTTGCCTGGGGTCAGCCAGTTAGTGACAGGTATGTGAATAGTGGCTGTGTTTTAAATCAGTGGTCTGTGTGTTGCAAACAATATTACTTCTGCAAAATGTTGCATTTTGGCTTCACGGATGTGACCTTGGGAGCCCAGCCTCCCTCTTTGTTATCGCCAGCTGAATGGCTGGGCAGAATTAGAAAGTGACCACGAAGAACAAAAGAGGACTTTCTGCGTGAGGTCATGATGCACTCCGTGGCCAAAAAACAAGAATTGAAGGAGTGGCAGGACAGCGAGAAGAGGGACCAGAGGGAGAGCACGGCTCACCAGAATGAAGCCACAGAGCGGCTCTTAAACTTTATGGAGCACCAAATGGACATGCTCCAGGTGCTACCAGCACTGCAAACTGAGCAGCTCTGTGCCCGCCCTCCCCTGCAGCCACTGTCGCAAAACTGTTTCCCATTCACCCCCCAGACACCTCCAACACACTCTTATCAACCTCCTGGCTCCAGTCTGTACCCACGGCGTTCCACTCCTGCCCCATCCCTGTCCTGCCCTGCAGACTCCCAGTACCCACTGCACTCAACACCCGTCCCTCTGCAGTTTAGCCCTGCAGAAGTACAGTACCTGCTGCACTGTACTCCAGAGGACAAGGCTGGATGTGATACCTGGACATACACAAATCTTTAACCATCCCGGGACCCTACCACCTCCTCCTGGGACCCTCCCTTCCCCCATCCCTCTCAGGGCTGATGTGTTTTTTTTTTGTTTGTCTCTCTCCTCTGGTTGTTGTTTTTTAATAAAATAATTGTTTTGGTTTGAAAGTAATCTTTATTCCATTAACTGAAAACAAACAGAGCCCTGCAGAGCAACCGGCAATTTTCTTAAATCTTCACAGTGCATCGTCTGCACCAATCACAGTCACCTCCTAGCATTACAAGCACCGCACTCCTGAGCATAGTAACAAATGTTAGTGGCTTTCAGCTTCAGCTTGCTGCCTTAAGGCATCCCTGATCCTTATGGGCCCGTACTGTGCCACTCTAAAAGCCCTGATCTCTGGCTGCTCAAATTCAGCCTCCAGGCGCTGAGCCTCAGCAGTCCAGCCCTGAGTGAAGCTTTCACCCTTCCCTCCACAAACATTATGGAGCGTCCAGCATGCAGCTATAAGCGTAGGAATATTGTCAAAGGCCAGGTCCAGCCTCCCACATAGGCAATACCAGCGGGCCTTTAAATGGCCAAGAGCACACTCAACAGTCATTCTACATTTGCTCAGTCTGTTGTTGATCCGCTCCTTGCTGCTGTCAAGGTGCCCCATGTATGGCTTCGTAAGCCACGGCATTAAAGGGTAGGCATGGTCTCCCAGGATCACAATGGGCATTTTGACTTCCCCTACGGTGATCTTCTGATCTGGGAAGAAAGTCCCTGCTTGCAGCTTCCTGAACAGGCCAGTGTTCCGAAAGATGCATGCGTCACACACCTTTCCTGACCAACCTGCGTTAATGTCCGTGAAACACCCACGGTGATCCACAAGCGCCTGGAGGACCATAGAGAAATACCCCTTGCGATTAAAGTACTTGATGGCTAGGTGGTCTGGTGCCAGAATTGGAATGTGCACGCCATCTATCGCCCCTCCGCAGCTAGAGAAGCCCATTTGTGCAAAGCCATCCACGTCATGCATGTTGCCCAGAGTCACGGTCTTTCAGAGCAGGGTGTGATTAATGGACCTGCACACTTCCATCAACATGAGTCTATCAGTCGACTTTCCCCTCCAAACTGGTTAGTGACTGATCGGTAGCAGTCTGGAGTAGCCAGCTTCCACAGTGCAATTGCCTCTCACTTCTCCAACGACAGGGCAGCTCTCATTCTCGTGTCTTTGCACCGCAGGGCTTGGGCGAATTCATCACACAGTCCCATGAATGTGCCGTTCCTCATCTGAAAGTTCTGCAGCCCTGCTCATCATCCCAGATGTGCATCACCATGTGATCCCACCACTCAGTGCTTGTTTCCCGAGCCCAAAAGCGGCGTTCCACTGTGATCAGCACCTCCGTGAATGCCACAAGCAATCTCGCCACGTGTACTAGCTATGGCATGAGATCAGTGTCGCACTCCTCTTGCCTTGTAGTTTAAGGAATAACTCCACTGCCATTCGTGACGTGTTCGTGAGAGCGAGCAGCATATTGGTCAACAGTGCGGGATCCATTGCTGCAGCCTGAAGAGGCAGGACGCGCAGTACACAATCCGTTGAAAGATGGCTCCCAAATGCAGACGGAAGCCCAGGGATTGCTGGGGTGCGAAGCAACGCATCATGGCGCATTGGGACAGGACCCAGGATGCCCCGCGACCCCTGTCACCTTCCCACAACTCTTAGTGGCAGAAGAGGAAGAGATGGTTTGTGGGATAGCTGCCCAGAGTGCACGGCTCCGAATACTGCTGCAAGTGTGAACACGTTATGGGCGCAGGCAGCTGACAGTGTGAACACACAACAGCGGTTTCCCCCCAGCGATCTCTGAGCAGCGCTGTAACGGCCGGTGCTGTCACTCTGCCAGTGTAGACATACCCTAAGTCTTGTAGGGCATAAGAGATGTGTAAGCCTTAGGCTGGCTTTCTGCACAGAAGTAAATTTCACCCTTAAAATTGTTTGGCTTGTAAACTGAATCTGGGCCTAGTTTCTGTTTAGCTGCCCATGTGCAATGTTCATTAACATCCCAGGAGTTATACTTTGCATTTTTTTTTAAATACATGTGGTAAAAGATGGAAGGGGATGGGAATACATTGGATAATCTATATTTTTAACTGGTTACAGGCTGTACATTTTAGGCTTCATCATAAAATATAATAATAGATTTCTGAGTAATTACACCAGGGAGAAAATATCTCATCCAAGTTGCATAAGATGTTCTGCATCCAGATCTGTGGTTTTATAAGAATTTAATTGTCCAGGATTTAGAAAATATCACAAGCTTTTGCTTGGTGTTAGAAAGGTTTGAAGTATCTCGATGAACTGCTCTCTGGTGTTTCTTTTCTTACACCACAGGATACTCGTGCCTACCCCTGCAATTAGTGTCAATTGCTCATATCTCGTGTAGGAAAATAGGTCCTTGGGGAGAGCAGAAGGCTGCCTGAGTCCTTGACTTAAGCAGTGGAAGACAAGGAGTGTGATTTTCATAGTCTGTCCATAATCCACCCTTACAT
This sequence comes from Eretmochelys imbricata, assembly GCF_965152235.1. Lineage (NCBI taxonomy): Eukaryota > Metazoa > Chordata > Testudines > Cheloniidae > Eretmochelys > Eretmochelys imbricata. The sequence continues at coordinate 4,300,502 of NC_135580.1, read as the reverse complement.
TTTCTCCTGGTTCAGAGCAATAAGATTTCTGTAATTGCATGCTGGATTTGCAGTAGGAACACTCCAGCTATAATTACCTCTATTATCCAAAATAGAGACGCGTGCCAGTCTGAAAAAGTAAAGACGTTGCCTCAAGGAAAGAGATGAATGTGTCTCGCTCGCTCTCACATACCACTACCTACCTACTTACCTATTGTCATGAGAATCTGTATTGCGTCCCCACCGCATATGAGTACTGAGACGCCTGCTGCAAAGCAAGAGAAAAAGAAAACGGCTTTAATTGTAGCAATTCAAGTGATTATTCCTGATAGGCTCTCAGCAAAGGCAGTGCAGCAACTTAAAACCTTTCACCAGCAATGAGAATAAGATAAAACTCTCAGTGAGGCTTCACAGGGGTTGGAGAAAGTGCTATGCTAAAAGAAGGGGGTATGTAGCTGTAGAACATCAGCACAGGGTTCTTTGAAGTTTCCATTCTGTACAGTGCTTTGTAAGACATCAACTCCATCCTGCACTCAGTTCCCCTCCAATACTACAATCCCAGGATACATTCTGGAAGCCACCGTCAAGAGCTCCCTGGGCCACAGATGATCTGTTGACCATAATTTGGGAACCAGTAGATTAGCTAAAGCAGGAATGCTGCAAAATTATTGAGACTAGTTCAGACTGAAGGGAGATGTCAGTGTGAGTTTCCCACAGTGTGACAGGACAACCCTTTGTATGCAATCCTTTCCCTTGTAGGTGCTGATGCATGGGGGGGCATGTTGACAGTTTGCTCTGGGCCCCAATCCTTCTCCCACTGAAGATACCAAGTGTTTTACCATTGAGCATGTCCGCTGCAACGGGAGCAGGATTGGACTCCTCATCTCCCTTCCGATTAGGAAACATTAAGCAATATTAAGGGAATTGTTCGCTTGTCAGTGCTCCGCTCAAACCCACAGGACTCTGCCCCCCAAAAGATGGACGTAAGAAATTCCTGGTCCTTTTGTGTAAGAAGGCACTGGAAATTGGGTAGCTGACAAAACAGGTAAGAAGCAGGATGGTATCTTGGGCTGCATTTTGGATTTAAATTTTAGATTTTTCTTTACTCCCCCCTCCCCTTTTTTAGAGCAAATACAGTCACGTCAACAATATGCATTTAACAGAGTGGTCTTGTACAAGCGGATAATGAACTATATATATACATATATGATGTGTGTGTGCACACGTGTGTGTGTGTGTGTATGGCTGTTCTTAAAAGTGGCTGTGAAGGGTTATGCATGTTATACCAGCATGGTGTCGATTTTCACACTGGTCCCATCTATCTCACTGAGTCAGACGCCCAGGGAAAAAAATATTACACTTTTCAACTAAGGGCAAGTAGTTACCTGATTGTTTCATACAAACATATGGGAGTTTCTCTGGAGCCCACAGCAGTAGCGATGATGACTCTTGCCTGTTGAGATGGAGGAGCCGGGTATTGCTTGCAGATTCCTTTGTCATGCTGGTTAATTCTCAGGTGTAGGGGGAATCTCTGCAGTCCCTACCAAAGCTGCTTTCTCTCTCTCCAGATACCCGGAAGGGAGCAGCAGAGTGGCCAGGAAAAGGGGGGAGGAGGGCCCATTGGTTAGCATGAGATCTTGAAGACGCAGATTCAATTTCCTGCACCTGTGCGACCTTGGGGAATTCACTTCGTCTCTCAGTGCCTCGGTTCTCCATCTGTACAGTGGGGCCTCCAGCCTGCCCTGCCGCACAGGGGCACTGCAAGGATAAATGCATTAAGCGATTGGAAGGTACTCAGATTCCACTGTGTCGGAGGCCACATAAATACTTAAAGCAGATAAAAAAGCACCTGCCTTCAGCACTCTTTTCTTCCCCCCGTGATTTTGCTAGTCCCTCGGGGTGAGGTGGGAGCTGCATGTGTTTAGTAAGTGTCTTCTGGTGGATCTTCAGAAGTTTCCTGTTTTTACAGATGCTCTCAATGAGCCGCACCAATGCCAGCCAGTCTTGCAGGTGGGAAGAACCTACACGCTCCTGCAAGGTGCCCCTGAGCAATCAGTGTAGCCAGCTGGGCGCAGGCATGATCAATATGCCCATCTTTAAACCCACAGTGTACAATGGTAGTTTTATCGCTGGGCACAGTTACACACACATCCCTGCATGACAACACTCAAACAGTACTAAACTTCACTCTGCGATCCCCTGGCTTTGTGGTGCACTCCTATGCTCCATCTCTGTTGTTTAGACTGTAAGCTTTTCAGGACATCTACCACACTTTTGGTTCTCTATAAATAGACTAAAAAGAATATTGTGGGTGGTAATCTACAGGAATAATTTATATAGAACTTCTTTTCTCCAAGGATCTCAAAGAGTTTGACGACATGAATGCATCGCACCTCCTATGGCAGCTTGGATATCAGTGCAGGAACAAGGGGTAAGCTGTGGACCAGACAAGATAAGGCACCTATTCAGCAAGGCACTGAATCAGGTGGATTCTTGGTTTGCTGAATCAGGCTCTAAGGCCCAGAGCCTCACAGGTATTTAGGGGACTAAGTCCATTGAAATCAATGGGCACTGAGTGCCTGAATACCTTGGTGGATCTGGTCCGAGCGACTTTTCAGTAGCAGAGCTGGGGTCCTGAGTTCTCACCATTCCTTGCCCAGACCCTAGAAAAACAGGCTAGCAGTAAATACATGTGAAAATGGCCAGAAGGAGTGGGGCTATGTTTGTATCCCCTTATGATTTAGCCACTATCATTTCAGGTTGTACTTTAACAGGCTTCTTGATTGCAACTAGCAAAACAATATCTATCTATCCATCTGTCCATCCCCATACACTCTCTCTCTTTCTTTCTCCATCCCCATACACACTCTATCTATCTATCTATCTATCTATCTATCTATCTATCTATCTATATTTATTAGAGAGGTGGGGAAGAATATCTTGAATTCCAAAAAATCCTGTTCTCCTCTTTAAAGTAAGTTTTATATGCAAAAGGACAATTTCTCTGGCAGAGTTTTTCATGTTTTTCACAATCCACTCATTGGAAACCAGCAGCCAATTTAAAACGATACTGGAAAAACAGTTTGGACATGGAGAGGAATGCGATGGAATCTTAAAACAGCCAAACCTGTTCAGTGACGTAAATCTTGGAATAAGAAGCTAAAAGGGAAATAAAGTTCGGGGCATTCTTGTTACCTCAAAAGAATCCACTCTGGCTCAGTTCATCTGGCATCTCAACAAGGGAATTAAGTTAACTGCTGTGCAGTAACATTGGCTGCTAGTTTTCTTGAATGTGTAAGGGTCACCGTGACCCAGTGATGAGGTTATTCAAGGGCTTGTGAGCCAGAGCCCTCTTTGTCTGGGTTCCAGACAGGCCTTCCTGTTGAGAAACACTAGTTCTTAAGACTCTAAGACAAACAACATTCCAGCAGTTAACCTAGAGGGATGCTGGAGAGATTTCACTATTTCGTATTTCTGCTGCCATTTCATGGTTCTGTGAGTTACTTTCAGCTGCAGCACAAATCTGTCTCTCTTACAGTCATGTGCACTGATTGTCTCTTAGTGGACATATTTATTATGACAGTATTGACTCTTGCAAAGTCTGAGCCGAAGAGGCCCAGTGCTGCAGGGGTATTTATGCAGGAAAGGACTGACAAGCTGCTATTGTTGCTCCGTATCTATATTGCAGTAGTGCCCCAGTCAGAGATCAGGACTCTGCTCTTCTAGGCGTTGTATATGATGAAAAGAAGGACCCTTGAGAGTTTGCAGTCCAGGTTTCCCTGTGATCTGGGGCCCAGCATAAATTGCAGGATGGACTGGGAGGATGTGGAGTTACCTAGAATCATTTCTTGGCATCACAAGGATGCTAAAGACTAAAGCAATAGGCCTTATTAAAAAAACCCAGACATTGGAGTCATCTCTTTGTAATGAAAATTAGAAATACAGCAAGTATCAGAGGGGTAGCTGTGTTAGTCTGTATCCACAAAAACAACAAGGAGTCTGGTGGCACCTTAAAGACTAACATTTATTTGGGCATAAGCCTTCGTGGGTAAAAAACCCACTTCTTCAGATGCATGAAGAAATAGAGCAAGGGCTGTCCTGCCAAGCATCCTGTAATCACAGCGACGCATGAGAATGACCGCTCTATTCTGCAAACCATTGATGGATTAGATTATAGATATAGGACCACATTCTGTACTCTGTGTGTCATGGGGCACAGACAATGGAAGGGGGTGCAAAAGTGGCATTGTGCTACCTATGTACCTGTTACATTCTGGCCTGCTCTAGGGACCGAGGCTGCTTTACCTTGCAGCACCTTTACCACAATGCCCATGGGCTGCTTACCAGCCGTGAAATACCACAGCACAGAGTACTCCAGCTAGTCCCCCTGCCAACCCCACTGAGGATGGAAGTGTAAAGCTGCGTACGATTCTCTCCACTGCATTTGTGCTGGGAAATCTCTCCCAGGGGACGCACTTCTGCCTCATTATGGCCCCTCTGCCCCATAGTGCACATGTGGGTGTGTATCTCTACAATCTATATATGACAGGTTTCAGAGTGGCAGCCGTGTTAGTCTGTCTTCGCAAAAAGAAAAGGAGGACTTGTGGCACCGTAGAGACTAACCAATTTATTTGAGCATGAGCTTTCGTGAGCTACAGCTATATGATTATTCATATGGTATCTACTGGGATTATACATATGCATGTGATAATTTTATAATATGTAAATACTATTGTCCGCGCGCGTCTCTCTCTCTCTCTCTAGACAGACACACAATCATACATAGATTTATATGCCAATTCATACATGTAACCTGTAATATTAGCATGATGGTGTGATGTGGTATAAAGGTTTTCTCAGGTTCTGTGTCATTTGGGCTACCCAGTTCCGTTATGGCTGTGCCACTCCTCAGTAACACAGCCATGCCCCACTCAGGCTGAGGAAACCTTTACAGCACACACCACTAACCTGTTAATTTTATTCCACGTAGATGTGGAACCTCAGTGGCTGGGTGGATGAGATCAGCTGTTCCAGTGAGATCTCTGCCACTTTTTAGCCACATTCAGACTAGAACTGCCCTCTAACCAGGGTGTGAGGTCACAGCCATCTCAGTCAGTCATAGGACATGTGGGGCCTTTTTCAGGCCTGTGCTGACTCACCACCTTTTAATACGAGTTCAGGTTTCTCTGTGTTTCAGCTCGCTAGGACTGAGCCATTTAGATGACCTGTGTGAGTGACTTCTCCCCCTAAGAAGGCTGAGATGCTGTTTCTCCAGCTTTCTTTTACTCTGATCTTGATCGTGTGTGTCACAGGCTCTTTGGACCCTTTTTATGCCATGCATGAGAGGACACTCTGTCAATATTGTTTCTTTGTGCTCCCCAGTCTGTCTGTATTCAGCTCTTGTCTTGTGTCATAGATTGTCAGCTCTCTGGGGCAGGGTGTTTCTATACATGGCCTAGGTGCTCCAGTAATACAAATAATAAATAATAAAAGAACTGGGAAAATAGGCCTTTTTTGGGAATTAGATAAGACTCAGAACCAAAACCAGAGGGCAGATTTAGATTCAGCTATTTCAGTTCAATCCTGTATCCCTTAAGTGATTTGCGTTCAAGGTTGTGGTTCTGGCCCATCTCTAGTTTAAATGCATTTGTTTTTAATTGACTTTATTTGAAAGATGCAGCTTGAACACCGGGTTAGAAATGTTTGTTTCCAATGCCATTCTTTTTCTTTCCCTTAAGTTCTTGGATCTGCAGGTTCACCGAGCTGCCAGGCTATGGCTGGTTATGAGTACGGAATGTCTTGTAACCATGCAGGCTGTGACATGCCAGAGTAATGGGGCATGGTGCATGCAGTCCAGGAAACTCAAGATAATGCGATGGATTAATACGCACCACTAGTTCCTTCCATTAAAATCCTCCAGATCTGTGTGGTTTAACCCTTAGATAGTGACATTTGTATCCACATTTCCAAGCACAAAGGAACTCCTAAAGAGGATGCTCCTGGCTGTTGGTTGATGGATATTTTGGGCTTTTGATATGCCATCGGGCTGAAATTTGAGAATTATAGAGCTGGACAATACTAGAAATATTGGCCAACCCTTAGTAGTTACCAAGTGGCAGCTACTGCTGCCGACTGCAGCAGGAGGGATGGTGTTTTCCTTTCCATCCCCTGCTTCCACTACGGTGGGGAGTGCCGAGCATCGCTAAACATTTCCCTCTCCTGATTAAGGAGCTGCACTGACAACTCCAAAGGTTGTCCCATTTCTGTTGGCCAGAAGGGTGACAGCAGTGATATGGGAACTCAAGAGTGAAGAGCATAGTGAATGAGTGTAATGGGGAATGTGATGAAAATAGGAGTAGAAACCTCGTCTCTTCTCTTCTCCTCTCTATAGGTTCCTACACCACCCTCAGCACTGTAGCATCTGAGCACCTTCCAACAGCACATAAAGCTACATGATTAACATCTATCCATGTGGTTCGTCCTCTCCCCAGAGGGAGAATTGTGTGTGCAGCGGTGTGTTTTCTTTCAATAGGGTTTTCTGGGGGAGGAAGGGGGGGAGGGGGAGGATTTTTTTTAAATGTTGACACTGCTCTTTGTTTGTTAGTGAAGGCAGATGGCAGAAGTGCACCTGGCATGGGGAGCAGAAGGTGGGGAGGTGTAGGATGGTCCTTAGTCCCTGTGGGAGCTCATGGCCTAGGACCAGCCTCTGAGAACACTCTGTCTCCTACACAGATGAGGTTTACTCTTATTGAGCTCTATGGGGTCAGAAAAGTGAAGTTGTTGATCATGGTCTTCATCCTGGGGCTTTAGGCTCTCGTAGCTATGCTGGGTCCAGGCACTCGAATGTCTTGAAAATAAAGACAGAGACTTGATTGGCTCTAAGAGGATTGAAGTGGAGTTTCCTGGGGGAAAGGGACAATGATTTAGAAATAGGCTAGAGTTAAAATGCTGGCTTTCGATTTCTTCCCACGTTGACCCAATTTCCAGTGAAGATGAAGGTCAGATGCGTTGGGATCCACACGCTGCTTCTGAAAGTGAATCTGTGCTTAAACACAGTTCTTGTAAGAAAGTTGCCTCCAGCATGGTTCCCCCAGGCAGAGTCCACAGGACTTCAGTAACTTGGAGTGGATTTATTGTCTAGTTTCCTGTTTCTCAGCTGCGTGACGGAGACTTTATTCCCCATTGCTACATTGCCCCGGACTTGTGGCGGTCAGGACTTGTGGGGAGCTGCAAGTTTTAAGGTAACTGAACGATGCACATGGAAGACACGAGTTTATAAGTAACGAAGGTTGTTAGATGTTCCTAAAGTTCCTCCCCCCACCCCCCAGCTTTTATTTTGGCCACCTTTTATCTACAAATGGCCGGGACTGATCTCCAGACTTGTTCTATTCTATTGTTCTCGCCAAAGACAGGTGTGTGTGTCTAGGTTTTAGGGACATTGGCAGGTTAGTTTCAGAGTCATGCTCTGGAGCAGGCTCACTGTTCATGAGCCAATGAGATGTCTGTGGCCAGAGTCCACCCCACCTGGACATGGATTTTGGGAAGTTGGCAGACTAGGATTATGGGATTGTTAGACTCCATCTTGGAAGCAATAGGATATGTATGATAAATGGCTGTTGCTGCTGGGTTTGACTCCAACAAACCCCTGCAAACGCACCCCAGGAGATCTGTGCACTGATACCGTGAGGTCCTGGCCTCAGTGAATTCAATTTATTTGAGCATATGCTTATGCTCAAATAAATTGGTTAGTCTCTAAGGTGGCACAAGTCTTCCTGTTCTTTTTGCGAATACAGACTAACACGGCTGCTACTCTGAAACCAGTGAATTCAATGGAGCCAGAACTCTGCATTCAGTCCTCCGGGGTTTATAACGTCTGCACGAACAGCAGAGAGTGGTCACAACCCAGTGTGGATTCCAGTGTCAGATCACCTGCCAGCAAGAGCCAGACTGTACTGCAGTCCCCTGGTGCTTGCGCTGTTCCCTCTGAGCGGTGCTGGAGGTGCCAGCCATCCCAAAAGGGTGAGGAGGAAATGGGGTCATTGCCCTTCCCCCTTCATCATATCTGTCTGGGTTCAGAGAAGAAGGCATCCCGCAACAACCACCCTAAAGCATAAGAGCCTCTATTTATCATAATAGACATACAAATCCTCATGCTGCAGGATGTTAATTCACCATTGGCTGATGGGGCTCAGAAGACAATTTCCCTATGGGAATAATTTTCCACATGAGGTTTCTTGCAGCTTCCTCTGAAGCAGGCCACCGTCAGAGACAGGATATAGGACGGGTCACAGATCCAGGAAGAAAATTCCCATCATCCCATTTAACTATCAGTTAGCAGAGGTAAATCTTAGGTGAGAGCAAGTGGGTCCATATATTGGTGATCTGGTTCACAGCATAGATGGACCAGCAGTCCAGTTCTATGGAACTTGATTCACTTGGACTGGCAGAGCTAAGGGGAGGGAAGGGAAGGAGGGTTTGCAACCATGGTTCAGAAAGGTATGTGCAGAGTCAATTCAAGTGCTTAAGTTTGTTCCAGAAAGGAGTAGCTCACTCCCGCTACCACTTTGCCTTCCTTACATTTGCAGATTAATCCTTGAGAAAGGGCAGCACAGAGAATTTAAAAGCTTTTCTGGTTATTTACAAATTCCTATTAGTAATTAATTTAGTTTGCTGTTTTCACCAAGAATAACACCCTCATCAGCTTTTAGACCTTTTAATCACAAATCCTGGATTATATCTATCTATCTATCTATCTATCTATCTATCTATCTATCTATCTATCCCCCTACACCCCTTCTATCTTTCTATCCGTCCCCATACAACCCATCTAATCTATCTATCTATCTATCCATCCCTGAACACCCTATCTATCTATCTATCTATCTATCTATCTATCTATCTATCTATCTATCTATCTATCTATCTATCTGTCCCCATACACCCCTTCTATCTATCTATCTATCTATCTATCTATCTATCCCCATACACCCCTTCTATTTACCTCTGTCCCCATACACCCCATCTAATCTATCTATCTATCTATCTATCTATCCCCATATACCCCATCTAATCTATTTATCTGTCCCCATACACCCCATCTAATCTATCTATCTATCCCCATATACCCCATCTAATCTATCTATCCATCTATCCCCATACACCCCACCTAATCTACCTATCTATCCACCTATCCCCATATACCCCATCTAATCTATCTATCTATCAATCCATCCCCATACACCCCGTCTAATCTATCTATCTATCAATCTATCTATCTATCCCCATACACCCCATCTAATCTATCTATCTATCCGTCCCCATACACCCCATCTAATCCATCTATTTATCTATCCATCTATCTATCTATCTATCCCCATACACCCCTTCTATCTATCTATCTATCTATCTATCTATCTATCTATCTATCTATCTATCTATCTATCCCCATACAACCCATCTAATCTATCTATCTATCCATCCCCATACACCCATCTATCTATCTATCTATCTATCTATCTATCTATCTGTCCCCATACATCCCTTCTATCTATCCATCTATCTGTCTGTCCATCTATCTATCCCCATACACCCCATCTAATCTATATATCTATCTGTCCCCATACACCCCATTTTATCTATCGATCTACCTATCCATCCCCATACACCCCATCTAATCTATCTATCCCCATACACCCCATCTAATCTAATCTATGTATCTGTCCCCATACACCCCATCTAATCTATCTATCCCCATACAGCCCATCTAATATAATCTATCTATCTATCTGTCCCCATACACCTCATCTAATCTATCTATCTATCTATCTATCTATCTATCTATCCCCATACACCCCATCTATCTATCTATCTATCTATCTATCTATCTATCTATCTACCTATCTATCTATCTATCTGTCCCCATACATCCCTTCTATCTATCCATCTATCTGTCTGTCTATCTATCTATCCCCATACACCCCATCTAATCTATTTATCTATCTGTCCCCATACACCCCATTTTATCTATCGACCTATCTATCCATCCCCATACACCCCATTTTATCTATCGATCTACCTATCCATCCCCATACACCCCATCTAATCTATCTATCCCCATACACTCCATCTAATCTAATCTATCTATCCATCCCCATACACCCCATCTAATCTATCTATCTATCTGTCCCCATACACCCCATCTAATCTATCTATCTATCTATCTATCTATCTATCTGTCCCCATACACCCCATCTAATCTATCTATCCTCATACAGCCCATCTAATATAATCTATCTATCTATCTGTCCCCATACACCCCATCTAATCTATCTATCCTCATACAGCCCATCTAATATAATCTATCTATCTATCTGTCCCCATACACCTCATCTAATCTATCTATCTACCTATCTATCTATCTATCTATCTATCTATCCCCATACACCCTTATAATCTATCTATCTATCCATCCCCATACACCCCATACACCCCATCTATCTATCTATCTATCTATCTATCCCCATACATCCCTTCTATCTATCTAATCTATCTATCTATCTGTCCCCATACACCTCATCTAATCTATCTATCTATCTATCTATCCCCATACACCCTTATAATCTATCTATCTATCTATCCCCATACACCCTTTAATCTATCTATCTATCCATCCCCATACACCCCATCTAATCTATCTATCTATCTATCCATCTATCCCCATACACCCCATCTAATCTATCTATCCCCATACACCCCATCTATCTATCTATCTATCTATCTATCTATCTATCTATCTATCTATCTGTCCCCATACATCCCTTCTATCTATCCATCTGTCTGTCTATCTATCTATCTATCCCCATACACCCCATCTAATCTATATATCTATCCGTCCCCATACACCCCATCTTATCTATCGATCTATCTATCCATCCCCATACACCCCATCTTATCTATCGATCTACCTATCCATCCCCATACACCCCATCTAATCTATCCATCCATCCATCCCCATACACCCCATCTAATTTATCTATCCCCATACACCCCATCTAATCTAATCTATCTATCCATCCCCATACATCCCATCTAATCTATCTATCTATCTATCTGTCCCCATACACCCCATCTAATCTATCTATCCCCATATACCCCATCTAATCTATCTATCATCCCCATACACCCCATCTAATCTATCTATCTATCTATCTATCTATCTATCCATCACCATACACCCCATCTAATCTATCTATCTAATCTATCTATCCCCATACACCCCATCTAATTTAATCTAATCTAATCTGTCTATCTATATATCTATCCATCCCCATACACCCCATCTAATCTATCTATCCCCATAAACCCCATCTAATCTATCTTTCTATCTGTCCCCATACACCCCTTCTATCTATCTATCTATCTATCCCCATACACCCAATCTAATCTATATATCTATCTGTCCCCATACAGCCCATCTTATCTATCGATATATCTGTCCATCCCCATACACCCCATCTTATCTATCGATCTACCTATCCATCCCCATACACCCCATGTAATCTATCTATCCTCATACAGCCCATCTAATATAATCTATCTATCTATCTGTCCCCATACACCTCATCTAATCTATCTATCTATCTATCTATCTATCTATCTATCTATCTATCTATCTATCTATCCCCATACACCCTTATAATCTATCCATCCATCCATCCATCCATCCCCATACACCCCATCTAATCTATCTATTCCCATACACCCCATCTAATCTAATCTATCTATCCATCCCCATACACCCTATCTAATCTATCTATCTATCTATCTGTCCCCATACACCCCATCTAATCTATCTGTCCCCATACACCCCTTCTATCTATCTATCTATCTATCTACCTATCTATCTATCTATCTATCTATCCCTATACACCCCATCTAATCTATCTATCTATCTATCTATCCATCCATCCATCCCCATACACCCCATCTAATCTATCCCCATATACCCCGTTTAATCTATCTATCCCCATACACCCCATTTAATCTATCTATCTACCCGTCCCCATACACCCCATCTAATCCATCTATTTATCTATCCATCTATCTATCTATCCCCATACACCCCTTCTATCTATCTATCTATCTATCTATCTATCTATCTATCTATCTATCTATCTATCTATCTATCTATCCCCATACACCCCGTCTAATCTATCTATCTATCTATCTGTCCCCATACACCCCATCTAATCTATCTATCTGTCCCCATACACCCCTTCTATCTATCTATCTATCTATCTATCTATCCCTATACACCCCATCTAATCTATCTATCTATCTATCTATCCATCCATCCATCCCCATACACCCCATCTAATCTATCCCCATACACCCCATTTAATCTATCTATCCCCAAACACCCCATCTATTCTATCTATCTATCCGTCCCCATACATCCCATTTAATCTATCTATCTACCCGTCCCCATACACCCCATCTAATCCATCTATTTATCTATCCATCTATCTATCTATCCCCATACACCCCATCTAATCTATCTATCAATCTCTCCCCATACACCCCATCTAATCTATATATCTATCTGTCCCCATACACCCCATCTTATCTATCGATCTATCTATCCATCCCCATACACCCCATCTTATCTATCGATCTACCTATCCATCCCCATACACCCCATGTAATCTATCTATCTATCTATCTATCTATCTATCTATCCCCATACAACCCATCTAATCTATCTATCTATCTATCCCCATACACCCAATCTAATCTATATATCTATCTGTCCCCATACAGCCCATCTTATCTATCGATATATCTGTCCATCCCCATACACCCCATCTTATCTATCGATCTACCTATCCATCCCCATACACCCCATGTAATCTATCTATCTATCTATCCATCCCCATACACCCCATCTAATCTGTATATCTATCTGTCCCCATACACCCCATCTTATCTATCGATCTATCTATCCATCCCCATACACCCCATCTTATCTATTGATCTACCTATCCATCCCCATACAACCCATCTAATCTATCTATCTATCTATCTGTCTATCTATCCCCATACACCCCATCTAATCTATCCATCCATCCATCCCCATACACCCCATCTAATCTATCTATCCCCATACACCCAATCTAATCTATATATCTATCTGTCCCCATACACCCCATCTTATCTATCGATCTATCTGTCCATCCCCATACACCCCATCTAATCTATCTATCTATCTGCTGTCCCCATACACCCATCTAATCTATCTTTCGATCTATCTATCTGTCCCCATACACCCCTTCTATCTATCTATCTATCTATCTATCTATCTATCTATCTATCTATCTATCTATCTATCTATCTATCTATCTATCTATCCCCATACAACCCATCTAATCTATCTATCTATCCATCCCCATACACCCAATCTAATCTATATATCTATCTGTCCCCATACACCCCATCTTATCTATCGATCTATCTGTCCATCCCCATACACCCCATCTTATCTATTTATCTACCTATCCATCCCCATACACCCCATGTAATCTATCTATCTATCTATCTATCTATCTATCTATCTATCTATCTATCTATCCATCCCCATACACCCCATCTAATCTATATATCTATCTGTCCCCATACACCCCATCTTATCTATCGATCTATCTGTCCATCCCCATACACCCCATCTTATCTATTTATCTACCTATCCATCCCCATACACCCCATGTAATCTATCTATCTATCTATCTATCTATCCATCCCCATACACCCCATCTAATCTATATATCTATCTGTCCCCATACACCCCATCTTATCTATCGATTTATCTATCCATCCCCATACACCCCATCTTATCTATTGATCTACCTATCCATCCCCATACAACCCATCTAATCTATCTATCTATCTGTCTATCTATCCCCATACACCCCATCTAATCTATCCATCCATCCATCCCCATACACCCCATCTAATCTATCTATCCCCATACACCCAATCTAATCTATATATCTATCTGTCCCCATACACCCCATCTTATCTATCGATCTATCTGTCCATCCCCATACACCCCATCTTATCTATCGATCTATCTGTCCATCCCCATACACCCCATCTTATCTATCATTCTACCTATCCATCCCCATACACCCCATCTAATCTATCTATCTATCTGCTGTCCCCATACACCCATCTAATCTATCTTTCTATCTATCTATCTGTCCCCATACACCCCTTCTATCTATCTATCTATCCCCATACAACCCATCTAATCTATCTATCTATCCATCCCCATACACCCAATCTAATCTATATATCTATCTGTCCCCATACACCCCATCTTATCTATCGATCTATCTGTCCATCCCCATACACCCCATCTTATCTATTTATCTACCTATCCATCCCCATACACCCCATGTAATCTATCTATCTATCTATCTATCTATCTATCTATCTATCCCCATACACCCCATCTAATCTATCTATCTATCTGTCCCCATACACCCGATCTAATCTATCTATCTATATATCTATCTGTCTGTCCCCATACACCCCATCTAATCTATCTATCTATCTGTCTGTCCCCATACACCCCATCTAATTTATCTTTCTATCTATCTATCTGTCCCCATACATCCCTTCTATCTATCCATCTATCTGTCTGTCCATCTATGTATATATCTATCTATCCATCCCCATACACCCCATCTAATCTATCTATGTATCTATCCATCCCCATACACCCCATCTAATCTATCTATCTATCTATCTGTCTATCTATCCCCATACACCCCATCTAATCTATCCATCCATCCATCCCCATACACCCCATCTAATCTATCTATCCCCATACACCCAATCTAATCTATATATCTATCTGTCCCCATACACCCCATCTTATCTATCGATCTATCTGTCCATCCCCATACACCCCATCTAATCTATCTATCTATCTGCTGTCCCCATACATCCATCTAATCTATCTTTCGATCTATCTATCTGTCCCCATACACCCCTTCTATCTATCTATCTATCTATCTATCTATCTATCTATCTATCTATCTATCTATCTATCTATCCCCATACAACCCATCTAATCTATCTATCTATCCATCCCCATACACCCAATCTAATCTATATATCTATCTGTCCCCATACACCCCATCTTATCTATCGATCTATCTGTCCATCCCCATACACCCCATCTTATCTATTTATCTACCTATCCATCCCCATACACCCCATGTAATCTATCTATCTATCTATCTATCTATCTATCTATCCATCCCCATACACCCCATCTAATCTATATATCTATCTGTCCCCATACACCCCATCTTATCTATCGATTTATCTATCCATCCCCATACACCCCATCTTATCTATTGATCTACCTATCCATCCCCATACAACCCATCTAATCTATCTATCTATCTGTCTATCTATCCCCATACACCCCATCTAATCTATCCATCCATCCATCCCCATACACCCCATCTAATCTATCTATCCCCATACACCCAATCTAATCTATATATCTATCTGTCCCCATACACCCCATCTTATCTATCGATCTATCTGTCCATCCCCATACACCCCATCTTATCTATCATTCTACCTATCCATCCCCATACACCCCATCTAATCTATCTATCTATCTGCTGTCCCCATACACCCATCTAATCTATCTTTCTATCTATCTATCTGTCCCCATACACCCCTTCTATCTATCTATCTATCTATCTATCTATCTATCTATCTATCTATCTATCTATCTATCTATCTATCTATCTATCTATCTATCTATCCCCATACAACCCATCTAATCTATCTATCTATCCATCCCCATACACCCAATCTAATCTATATATCTATCTGTCCCCATACACCCCATCTTATCTATCGATCTATCTGTCCATCCCCATACACCCCATCTTATCTATTTATCTACCTATCCATCCCCATACACCCCATGTAATCTATCTATCTATCTATCTATCTATCCCCATACACCCCATCTAATCTATCTATCTATCTGTCCCCATACACCCGATCTAATCTATCTATCTATATATCTATCTGTCTGTCCCCATACACCCCATCTAATCTATCTATCTATCTGTCTGTCCCCATACACCCCATCTAATTTATCTTTCTATCTATCTATCTGTCCCCATACATCCCTTCTATCTATCCATCTATCTGTCTGTCCATCTATGTATATATCTATCTATCCATCCCCATACACCCCATCTAATCTATCTATGTATCTATCCATCCCCATACACCCCATCTAATCTATCTATCTATCCCCATACACCCCATCTAATCTATCTATCTATCTATCTATCTATCTATCTGTCCCCATACACCCCATCTAATCTATCTATCCCCATACAGCCCATCTAATATAATCTATCTATCTATCTGTCCCCATACACCTCATCTAATCTAATCTATCTATCTATATATCTATCTATCTATCTATCCCCATACACCCTTATAATCTATCTATCTATCCATCCCCATACACCCCATCTAATCTATCCATCTATCCCCATACACCCCATCTAATCTATCTATCTATCTATCCCCATACACCCCATCTATCTATCTATCTATCTATCTATCTATCTATCTATCATCGGTTTTTCTTTCGTATCCAGCACCATTATATCTGAGCATTTCACAGTAAGGAATATATTTGATACTAATTGCAAATTGTTGAGATTATTTTTTGTGATTCAACACTTTTGTTATCACTCTGTGCCTCATTAAAAACTTTTAGTCCTGTAACAGACATATTTTTCATGATCCACTGGTATTTATATACCCTGTATAACTAAAATGGAAGGCATAGTTTACGTGCTTTTAGATCCCTGGATTTACAGTGATACCAGAAAGGCTAATGACTCTTTGAACATCTATAGAGTGGTCATGTATATAAAGTTTGCATTAATGATACTCCTTATGGAAACCATTCCCAATGTCCCTCCTGACTCTTTTAGACTGCCCTGTTGCCCTTTTCCGATAATCCCCTGCTATCCTCTGGGCTTTCTGTGGGCCTAAACTTAACATATAAAGTTATTTTTATCTCGGGAAAAGGGTGTGAATAAATTCAGAGAATGCTTCTCAGCATGACCTTATGTTTATAATTCTTCCTCTAACTTGGCTGGAAAGGATCAACTCCACCCCACCCCCCAGTAGCCTTTGAGCATCCTCTAGTGAAATACTTGCACTGACAAAAGTTTCCACCTGGAGCCAGTCATAAGTCATGTCAGGCAGTAAATGCCTGGAAGAGACTGTAGGCTTAGAGCACAGAGGGCCAGCCCAGGACTAGGAGCTGGAACTCCTGGCTTCTGTTCCTGGCTCTGACACTGACCCACTGTGTGACCTTGGTCCAACCACTTCCCCGCTCTGCTCTAATCATTGTTCTGTCTCTTTTACTATTATTTAGCATGTGTGTTGTGGCGACAGCAAGAGGCCAAGCAGGGTGGAGCTCCACTGTAAGAGGTGCTATGCAAACTGGTCTGATTTGTGAGGGTTAGTTAATTAGAGCGAGGGTCAGCTCCCAAAGCCCCCTGGAAATTCAACAGGACTTGGGGACCTAACGTGTATTGGCTCCTTTGAAAACGCCCCCCTTACTGTTTATGTAAAGCTCTTTGAGACCCTTGGATGAAAGGACAACATCTTGTCAATATTGCGAGCTGTGACTGTATTTCTAAATGGGTAAAGGTGCCTGAATGAAAGGGAGCCCTGGAACAAAGCTCCATACAGATCAATGATATTTCGTTGCCGCTGGTCTACAGAACACATGCCCGGCACAATAGCTGACTGTGTCATGTATAGCATGAGGAACAGCTCAGCTAGCCAGGAAGTTCCAGGGCTGCTGGAGTTGGCTTGCAGAGGATTACCTGCTCTGTAACATAGGCCAACAGCAGCCTGACTTCCATTTGGCAAAGGTGGCCCATTTTATAGAGGCTGGAGAAAGCTGTATGTGACTCTTCGCACAGTACAGTTTATACTTGTTTCAGAGGAGCAGCCGTGTTAGTCTGTATTCGCAAAAAGAACAGGAGTACTTGTGGCACCTTAGAGACTAACCAATTTATCTGGGCATAAGCTTTCATGAGCTACAGCTCACTTGTGGAGAATTGACTTCTGCTAGGTGAAAATTATATTAGGGATTGATTATAGGACAGGGCTGGAATCCATGACCCAGGAGGGCCATTTCAGTCCTGTGTTGTGATGAAAACTCCATCAGGACTGAAAACTACAATGTGCCATATGTTAGACAGGGGAGGTAATCGTCCTGCTCTCCTTGGCACTGGTGAGATCTCAGCTGGAGTATTTTGTCCATTTCTGGGCACTGCACTTGAGGAAAGATGTGGACAAATTGGAAAGAGTCCAGAGGAGAGCCACAAAAATGATCAAAGGTTTAGAAAACCTGACCTAAGAGGAAAGGTTAAAAAAACCTGGACTCATTTAATCCTGAGAAAAGTAGAATGAAGGGAGAACTGACAACAGTCTTCAAATGTATTAAAGGTTGTTATAAAGAGGATGGTGATCAATCGTTCTCCATGGCCTGGTAGGACAACGAGGTAGGTTAAATATTAGCAAAAACTTTCTAATTCCAAGGGCAGTTAATCTCTGGACCAGGCTTCCAAGGGAGGTTGTGGAGCCCCCGTCACTGGAGGTTTTTAAGAACAGGTTGGACAAATCCCTATCAGGGATGGGCTACGTTTACTTGGTCCTGCCTCAGCGCAGGGAGCTGGACTTGATGACTTCTTGAGGTCCCTTCCAGCCCGACATTTCTATGATTCTGTGAATGTGCTTGGGGAATGCTTTGGTGTATTCACAAAGAGTGATTTGGAGCCTACTCCAGCAAGGTTCTGAGGCCCAGATCCCCAAAGGTAGTAAGGTGCCTAACTCCCATCCCTCCGAGGATCTGGGCCCAAGTGCCTCAGTGCTCTGCAACTGCCACTAAGGTTACTGAACATTCAGAGTGCTCAGGACTGGGCCTGTACTAAATGGCCTTCTGGGGTGGAAGAGAAACAAGATGCACAGAGATGTCGAAGTGCTGGGCTTTTTCTTGGGTCAGTTTGGGTCACAGGTAATGTGACCAGCATTCTTTCAGCTGATTGCCCTTCTTATTTTAATGTAAACACTTCCCACCTGTCCCAAATATGCATGCCCCTCTCCAAGACTTTCCAACATTGCTTACATTTGCGGAACTTCAGTCCCCGCTCCCTACGTTCACTCTCCCTGGGCTGCATCTGTTCCTTTCACAGCTGTGGCCCTCCTGTTCTGTCTGACTGATCTTTCTCCCCTCCCCCCCAACACTTCCCCACCAAGATCAAAATACTCTGTTTTTATTTATTTACTCTGCAGCTGTCAGTGTTGTGTCTGGGTCAGTGCACTGTGGCTTGGAGGGACATGCGATACATGGAAAATCCTCAAAACTGGTAGTAACCAACATACACACAGTCAACAAACATCCCCTGCTCCTTTGAAAACAATGGACCGGGGCAACGTAAGAGGAGACATTGTTGACTGCTGGTTTTAAACTTCTGCCTTTAATAACTCCATGCCTTGGGAGCATGAGTAGCTATGAGAGCCCAGGGACAAGGGTGATGGCCAATTCAGAAACGCATAGCTCTTTCTAGTTTGCTCTTGACATCCCATTCATTGCTGTGATACGGCAGCACCTCTCATTCACGGTGTGATCTCAGGCAAGTAACTGAACTGTTTCCTTCCTCCATTTCCCCATCTGTACAATGAGGATAAGAATACTTCCCTGTGCAAAATGATTTGAGATCTACGGATGGAAAGTGCTACTAAGTAGAGCGAATATTGTGGGAGAGGGGGAGAAAGAAGATTAAATGACCTACAAAGGAAGGAACAGTAACAATAGATGGCTTCTGTATGGTCCCTTTGCCTTTACTTGCTGATGCTTCCATTGAAATCAAAGATAAGATGCCTGCTGACTTCAGTGGAGCAGGGTCAGACCCTAAACGAGGAATTTGGCCGTGAGTTTAGTCAGAGGACTCCACAGGGCCTGACTGAACCCAGGGAATTAAAATGGAATATGGGTCTTTCATTCTGAAAGGAAGATGATTGACTAGTGATGCTGGACTGCTCCTCCTGTCTGTAAAGATATTTTGTCATGAGACGAAAAGAGGCAGAAGAAGATGGGTCTTTCACTTGAGGTTCACAAGTTCAAACCTAGCCCCAGTGGGTAATAACAAAACGTCTTTGGACGGCTGTGAGGTGCTCTGTGTGAATTGAGGTTGCAGGGTATGTCCGGTTTGACTACCCTTGCCAGGAGGCGAATAGCATGAACTATTCTTTGACATTATCATTATTAGTATTACATGGAGCAGCTCCCCATTGAGCTAGGCGCTCATTCATTTATTCTTTGAATCTATTCCTTTTTTTCTGGTCATGAATTATCTGCATACAGACTTGGATTTTCCCAGGTATCATCATTATTTAAAATTATTAGACAAACCCTTTGCACAAACCTCTTTCAGCCCCCGGATTGCTTGCAAACTGTTCCATTGGACTGTGTCTTTGATAACTCAGTCTCTATGTGACATAGCTCAGGGGGTTAGATCAGTGGCCTCAGAATTCAGGGGGTTGCAGGTTTGAATCTTGCTATGTCTGAGTAGCAGTCTCTGCCTTGGACCCTCCTCTATGTGACAGAGTGCTGGGAAACAGCACCTATTAGGAATCTGAGGTTGGGTGGGCACAAGCCCTCTGGTCACTGCAGACCAAACCAGTTTCTCCAGAGCAGACCTCATTAAGAAGAGCTGTCCCTAATTGATAGGCTGAGAAGAACTACCAGGCTAAATTAATCCATTAGGCTGATGGTGCAAAAGGCACTAGAAGGAAGTAGGACAGAAGGAAGCAAGTAGCTCCTGAGGCATGCAGAGAAAAGTGGAGGGCTCTGTAGGAGTAAGGCTGTATAGTATATAAGGGTGACAGAAGCCAATATTGTGAATAAACTGCACAGGCGTTTTACCAGCAAAAGGTCTCTGAGCTGTGTGTGGAGATGAAAAGAGGTAGGAGTGAGTGGGCCCTGCCATGATGCATTATTGGTGGTGTGGATTCTCACTCTCATTTGGTTGTCTAAGTCACGTGACATTGTTTCTACTTGCTGATTGGATGAGTGAAACTTTTGAGGACCATAAAAACATTTCCATGCAAACACCCTCCCTGCCAATGTATGGTCATGTGAGTACTCACAAGGCTCTTGTTCTCTACAAACAAAGGTATTGCTCATATGGATGATTGAGGAAAATGAATTAATTGGGTTCTGAGTGTGGTTTAAGAGAATGTGCTCATGGTTCATGAATACTTTTGTACGGTATTTGTCCAGCTCCAGTTGGCAGTCTTAGGGAAGTGGCCAAAGACTGCATAGGCATAGAAGGGCTGTCTAGTGGCTAGAGCATAGGACTGCAAGTCAGAACTCCAGGGATCTGCTCCTGAGTGGCCCACAGCTCCAAAATGAGTTGGTGGCAAAGTCACTTTACTTCTCTGTGTCTCCTTCACTTACCTATTTACTGACTTGGATGTAACAATACCTGCTTGATGATTATTAGCAGCTGCAGTGTGATAGTAACACCCAAACAAGATTAGGGACCCGTTGTTCTAGGTCAGGGGTGGGCAAACTTTTTGGCCTGAGGGCCACATCGGGGTTCCAGAACTGTATGGTGGGCCAGGTAGGGAAAGCTGGGCCTCCCAAAACAGCCTGACCCCTGCCCCCTTCCTGCCCCCTCCCACTTCCCACCCCCTGACTGCCCCCCTCAGAACCCCTGACCCATCCAACCACCCCCTCCCAGGACACCACCCCCTATCCAACCCGCCTGCCTCCCTGACCCCTCTCTATGCCCCCACACGCTGACAGGCCCCACAGGACCCCACCCCCTATCCAACCCCTCCAGCTCCCTGTCCCTGGACTGCCCTGACCTGTATCCACACCCCCACACCTATCCAACTCTCTCTGTCCCCTGTCCGCCCAACCAGAACCTCCACGCCATCCAATCCCCCCTGCTCCTTGTCCCCTGACAGCCCCCTTCTGGGACCCCCTCCACCCCTAACTGCCCCTCCAGGACCCCACCCCCTATCCAACCCCCCCTGCTCCCTCTCCCCTGACTGCCCCACCACCTATTCACACCGTACCCCCTGAAAGGTCCCCCAGGACTCCCATGCCTATCCAACCCCTCCTGTTCCCCATCCCCTGACCACCACCCGCTCGAACCTCCGCCCCTTCCAACCCTCCCTGCTCCCTGTCCCCTGACTTCCCCCCCAGGACCCTCTGCCCCTTATCCAACCCTCCCGTTCCCCGCCCCCTTACCATGCTGCTCAGAGCCGTGCCGCCCGGCCGGAGCCAGCCATACCGCTGCGCTGCCTGCCAGGAGCTCGCTGCCCAGAATGCTGGCAGCGTGGCGAGCTGAGGCTGCAGGGGCGGGGGGCCAGCAGGGGAGGGGCCGGGGGCTAGCCTCCCCAGCCGGGAGCTCGAGGGCCAGGCCAGACGGTCCCGCGGGACTGTTCGCCCATCTCTGTTCTAAGTGCCACATACACACCCCCCCCCTACAACAGCCCCTGTCCCATACACTCATAGATTCCAAGGCCAGAAGGGACCATTGTGAGCATCTCGTCTGACCTCCCGTATAACGCACCCCATAGAACATCCCCACGGTTATTCATGGAGCAGATTTTTTTGGAAAAACATCCAGTTTTGATTTAAAAATTATCAGTGATGGCGAATGCAGCGCGATCCTTGGTAAGTTGTTCGAATGGTTAATTACTCTCACGGTTAAAAATGTCTGCCTTATTTTTCAGTCTGAATTTGTCTAGCTTCACTCTAGCCATTGGAGCGTTAGACCTTTCTCTGCCAGACTGAGGAGCCTAAAGAGCTTACAATTTAAATAGACAAGACCATAAAAGAGTGGGCAGGCAAAGAGGTCTCTCAGCGGACCAGCGGCCAAGCCAGGAATCAAGCCCAGGCCTCCCACCCAGTCTAGGGGATAGGCTGCTTTTCCAAAGCTCTGAACAGATTTTAATCTCTGTGAAAGCAAAGACAATATCCCAGGCTTGCAAAATTTGACTGCCCCAATAACCCATGGTGAGTTTGTTTGGGGACAAATGAGTAAAATATCCTTATTTTTCCATTAGCAACAGTTGTGTAAATGACAGGCATGTGAATTTCTTTCCCCTCATTCTCCCCTGGCTGGTGGTTTGTTGCAGCCCCCTTTAACATGGTGTCAGTCCCTGGATTGTGAGCTCTCTGAGCCAGGAGCTGGCTTCTTGTTCCATGTCTCTGCTGTACCTAGCACAGTGGGGCCCTGATCTGCGACTGGTGCCCTTAGCTCTACAGTCATGCACATCAGACCTTTTCAGGAACGTCCCCTTTCTACCCAAGGAGAACCATGAGGAGAAGTTACTTACCTAAGGCCACTGGGAATGCGAGAGGCAGAACTTGGATTAGAAATCAGGAATTAAGGGCTTGCAGTCTCTTGCTCAATCCACTAGGCCAAGCTGCTGGTTCTTAATCCATCACTTCCCATCCGCTATGCCATCCACATGCAAACTCCTCAGGAAAAGTTGCAATAGTCTGTCCATCCCCCTCCCCCCCCCGCCCCGAGGCAGCGTGCTCAGAAATGCTGGGATGGGCCCACTCATAGTGGCAACACCAAAATGGTGTTTGTGCTTTCCAACACCAAAGAGCTGGATTTTCCCTGCGCTGATTACAGCTCCTCCTGCAGCTGACGGCAGCATTCCCACTGCAAACCCTGTCTACAGGGCTGTGTGTTAAATCACCTCTGCAATGGCAATCCAGGCAGAAATGTAACATGCACTGTGTGAGCCAGGCAAGCAGCAGTCAAACCAGGCTTCCCCAGCCCTGGGAACCATTGGGCTGGCTGAGCGGGGCAGGCCCCATCTTTGAGCCACGTTGGGGGGATCCCCCTCCTACCTAGGGTGACCAAAGGGCAAGTGTGAAAAATCAGGACAGGGAGTGGGGGGGTAATAGTTGCCTATATTAAAAAAAAAAGCCCCCAAAATCGGGACTGTCCCTATAAAAGCGGGACATCTGGTCACCCTACTCCCACTTGACCATGGAGGGAAAGTCCATGGTAGAAAGGGGGTGGGGGCAGAGAGAGACTGGGAGGAGCAATTCCTTGTCCCCAAGAATAGCCAGTTGGTGGGCCCCTCTGAAATCATGAAGCCAGCTTTGCTGTCAGATAAGTAAACTGAGGCATAGTCACTGAGTGAGTCAGTGGCACAGCTGGGAACAGGACCCAGGCTCCTAGTCCAGGCTGTAACCCCGGACCACACTTCTTTAGAATGGCATCACCCGAAGGGCTTGTACACAAATTCTGAGGCGGCCCGAGCATCTCCTTTTAACTGTCGGGGGGTGAGCTCCTGTCACCGTGGCTTGGGGTGGGAGCGCAGCTCTGAAGAATGGCTGTAGAGGTAGCTGTTTACTGGAACTGCAGGATGCCTGCTGTCTGGAAATCAATGCTGGGAATAGAAACGAGGGACAGAATTAGAACAGGGCTGTCGATGGGGACATTCCAGTTTCAGGCACCAAAGCAGGATTCTAGCAGTGCGTTAACTTGCAACAGCCCGGGTAGGCACCTCATCAGGACGAACTGATCTGCAGGGTCGGTGGAGATGCACGGTGCACTTGGAAAGCAACGCTCCCCACACGCTGACTGGGCCTTGGGCATCTGTCCCGAGCAATAAACGTGGCTTCCTAACAGCCTCCCCCAATATGTAAATTAACCCTTTCTTCCCCGCTGCTCTGCCTTGTCCCTACCTTTCTGGAATCTCTGCACAGGCTTCCATTCCTCTTCCCCATTTAGTTCAAGCCCTGCCTACGTCTCTGAACCACATAACATGGGGGAGCCTTGCTAGGTCTGGCAGCCAAATTCCAACTGTGCTTCTGGTAGGGTGACCAGATAGCAAATGTGAAAAATCGGGACGGGGGGGGGGCAGGGAATAGGTGCCTATATAAGAAAAAGTCCCAAATATCGGCACTATCCCTATAAAATCGGGACATCTGGTCACCCTAGTCCGGTGATGGGACATATACAAATATTTAGTCCTGCCTTCAGTGCAGGGGTCAGGACTAGATGATCGCTTGAGGTCCCTTCTGGTCCTACGATTCTATGTGGGAGGAAATGAAGTATTTTGTCAACCCCACCTCTTTCCCACTGCTGCAGTGGTTGCCTTTCTGGATGGCATCACACCAGAACATTTGTCACCCTTTCTGCCCCACTCCTGCACAAGGACAGTGCCTCAGGACACTGCTACAGTGATGCCAGAGTGGAGGCTTAGTAGGCTAGGGGTAACTAGGTGCCCTGGAATTGCAGGTTCAGTTGATTCAATCCTTCATCCTTCCGAGGTAGCTAAACTGAGTATCAAGCAAGGCGGTCTTTCTGATGAGGTCTCCTGTGAGGATATTAAAAATCCCATGTCATTTTTGCAAAAGCACTTCTCCTAAGACAAAATCCCCCTCCTCCAGTGCAATTCATGGGTTTATCGCTGTCCTCCACCCCAGAGGTGGCTGCATGTCTGGTGCTGTCTATATACGCAGTAGATTGTGAAGCACTTTAAGATCCTTTAGAATGAAAGGCACTATAAAAATGCAAGATATGATCTGCGTTAATGATACCAGAGCGTGAGGAATCATATTCCACTAAACAGCAGAGGGGAGAGAGAGATGAAATATTTACTTGGGCTGCATATGCCAGTTGGATAAAATAGGAACCAACATGAACTTTCACCTAGACCTGGGCTCTCTAACCTTCTGAAATTCACCCACTGCTGCTACCTTCTGGAAACGGTGAGGGGAGAAGACCAGCCCCTGTTCCTACCAGCTGCTGCACAGTGAGAGCGACTGCATTCACAATGGCCTTTGCAAAAACCACACACAGACAAAGCCAGGAGACAGTAAAACTGAAATTAAGCAGTTTGAACATGATTGGGTGACTCACACTAAGACTCAGCAAGTTAGAGTACCTCAGACCAAACAGATACTTTTCTATCTCTGTTAAGACCTCATGGGACTTTTTGTTTTTCGCATGTGTCCCCCAAGGGGAATATTTCAGATTAAATAGTTTCTTAAGTTTTCTCTGTAGCCATTTTTTGTGGCTAACAAGGTGGTGGGGAAACCCCACAACAACCGCTCTGGTTAGATCAATCTAATTTAATCCAGTGCAGCTGCATTTCCAATACGCCCCTGGCTGTAATAGCAAGATTTTTGCCTTGCACCTTCTATTGCTATTTATAGCTGCAGTAAAGTGAGTGTTTCATACAGATGTAGGCCCAGATCCTTGAGGTGTTTAGGCACCTAATTCCCATAGGAACCATCCTGATTCATTAGCATTTAGACACTCCCTTTGCTCCAGGTGGTCATGGCAATAGAAGGTGCATGGTAAAGAGGAATTGGGCCCCGAGGAGTCTAGGTATCATAGCCGTTGGCATGTTAGAAATGCAGCTGGACTGGTTGAAATCTAGGGGAGTTAAGTGCATAAAAAGCTGTGAGGGTCTTGGCCTTCAGTCCACCAACACTGAGGAAGGATGTTTGATTGCTGAAACATCCAGGTATAGGGACTTGTGTGCACCCCCTAGTTAGGGACCTCTGCTTACCACACTAAGTTGATTCGTCAGTGCCATGCCATTTACACCAGTGCAAATTGGGTGTCAAATCCCACAGAATCCAAATGGTAGGGTTTTACTCCATTTGCACCGGTGCCAAGGATGGAACAGTAAGTGGGGCCTGGAGAATATCCATGCAGAACTAAAGAGCCAGCAGCTCTCTTGGACCCATCTGGCATGGGGAGATCAGTCTGAAGCTAACCAAGCTCCCCTGATGCTTTGTCCCAGCAGCAGCTGGATTTCATGAGCTATCTGGAGGGATTCTTTGGAGCTGTCTATGTGTTTGTTCTTCCATAGCCCTGATCTGGGGTTGTACAAATGATGGGTCCCACACCCTGGTACCAGGAGGATATATAGTGAATTGCAGCTGCTCAGACTCTGGAGCTGAACTTTCTCACACTTGGGAATAGTTCAGATCCTCGTTCATGTCAGTCCCCGTCTATGTGGAATGGACTTCATTAGCCCTTTCTTCTGTGCCTCACATACAGAGCACCTGCCCTTTGGCATGCGTGAATAACGAATGGAAAGAAAGGCTTGTCTCCTTTGCTAACTCCTCCCCCCTCTCCTCCAGGTCAAGCGTTGGGCAGGGTTAAGGGCTCAGGTATTACCAGAGACAAGGCTGTGAGAGCACCTGGCTCAAGAATAATCACCCCTGCTATTACTAGTCCTGAGCCTATTGACATTGCAAAGCCGTTGGCCAACCCAGCCATTGGCAGCAGCACATGATGTGACTTACCTAGATTCAGAGACTCCTAGGCCAGAAGAGACCACTGTGATGATCTAGTCTGACCTACTTCAGAGCAGAGGCCAGAGAGCACCCCCAAAGTTATTCCCAGAGCAGGTCTTGTAGAAAAAGCATCCAATCTTGCTTTAAACATTGCCAGTGATGGAGAATCCATCACGGCTCTTGATAAATTGTTCCAGTGGGTTAATTACTGTTGGTTAAAACAAAATCTGTCTCATTTCCAGTCTGAATTTGTCTAGCTTCAGCTTCCAGCCATTGGATCGTGTTAGATCTTTCTCTGCTAGACTGAACAGCTTATGGTTAAATATTTGTTTCCTATGTGGGACTTACAGACCATGATCAAGTCACCCCTTAACCTTCTCTTTGTTAAACTCAATAGATGGAGCTCCTGGAGTCTATGGCTATAAGACGCGTTTTCCAATCCTTTAATCGTTGCCGTGGCTCTTCTCTGAACCCTTTGCAATTGATCACCATCCTTCTTGAGTTGTGGGCACCAGAACTGGCCACAGGGTTCCAGCAACAGTTGCACCAGTGCCAAAGACAGAGGTGAAATAACCTCTCTGCGCTTACTCGAAATTCCCCTGTTTATGCATCCCAGGGTCGCATTAGCTGTTTTGGCCACAGTGCTGTACTGGTTCAGATGCTTGTCAACCTCCTCCAACCAAATCTTTTTCAGAGTCACTGTTGCCCTTTCCCAGCCTATCAACCCCTGCCTGCCTCGCCCCCCGCCCAACACTAACCTCCTCTATCAGGGAGCTGGCAGTGATCTGTGCTCCGGCTCTTGTACATCCTGATCTCCTCGTAGACAGCAGAAACCTGGAAGCCTCTACCCTCGTCTTGATCTTCAGACATTAGGCCCTGGAGACCGGTGACGTCCGGAGGTAGGAGACGGAGGCGTGTGCCAGTGTGACCGGGATCTAGGTTCCAGGCGATCACCGTCCGTCGGTGTCAACGCCAGGAAGGCAGCGCCCACGCTGCCTGCCCAGAGGAGCCGTCACTGCCGTGTAGCTGGGGCAAAAGTGACCTCTTAGCTGAACTTCCCTTCTGTCTCAGAAATGTGCAGGGAAGGGCAAGATGGGCTAGCTGGGGAGGTTCCTTAGAGCAGGTGCTGTTCTGTGAGAAACAGCAGCAGGTTGCTAGATGCAGATACAGTTTGATTATGGGTTTTTTTTAAAGTGTCCTTATGGTACAATAACAGTCATAGCTCATGATCTTTCCCCGTTGTCTTCCACATTCCTCCCTCTTCCCCGCCCCCCGCCCCCCGGGCATGTCATGTCTGATTTAGGAAATGTACTCAAATGGTGCTGCTCGCTCAAGAGCTGGCCAGAGAACCCGCCCACTTGTTTCATACCAGCCACCATCAAATCTTTCAGCTCACTGGCGCGAGTATGAAACGCTCCATTAGTAATCAGTTTCACTTTCCAGTTCTCTTATCCACTGGCCCAGTGTCCATGTGTCTGGGTTTCCGGCACCGCCGTGGAATGTTTAAATGTAACCTTCACCTTGTAATCACAGAAGTTCAGGACAGGTCCCCCCTGGCTCTGCTGACGATGGAGATCCCTGGCCATGCTCACAATTTTCCCTCTCCATTTTGTGTCAAGGGGACGTTTTTCCCATCGATGTTAATTCACATGAAGAGCTCTTAGGTGTTGCTCAGTATGACGCCTCCATCTTCTTGGCCTGTCATGAGACCAGAGACCATAAGGCTGTCCAACCAGAAGAGGCCTAGCTGGTCCATCTTCCACCATGCTAACTGCATGCCTGCTCACTGAAGTTGCTGGGACTTCACTACATTTATTATATTTGCATAGACCTCCTACTGTTCCCTGTTAGATCTGCATCTCCCCTCTCCATACCCCAGCACCATGCCTGGGAAGAGAGTAGGGGAGCGAATAACCCCTAGAAATGCCGGAGGAGCACAGGTGTGGGCAGAAGGAGGGCAGAGGTGAGGGTTGCGGGGGACAAAGTTGATGAGGGGGTTGAAGAGTTGCATAATTAATTGCCAGATGGGGGGAGGACCTGGGGGCAGAGAATGAATGAACGAGACTAATAGGGATTGGGGGGGAACTGGATGCTCTGCCCCACCAGGCAGCCATGAGAGCCCTGCAGTGAGGCCAGAATCACCTTGCTCTGTGCATTTGGGAGTATTTGCAACACTGTACCTGTCCCATGCACCCTCCCAGAGGGGAGTTCAAAAAGCAAAAGACAGACCAAAAATCCCAATATCTTTTATTTAAAAAATCCCATGATTTTCAGGGGCAATCTCAAGGTTTTGGGTCTGACTCATGGTTTTTTTAAACTTTCGGGGGTTGGTAACACTGGATGAGCCATCCGAGCATTAAATGTTGTTTCTGCTTTAAATGATGAAGAGCTATTCGTAACATAGGGAAAGAGTTGCTCTTAAGACATATGGACATGAACATATTACGTGTTCACAATACAGATGGGGAGCCAAGTTGTGTCCTTGAATAATTCCAGGGGGACTTCCATGCCTGTGCCCACTTTGACTTGCCTTGTGGGGTAGTTTATTTACCATGGGCCGGGATGCATCTTCAGTTGAACTCACTGAGCACGCTGGTAGTCTCCGCAATGAAACAAAACCCATTGCTGAAATCATTTATCCAGCCTACCAGATAAAACACAAACATCCTCGACTCTTAAAAATCAATGAGGGCTGGAGCCAGCTTGACTCTGCAAAGGGCCTTGGCACGGATGATAGATTGATGAGCCGAGAAAAAGATGCCATCCACTTCCCCCCATCATTTGTGGCTTTCCAGTCCAGGGAAAGGGACACAGAGGCAGGGGTGACCGATACGCTCTGTGATAAGTGTTGGAGCGGGAGGTGAGAAATATGAGCTCCCAGAAGGAGTGGGGGAAGCAATGCACTGTTAAACAGGTCACAGTTCAGACAGCATAACCACTTGACAGGCTTTTGGCAGCAGGTTGGGGTGGGAGCAGCGCCCGCGATCAAAATACCTGTTATCGAATGCTACCCACAGGTACTGGGGAAGCACAGCCCATGCTTTGAAACTGATATTGTATCTCTCCAGTTGCTTGCAAAGGATATGGCAAGGGGCAGCGAGATGAAAGGGAGAGAGAGGGGAGATAATATGGATAAATAATTCCTGCCCTTTGCTAAAGATACAGTAACACCACAGTGTAAACAGAAAGACTTCCAAATGCAATTGACTTTTCACCACCTCTGCGACAGGCTTAATGTTTTTTGCACTTCACTGATGCCCATGAGATGGTCAGTTTCATTTTTTAGATCCATTTTAAAAACACAGGTTTTGCAATCTAAGAAGAATGCTGAGGAGCCCAGTGTTTCCAAGTCCTGTGATTTTTTTTGGAAGACCCATAATATTTGATGTTTTTCTTAAAACCCCAGCTCTAGGAGTCATGTGATCAGGTAAGACTCTTGGTTTTCGTTAAAAAAAAAACCTGTTCCATTCTAACCCTTGTGGTTGCTAGAGAAAAGCTTGCAAATGTGAAGTGATTGTGCCCTAAAAGCTGAGAAACCAGAAAGTCAAGAGAGAGAGTCCACGATCCCTCTTTTAAAAAAATCTGATAATTTTTAAGCCAACCTCATGATTTTGGAGGCGGCCTGACTCATGGTTTTTGAAGGGTCGGGACTGTCAGTCACGCACCATGACACTGGAATAGTCTCGTCCATTACAGCGTCCGTTGTCAGTTTCAAATGTAGGTTTGGCAAGGACAGTAGAAAATGAAAGCAGAACCATGACTACAAATAGAAATCCTGGTAGGCTTGGGTCTTTTAAGCTCAGTGACATTCAGCTGCCGTGTTAGTAACCAAAACGCAAGAGCACTGCACCAGGAGATAACTAGAAAGTGAAGCTGCTTATATACAAGTCGTGAAAGCAGCAGCCTAAGCCCTGATCCTGCAAACACTGAGGCACATGCATAATCCTACTCATAGGAATAGTGCCTTATGCTAAGCGTCTGCACCAATCCAGATTTCCCCCTCTCAAGTGCAAAAATAAATAGCATGGGCCAGATTCAGTGCTGGGCCGCCTGAAAGACACACGACAGAAGGTGCTGCCTGAGAGGAAGGAGGAAAAAGGTGGCTTTAAGTCATCTTTGCCCCCCATATTCTGAGCTGCAGTGGGAGACAAAATGGGCCCCATCACAATTGTGGCAGCTTCCCGACCACTGCCTGTGGGCTGCACTGCAGTCCAACATCTCCGTTCCTGTCAGCAATTCAGGCATGTCCTACCTCACACCCCCCACAAAGTGTGGGAGCCTAGAGGCACTTACTTCAGTCCTACCCTGTTCCTGCATAGGGGGATTTCTCCCCCCCAATCCATTGAGGCTCCTTTACACCCCCTGGGGGGTGCATAGGAGCCTGAGGGATAAAGTCAGCCCCCATCCATGGTGATATGCAGATGTTAGACCTATGGAAACAGTGCCTATGTAATATGAAAAACTGTTTGCACTCCCTGTATCTTTTCCAAGCAGCAGGGGTAAGAAAGTTTGAATAAGGAGTGTACTGTGCTTTCCCATTGTGAATGAACACAGCCACTCCTCTATACAGATGGATCATTTTAAATCAAATATCTGAGGCTACACTACAAGCTGACAGATAAAGCTGTGGCAGGAATGAACCCTAATCATTTTGTGATCCCAATGTCTCAGCAGCTCAATACTTCTGCAATTCGCTTTGACTGATGCAGATCCAAGTGCATCTCTGCCCTGTCTCCGGAGCTTTATCTCTGGCCATTATCAGACATCTACTCTTCCAAAGGAGTAGAGAGGTGATGCTAACTCTCCTAGCTAATTCCATTAGTTCCTCTGGTGACAATGCTGAGAAAACTCAGTAATAACCAAATCGCATAGCAAAATGATCTAGAGGAAGTGGTTAGGGTGTATTTTCCTGGGAACAAGTGAACCATGAAGAATCTAAATCCACCTTTGTAAAGTCTCACAAGTCTCTCCACTCCATTCTGCTTTCTAGATTGTGCTCAAAATACACATATGGAACCAGAGGGTCCCAGATCTTGCTTTTTTTCTTCTCTCTTCCCTTTCACTTTCATGGTGTCTTCAGAACAATGACAATGGGTGAAAATATCCCCATCCCAACCACGTGGCCTTGATGGGCTTGTTACACAGGAGGGTTTTTTCCATTCCCAAGAGGCAGAGCAGGCCTCGGTTATCACTGTAATAAAGTTGATTACAACTCCAGGGGCTTTGTTTTCTTTTGGGCTGGAACGTGGAAAGCATCCCAGGCTGGATAGACACCTGTGATGCATCTCAACTCTGTCCCAAATTTTGTCCTGCAAAACAGCCAAAGAAAACCCAGCAAAAGGATCTTCATCAGCCAAATGTTCTTTGTGTCCTCTTCCTAGTCTCACCTTATAGATATTTGGTCAGAAGAAGGCAGCTCTGGTATGTGAGCTAGTCCATCTTCCTTGCTTATAGAAGGATTTATTTCATGTCCCTAAAGGCCCCAGATAGATGGGGTTCTGGCCTGGGCGATATGTACTGTGACGACATTTACCAACGCAGGCCTCCAAAAGCTCCAGGCAAGATTGTGATTTGGGGCCACAATAAAGAACCAGGGTTGTTCAACCTTTTCAGTGCTGTAGGTCGGATGCTTGTTTTGGAGCACTTCCTTGGACCCCTTACAGAAATATAATCCCAGGTTCTGGACTCCGGATTTTAGGAAGTTAGCCATTAAGGGGGTTGACAAGTGCTAACATTGCCGTCAGTAAGAGAATAGCTCACCTCGTAGTAGGAAAGGCTGCAGAGATTCAGCAGCTGCTGCCACCTCTCCTGGCCATGCCTGAGACAGCGGCACGGGCAGCCCCGTGGCCAGGGACTCGCTGCCTGCCACTCACTGGGGTGCCTGCATCCCTGACCCTTGGGAGAGCCCCTGCCAGCGTCCTGGTGCTGTGGACTGGGAGGGGACAAGAGGCCTGGGCACTTCCCCTGGCCCCAGGTGGGGCAGCTGATGTCTGGATGCTGGGGTTTTTCATGGGGCGCAGAGAACCTGAAGGGATGCACAGTACTGGCTTTCCCTGCACTCTCTGGGCTGTGCCCTGTGCAGGTACCAGGACATGTCCCAGTGCAGCTGAAAATCATTCAGGGGCTGAACAGAACCATCCCTTGGACTTCCAGTTGGACCCCCTGATCTAGGGGCTGAATCAGCAAGATGTGGAGCACCCCAGAACTGGCCCCCACTTACAGCACTAAAAGGGTAGGGCTCAGATGCACAATGGTATTTTTAACCTCCTAACTTCTACTGATTTCAGGGAGGCTCTGGGCCTAGATCCCTGGAACAATCTAGTTGCTCAGACAGCAATAGATTGTCTTATTACCAATAAACAGGGCTCAGGTGTGGTTCCTAAATGTCTCCAGTTGGCAACAGCTGGTAGAACTAGCCCTCCAGACACACCATCTTCCCTTAGCTCCTGTAGTCTGGCAGCGAATCGCTGAGATCAGGTAAGTATTTCAAAGCAGCAGAAAGCAATATCGTGTTGTTCTCATAAACTAATGACATGCTTTTATGTGGGAACCTGACTGTTTTCCAGAGGGTTGTAAAGATCAAAGGTTTGAAATGGTGGATAATTGTAAGTGAGGGGAACAATGAACAGCAATGGTGTATGTGAAATAGAAAGGTAGTGGTGGTATCAAACCCAGGCCTCAGATCTGAACCCCCTTCCTCAGCTTTAAGGAGGCCTGCCTGAGGTCTGGATCTTGTTAGCGAGCAAGCCCACAAATCCTAAAATCCCATGTGTTCATGCTTGAAATGTGGCTCTAAAGCAAGAGGTGTTAGGTTATGTGATAGGGAGCAAAATCTGGTTGAGGAGGATAAACCAGCAGAGCTTCTGTAGGGAAAAGTTGTTCCCCTTCAATCTACTTGCATTCTTTGTGTGTCAACAAAATAGGGAATGAATGGGGTGAGTGGTCAAGGGCTGCCACGCATTTGAAACTGGTGGAGAGCCAGAAAACAGTAAGAATAATCTATTCTCAACAAAGCAACAGGCTGCCTGTGAGGTGAACTGGGTTCTGCACTGGATCTGGTGCTATTTAATAGTGCTCTGAAAAAAAGATGAACTCTGAGGAAGGAAAATTTGCAGATAAGTTATTTAAGTTAGACAAGATGAAAGAAAACTGCAGGGACCTGACCAAGCTAGTTAAATGGGCAATATGACGGGCTGATGAAATTCAGAGTTGACAAATGCAAGGTAGAACACACTGGAAAGGATGATTTGAAAAAAGAAAAAAATATCTCTTTCCCCTCCCAGTCTTCTAAAGGAACTATAGGCACTCAAGAAAAAGACCTGGAGCCAACTCAGTGAAAATGTGTGCTATGTGGTGGTCAGGAAAGCCACCAACCTGTCAGTATGAATAAAGAATGGGATAGAAAAATATACTGGAAATATCATGCTATTACAGAAATGAAAGGCATGCCCCTGTCTGGAAGATTGAGCCCACCCCTGAGATAGGGTGATGCATCAGAAATTGAAAGGGGCCAGAGGCAAGTGCTGAAATGATTAGAAGCCTGGAAAGACTTCTGGGCCAGTTTGGCTTATAGAGAGACAAATGAGAGGGATGTGATGGAGGTGTGAATGCCAATCCATGGTCTAGAGAAGTGGGGGAGAGTACTCCTGTTTGCCCTTCGTCTTATGAGTAAAAGGCATTACTTAAAACTTAAAGCTGGTCAAAGGAATCTTTAAACAAAAAATTATTCAAAATAGTTAACTTGTGGAACTCTCTGCCACTAGATATCATTGAGTCTGAGATTTTAGTAGGAATAAAGAAGGCTCACACATTTTATTGGGTAATGAGGATGCTTAGCATAATTGTGGTGAGAACTATAAAACCTTAGAGACAAGGGGACATAAATTCGTCTGCTGTCTCACACAAGTTAACAATTTCTTGGTTTAGGCATAGGCTGAAATTTCTGCTAGAGGCTGATTATTCCACAACTGGCCAGTAGGGGGTATCTTGCATCTTCCTCCGAAGCAGCTGTTCCTTGCCACTTTGACAAGATATACGTATATACAGGTCACTTCACTTCACCCTCCACTGAAATGCAGCTGAATCTGGGGAGGGAATGTGGCAGTGGTTACAATGGCACTGGTGATGCTATGCAACTATTGGGGCTCTGATTCAGAGGCGGGAAGCACTGTCTGTCTCCAGGTAACTCTCTCCTTCCTGGCCCCAGCAGCCTCCATTTTCCATCCTTACAACATCTAGATCGAACTGTCCTGTCCTGATGTGCCACGAACCACTACTGGGGCTGCCAGCTGGCCCTTCTTCATGTAAAACAGATCCCCTCACTGGGAGCTTACCCGTCACATGCCGACACAGGTTGGAAACAAAAAAGTCTTTAGTTAAGCAATTAGTTGTTGCCAAAGCTGGCTCGGCCATGAGATAATTGAATGTTTTAAGTAACGTTTGGTTCTGAAATGTAGCAATTATCTCTGTAATTACTTGGATGTACCTTGAATGCTAACGATTTTTATGGCCACATGGAAGAGCGTTCTGGTTCCATGGCTGAACCGACAGCCCTGGCGAACCTCGGCTAGAGTGCCCCGCTACGGGGAGTGGGGGAGACGGGCTTGCTGGGCCACTCTGATGAAATCAACAGGTTGGTGGGAGCTGATCTGCCAGTGGGTGGTTTTGTGGCCATCTGTCTGCTAGGAATTGGGCTGAGATCATGCAGGCTCCCCACACACATGGAATGTCTTTGTTAACGCCAGCCGAGGCTGGGATCAAACTGGAGACTGACACCTGGAGGATTCTCTGTGTTGTGACTAATCCTTCGGTGGCCCAGTCCCCTGCTCATCTCCCCATACTAATGCACGCTCATATTTTAAAGTAACTTTTGTGCAGTAACAATCTCTGTTATCTGTCTGTAGGCCAATCATCAGTAAGAGTGCACGGTGAAGAGGACGGTATCTGAATTTAAACAGAACAGAGTTAGCCACTAGAGGGCAGCACAATTAAAAATATGGGCCAATCTGATTCCTTCCAGCGGTGGAGAGGATTATAATTATTTACTTGGATGAGGGTAGCACCAGCTGAGATCGGGGTGCTGTACAAACAGATAGTCACACACGGTCCCTGCCCCACAGAACTTCCGGACCGACTGGCCGAGGCAGGCAAAGGGTGGGTGAGAAAACAGAGGTGCAGAGAGAGGAAGGGACTTACCCGAGGTCCCCCAACCGGTCAGTGCCAGAGCTGGGAATATCATCCAGCCCTCCGGACTGCCTGTTGGGTGCCCTCTGTACCATGCTGCCTTTCCTGATCCTGGACAGTGTCACAAGCTCACGCACTAGTTCATTCTTTATACGTTGCCTGTTCTCCTCCACACACACCCTGGACGTAATGTAGAGTCCAAACTCAAGGCCCCAGTTTTGGCTATATGGGCTGCAGAATGGAGTCTAATATCACTTCATGAATGAAGACCTCTATAGATTGCACATCCCTGTTCAGTCCTCAGCTATTCACTGGCCCAGTCCATCATACTTACGGATGCAATGCCCTTTCTCTGTTTTCTGGACTAATCCATCCAACCAAGATTCTCGGGTTAAAAATACCACAGTACATGTTGCTCCTTTCTTGGCCTGTGCCAGCTTGTACAGGGTACCATGCACACAGGCAGCCAGTAACTCGTAATGTGAGTGACAAGGTCTTACAGATCTTCCAGTATATGAATGGAGAGAAACTAGCTCCCTGTCCCTCAGGAAGCAAAGGTTTTGATTTTAAAGCATACTTCTGGAGCCAAAGATGAGCACAGAGCTGTCCTCTCCTGAGCACAATCCCCATCAGGACAGTGCCTTAATGTTTGAGACTGAAAACTACAGCTGTGCTCTCGGGTTAAAGTCCTGGCTCTGCCATGAGCATGCTGTCAGGACGAGGCTGTAGGAGAGGGAAATGGGTGTGTGTGGTGCACGCTGATCTTTCTTTCTCCTGATCTTTTGAACAGCCATGTGTCAAGTACATCTTGCAGCGTGTGTTGTGCCAATTGCCAATATGCTGTGGGGGCGTTTATTTATTGTGCTAAAATATTTTAACTGGAGGTGAGGGTTGGTCTGGAGGCAAGAAAGCAAATACTTGCAAATGCTTTGACCATATTCCGGCAGCTGGTGGAATTGTTACAGCATTTACAGAGCATCAGTTATGTGTTGGGCTTTTTTCTTCTAGACTCTTCGTAGAAAGCCCCTGAAACAGCATCAAGATGTGACTCAGTGTTTTAACTTAATGTGGCATCAGACTATGGGCGGGATGCTCCGTGATGCTCTGATACAATGCCATAATGTTGTTGGGCAGGTGCCCTGGTGACCCATGGTAGGGATTTGTCTTCCTGGAGAAATGTGCCAACTCAAAACAGCCTCTTTAATTACAGGCTATCAGTGCATTGGCCTCTGCGATAACAAAAGGCAACAGCAGAAGGTGGTGGTTAAATCCTTAAACCTCCCCTTGCTAACAGCCTATGGGAGAACCTGCAGCCTTGCTGGTTGCACATAGAAGAGGTTTTACATCTAAGTCTGCAGAAGACGTTCGGGTGGGTTTCCAGAAAGCCTGGATTTTCCCTGACTTTGTGCTCGCTGTGTTAGGTTTGCCATGACCCTCCAATAAAGAACTGAAAAAAGAATCTCTGGTTCAGTTGATTAGAGAAGCCAGGGCATAGAGCTCTCCATCTGCTCTCAGGTTACCCATCATGTGCTGCAAACCCCGGGGATCTGCAAATCAGGTGGATGACATAGTTCACAAGAACAGTTTCCTTGTGTCACGCAAGCTCATTGCAGAAGCTGCAGGTATGAGGCTAGGGATACCCAGTGTGCTAGGAACATGGATTTGTGCTCAGCAAATATCTCGTTAAACGTTAAATATGTTGCCTGCCTGATGCTGGTTTTCTGGGATGCGCAGCACCTGCCAGTGCTCAGCACCTCGGGGAGCCAGGCTGTAAGGTCCCCTGTCATTTAAACACCCAACTCTTTGGCTGTCACCTCTTTGGGAGCAGGGACTCTCTGTGCAGCGCTAGACAAACAGTTTAGTTGGGAGAGGGGCTACACTCTCACAGCTGTAAAAGAACTGAAAGGGAAGAGCCGGAATTGAAGCTTGTCCCTTGCTGAAAGAAATGTCCATTCACCAGATGGCAGTAAGGGTGTGAGCCGCTCCCCCGGGGCATTCGAAACATGAGCAAGTACAGTAGCAAGTTGCGTTGGTGGTTTTTTTTTTTTTTTTTTTCCCCGTTGCCTGAGGGAACAAATAACTCCATGCTGCTTAGCCCTGGGGCTGCCTGCTTAATCACCGCTCTACTTCAGTGGTAGCTGGGCTTTCCTAGCCCCGGCCTGACCCTGGCAGGGGAATGTAGCTGTGATCCACAGAGGGAGGAAGAGGAAGGTGGGGTTAAGGAGGGAGGGGCTATTTTTTGCTTTCCTACCATTGTCTAGGTAAACTCTAAGATGCTGTCCTTTCCTGCTGTGCGTTCTCTCTCTTGCTTTGCAACTCTCAAGTGTTTACCATTGACAAGCTGGAAGCAGATGGACTGGCAAGAAGAGATAAATTTGACCCAAGAAGATGTCATTTGAGCAACAGCTGAGTCTCGTGTTTCACCAGATGTCCCGGCTTTAACCCCTTAGCAACTTCAAGAAGCTCTATCTAAATGTTGTCAGTGGCTTAAAGACACTCAGTTACTGCAAGAAGCCAGACCACAATGGCTACTGTTCAAACTTGCCTGATAAGCAAATATTTTAGTTTCCCAAATGCCTTGGCATAAGATCAGGAGCAGGAGAACCAGAGTGGGGCAGTGCATACACTTCCTCTACCAGCCTTATCAAAGATCTGGAACTAGTATTCGCTGTCCTAGGGGCTTGTCCACGGTCACTTTTCACGGAATCTATGTGTAACCAGTTGGTAGCATGGCTGGCTCTAAACCTAGCTGGTATCCACACATAGTCAGTTAGTAATTATGGCAACTAACCACATGCCACCTTTCCCCGGCAACCTAGACTAATGCATGATCCTGTAAAGAGGTTGTTACAGCAGGAAAGACAAGACCTCTGAGGAGTATCTGGGTCAGTAGGGTGGTTGGTCTTCTTCCTTCCCAGCTGTCTCTGCATAGGGTATCCCACAATGCATTGCTTCACATCCTGCTGGTTTCGCTTATGCTGCCCCACGTACGTCTTGTGGGATTGCTGGCCGGAGTTTTTGCAGAATGCAGTGGCAGGGGAGGCCATGGGATAGGTGTGGGTGTGCAAACATGAGTGCGTTGTGGGGAAAGCGGCTTTGTGGACACAACACAACTGTATCTGTGGTGAGCTGCACAGATGAGAGCGCCCCCTGGTTACCAAAGCATGGTTATGTTTACAGCACAGCTGAGGTCTTAGGGCAATTAGCAGAGACACCTGCTGTCAGTGGGAGGAACTGAATCCTCAGGTTGTTGGCTTGGTCTAGTTAATACCATAAGAGTTGGCATTTGAGTTAAAGAGGGTGGTGATTTCATAGAGATGAGCCCAAGGCAAAGAGCCCCATAAAGTTCAGAGCTGGTCAGATCCGGCTTGTGGCCTCATCTCTGCTTCCTAAAGGCTAATCAGAGCCATATGAAACTGTCGGCTCAGTCTGACTGGGCATGTGAGGAAACGTTCTCTGGGCTGGCACAGCCCAAGCTGCACTGGGAGTCTGTGGTTCAAACAGATGCGAAAATGCAGTCCAAACTGCTGAGTCTATTCATCTGTCCACATGGCAATTGACCCTGATGTGTCTCACCGTTTGGGTGCAAAGCCCTAAATTGTCACCAGGGACTTGTGTTCACTGGTGTGACTTGTGGAGCGGTGTCCCCTTCTAGTGAACTCAGCAGGGTTGCTCTGCAGATATCGGAAGGCCTTAGAGTTGGAGTCTTGTTTCTCTGTTTTCATAGCTAGAGATTTCTATTTGCTGGAGGGCAGATTCTGCTGTCCCTGCCCTCTCCCTACAGACCTGGACCACCTGTAAGATAACATGGGCAGAAGCAAGCTGCAAAGCACCTGGCAGGGGTGGGAGAAAGTGCATGGCAGCTGCAAAATGCACCTGCAGAGTTGTGATCTACAACGTCCTTTCTATGGCAATGGCCCGGGGAGGGGCTGAGACAAGGGGATCTGTGGCTTGGCTGGGCAAAGCACCCCTGCACAGAGCAGAGCCAAGGGCTTGTCCTGTGGTCAGCTCCATGCTGAGAATAAAGCAATGCCAAAATGCACAGACACTTTTTTGCCGGAGTGGTTAGAGGCCCCTGGGAAATGCATATCAGGCTCTGAGAAGCAGCAGCTAAAATATGTTGTCAGACTGAACCTGAAAGGCACCGTATGAACCAACCAAGTCTCTAAGCGTGGCATGCAGCGACGTCCCAGAGGAGGCTGCAGGAGGAGCACTGGTCTCGGAAACAGGGCATATGGAACAAATCTTGAGAAAAGAGCCAGAGTGATTCTGCAAACACAGGGAGCTGAATTGGAGGGAACATGCCCAGCAGAAGGCAAGCTGCCCAGCCTGCCTCCGAAGTGACAGACATTGCACTAATGGATGATGTCCTGTAATGTGCGGAATAAGATATCCACGTAACCAAAGGGAGATCCAGGAGAAAAACCCCACATTCCTTACATTGAAGGCTATAAGCAGGATCTGAGATCTTCCATCCTCCTCTTATCTGGATGTAGGGCAGTGCCACGGTTAGCAGAAAGGAGTCCACATACTCACTCTTAAGACTTACCAAAGTCAACAAACTCTTGGAAGGTATGCAGCCTGCTAATAATAGGTTCTTCAAACAGCATTTGATTGCACAAGGCAACTCGATTTCTTTAGCCTAAATTAACCCATGGAACTCATGGCCACATGATTTTAATAAGGCCAAGAGCTTAGCAGGATTGAAAACAAATTATTTGTATTAGAGCCACATCCACAGTAAAACCTGATGCTATGAGAAAGTCACAACGGTTACAGATCCCAGGCGGTTGGACTAGATGACCTCCTGAGGTCCCTTCCAACCCTAACCTTCTATGATTCAGGGCAAAAGGCAATCTCGAACTGTTGAGGGGTGGGGAGTTTGAGAACACTTGTCCCTGCTAGGCAGGTTATTCCATAATTAGGCATCGTTATGGGGCTGCCTTGTACCTTCCT
Source organism: Eretmochelys imbricata (assembly GCF_965152235.1). Classification (NCBI taxonomy): domain Eukaryota; kingdom Metazoa; phylum Chordata; order Testudines; family Cheloniidae; genus Eretmochelys; species Eretmochelys imbricata. The sequence continues at coordinate 4,258,954 of NC_135580.1, read as the reverse complement.
CTGAAGCAGCTGTTGCTGGTCACTGTTGGACCCAGATGTACCATGTGGTTTAATGCAATGTGGCAATTCCTCTCATGGGACAAGATTTGTGGAGAATAGACACGTGTGTGCTCACTCACACACACACACATACACACTATCTAGATATTTATATGGCTCCCCTTTCTGTAGCATCTCTGAGTACCTTTCTTGTGTGTTGAAGACCTCGGTATCTTTGTTTTGTTTTCCCACCAGAAATCTGACACCAAGCCATTTTTAAATCTCTCACCATAAATCTTGGTATAGCTCTTCCTCTAAAATCAACAAATCCAACGCTATCAGTTTCCAGCTCCAGCTTCCATGAATCAGCCACAGTGCTTGCTATTGTGTAACGTTCCCAGAGAGACCCGAGGACAAGGGATAGCATCTGACAAGGGGCAGATTCCTGAATGGGTGTTTTTTCCTGTAGCAGTTATGATTTTAATCAAATTGTTTCCCTTGAATTAATGTAAGTAATTCAGGGCCTGGTTCTGCAGGGTGGTGACATCCCTCTGATGTCAGTGAAGGGCACTTATACTCCACAGGATCAGGCACTTGATCTGGGTGCCATGGGCCTCCATGTACCTGCTTGTGGGGAATCAGGGGTTCAGCTCTGCCTCCCTCATGCTGAAACAAGGGGGTAGCCCTCTTTGCAGGGGTTCTGCCCAGTTCCCTGCTTCGTCCTCTAAGGGCACAGAGATTTTGGGCACAGTGAGCCAAGGTGCAAATCTACAGCGCACTCACTGGCCGCGCACTCTCTGAACCCCGCTACCAAGCACTTGATGTTCCATAACACACTTTGACGTAGTGCTGCTTCCGACAAATATTGAGGGCTAGGGATTCAGTGGGTGTCGACCGGCGTACATTGACTTCCATTAAGCTATGCCTGCTTACATCACCTGAGGATCAGGCCCTTACTTTGCTGCAGGCTTTTGTTCTGTCGCGAGGCTCCAAATGTAAGGCACTGGGGGTACCCTCTTCCCTTTGAATGCATTTGAATTTGTTGCTCTTTGGACGGACTTTCAAGGTGCAGGCCCTGGAAACTCCCAGGTTCAACAATGAGAGCTCAGAGCTCCTTGCTGCAATGATGGTGTTGCAGAAAATTTCCTCCGCAGCGTAGCTCAAACTGCCAAACTTTGGATGCTGGCATTTATATAAGCTGCCCAGCTGCTGTAGGACATGTGTGCTGCTCACATGCAGATCTCAGCTGGCTTCTACTGCAGCGTAACCAAAGGGAGGCCTGCAGCTGAAAAGCATTCGTTTGCATCCTGGGTGACTTGCCAGCAGTGTGTTTAGTGGTGCCAGCACACGTGTTTTTATTGTCCTTCGTACTGTCTTTTGAACAGGAGTTGCCTCTGCAGTTACCCCTGCAAGGGGGAAAGCCTAAAGACTGGCCCGAGCCATACACCTCTGTACTTTAGGGATAGTCAACACCTGTGTCATGAGCCGTATGTCCCCAGTGCAGATTGTACCTTTGCCCCAAACCTGCCTCCTCTCCTATAGGTTCCCCTTCACCACCACCCGTTCTAGTCTCTTCATATGTCTGGTTCGTGAACTTTTCTTGGCTAGTTGATTACATAGCATTAAAAATTGTGCTCAGCTGGACAAAGATACAGGCCATTTACCAGACAGGCGGAGAGAGCCACCTTTGATCATTTTAAGCATTAAGACCATTCTGCTTCAAATCCAGCCGATCAGAAGAATCCGAGCCTTCAAACGCCTTCAATATGCTGATGTTAAAGTCTAGAGACTAGATGCAAACTCTAGATCTCGGGGATCTTCCTAAAGTTGGGAAGTTTATTCAGGATGAAAAGCGAGACATTGTGCAGAGAGTGTGTGTGTTTCTCTTTTTAATATGTTAACTGATGTACCTTATGGAATGTACCATAGGTGTTTTCCTTAGTTGCTCAATAAGACTTGGCTTTGAATTCTGCAAAGAACCTGCTGCAATCTATATTTCATCTTTCATATGCCATTCAGGAGCCAGTCCAACTTTGTTCTGACACGTACAGTTGCTGAAGTTTAAAATCCAGTGGATCTGGGCAAAAATTTTCGAAATGGCCACCCATTTTTGAGGCCCGATTATTTTTGCGGTGCCCAACTTGAAATAGCTTTCTCCAGCATTTCAGAGGTGCTGAGCGCTTGCAGGTGTCCTAGAAAAATACACAGCTATCCAAAACCATTTTTTAATTAAATACACTGAACAGCTTAGCACATTAAAGTCTAATAGTTACTAAGCAACAGAGCTTAGTAATAAATAAAGACTATTTTGTTGAAATGTCAATTTTTGAGAGAATTTTTAGGGCAATTCAAAAATTTGGACTGGCTGGGCAAAGAAAAAAATTTTTGTAATTGAAAGCTTTCATCTGATTGGCTGAAATTCAGTATTTCAATGAAACTATGAAAAATTTAGCTTTTTTTTTTTAATTAAATTGTGTCAACATTTTTGATGGGGGAGAAACGTTTCCTGCCTAGCTGTATTAGACAACAGTGCTGTATTTTGTAATTTTAAAATTATAGTTTAATAATAAAAAAATGGCCTGGTTGTCCTCATGCACCTTGGTGTAAATCAGTGGAGTTACATTGAAGTAAGAATGTGATGACATGCACCGTAACCTATTGGCTAGAGCACAGGCCTGGGGCTCAGGAGGCCTGGGTTCAAGTCCCAGCTCTGCCACTGGCCTCCTTGGTGACCTTGGGCAAGTCATGTCCCCTCTCTGTGCCTCACTTCCCTATCTGTAAAAATGGGGATAATTATGCTGACCTCCTTTGTGCAGTGCTTTGGGATTGGCTGATGAGGACTGACTAGATAAATTATCTACAGCTCCCTCTGGAGTCAGTGAAAATCAGACCTTAAGTGAGAAGAGAATAAGGCCCAGGGAATCACCTGGGTTCCCATCCAGTGCTGTTCTCAGCCTTCTTCCCCCAGCCAGGGTTATCAATGGACCAGCAGGGAGGAAGTTATGGCTGCTGTTTTGCTTAGATCTTTAAAATTGCTAAAGTCTAAAATGGGACTGAAAAGCAGCCAATGCAGTGAAGATTGATTGGTTGGTTGCCTTGAGGGCTGGCTGGGGTTTCTTACCTTAACACATTTCTACAGAGTTGTAAATCTTAATATGCTTCCGGAACAGGAGACTTTATTTAAAAAAACAACAACCACCATCCCCGACTCCTTCTCTTTGACTCAACGCACTGGAATTCCTGCCGGCTCGCTAGTGAGAGCGCACTGGAACAAAGGCTGTGTTGGATTTAGCCACAACTCATTTGTGACATCCTGCAATAGATTGACTGACCCTGCTTCTCTGCCTGCTGAGCAAGGAGACTGACCGCGTCTTGCCAGGGATATGTCAGCAGGGGTCGGCTCCGATTAACATCCCAGACAAAATGCTTGCCCTGTCGACAGCAGGAGGACTTGAACCAGGGGTCTCCGAAGGGAAGGGACAGACGATTTGCCCACTGAGCCTGTCAGAAGCCAGCGTGAATTGGTTTAATACTTTCCATGTCTTGTAGCAGCTCCACAGCACCAGTCCGGCGATTGTGTATGCCCTTAGCTATTTCTGGGAATGGTGTGGGCCCTCCAGCATGACCTGGCATGCATGGAGGACGCCATATTGAAGATTGCGTTGCTCTGTCCCTGCCAGCATGACCTTGCACGCACTATGGAGTAGCGTGGTCTTCAGAATGATGCCCCCCCAGTCTGATACCAGACAGAACCACGTCCCGTTTTGTCTCAGTATCGGACCGTGAACAAACCACTCCAGAAAAGGACTGTTCGCTTTAAAAGCGGATGAACAGCACGTGCTAGCTCCATGCCCTAAAAATAGCAGTGTGGCCAGGGTGGCTCAGGCTGGCCTTCGGAGAACAGCTCTGTCCTAGATCCGAGCCACTATTTTAGTGCTCGCACTAGGTTGAGCAGATCTAGCACATGTACATCTGACTGAGCTGCGAATTACACCTCCCAGCTGCAGCGTAGACCTGCACACAGACACACGCGTGGCCTTCGAACATGCTGAAGTAACTCCTGGCATTTAAAGTTACAACGCTGACAAAATTAGAAATGGGAATTTAGCACCCAACTCATGTTGACTTACAATGGGAGTTGGGCCCATAATGGCATTTGGAAATCTGTTAAAGGGACACTGGTGAGATGCAAATAATTAAAACCTTGGATTTGCGCCCTAGGCATCCAGGTTTCCACAGGAATGGTGTATGGTGCTGTGTCATTGCTATGATTCTGGGGGTTTGTGTGGGTTTGGGTGGGGGGGTTTGTTTGCTTTGCTGTGCAGTTAAGAATATAATAGGAACTGGACAGAAAAGGGGGAAAGATTTTGTGAAATATTTCAAGCTGTTGCCATGTCGGAGGGTTCAAAAAGAACACAATTTGTGAATTTTTTAACTGAAATTGTTGAAATTATTGGTATTTTTACCTTACCAAAAACCACATTTTCTGACTGAAAACTGAGGTTTGGTAAATAACAAACGTCGAGGATGATTTCAATAAAAAAAATATCAATTTCAAACCTGTCGTGGACATTTTTTCAGAAAATGTTGGTCATGTTCATGAGTTTTTGCCAAAAGTTTTGTTTTTGACAGATATTTTTCGGCCACTCCCAAAAAGCCCTCTTTGCAAAGAAATGTAACTTTCTGGAAGATGTGGCCTGTTCTATTTAGAGAAGGGGATCAGAATTTCATAGAAATGGCCCCTTGCATTTTAAGGCCAGAAGAGAGCATTGTGCTCATCTCATCTGATCTTCCGCATAACAGGGAAGAGTAGATTAGATTTTTAAAGCGTGCTGTTTTAAGGATCCGTTTGCATGCTATTGGATGGTGAAACTAGACTGGCCAGATTTGCTTCTTTGTTCAGGTTTCTGAGCCAGGTGAAAATCTCCAGATGAAACTCTTGTTTTCCTTTTGAACATTTTGGCGAACAAATACATCCCACGATGCCGTAGTGTTTTTTAAACACTTGTTAGGCCACGTGCTACTTGGCAGAATCCACCTTTAAACTGAAACCTTCCAATTTCAGGCAGGTTAACTTGCTAAACTGCATCTTTCCTTTCAGGACCATTGCAGTAGCTACAGGCAACAGAGAATTGGCCAAGCAAGTTTTTTTCATCTGTTGTCATCTTCTTCCTCCTCCCTTACCCCTCCATCCTCCCACAATGCAAGAGAGAAAGCTAAAATGTACCCTCAGACATGCCTCATTAATATGTTGTGATTTCCCTCACCCAGTTGTGGTATGGCCTCAGGAGTGCAGCTATGTGCTAACATAGAGAGAGAGAGAGGCATCCCTTGTACTGGGATAACTTAGCACTCTCCTGTGCAACACACCAGGCAGACTTTACTAAGAGCTCTATTAAATAATAAGGTATTAGGCTCTTCGGAGCGCCCCCCTGCCTCTGAGGCAGAAAGAGATGCTCTTCTTCTCTGTCCCCTGGTGGCTGGTTCCAGGCCCCCATCGCTCCAAAGCTAACCCCTTCTCTCGTTTCTCTGTTCTCTAGTTTGCCAGGAGTTGCCAATGCAGGTGTCACTGCAGAACTTCCCAAGGGCTTTTGCCCTGAAGCTGTTCCATGGCTGTGCCCCATCCTAGCTATAAATTTTTCCTCGCCCTCATTCTCCGTTTGCTGCATGCTTCTCTGAGAGGTTTTGTGCATGGCTGCAAGGCAGCTCCGCAAACAGAGCTGCACCAGTGGCCGGCTGCTTAAGCTTAGGCTGGTCAATGCAGATAGCTCCTCCACTGAGCAGTGGGGTCAAGGCAGATCCAGGGTTTTGTAGAAGCTATCCCCACCCCCATTGCTAACACAGTGGAGATCGAATGAATCAAATTGTATTCAATGACTCCTTGTGCATCATCAACAGAACTCTTTATGAAGCGCCCAACATAGGCCCGGTTACAGCTGTGGAATCCCTTTGATCGTAATGGGGCAGAGGAGTGTCATTGAGGGCATAATTTTAAAACTGTGGGAGGTCTCGTTGGTCTGCAGAACTCAGAAGCTGTTGAGAAACCAACACGTGAAACTCCAGGAATCCTAACACTGTGACAGAACCACTATTCAAAGAAGAACCACGGTTAGAATCTTCCCCTGAGGTTATGACCAACAAAATTTGATTCATCTTTTGAGTGCTCAGGACTCCCTTTGAACTCTTTGGAAGTAGCACTTTGCAGGAAGAGCTGCCACCTGCAAAATGTCCCTATCCTGCAAAAATGCCAATGAACTATGACACGGCTCAAATTCTGAAATGTAGTTCCGGTAGGGCCCATAAGCAGCCTCAATAAAAGTCCAAAGAGAGCTTCTGTCAGCTCTGAATTGGCCACCAGAAGTTACCCCAGCAAAACCATCAGAAGTTGTCCCAGCTGACTGCAGAAATGAAAAAGTCAGATCCTGGAAGCTGCTCCCTCAAAGATTGGAAAACCTGTCTCACTTCTGGCATCACAGCAACCCTGGCAGCTCGGTTTCTTCTGTAGATAAGTTAGAAAGGTCTTTGATGCAAATAACTATGTATGCACATGCTTGCATGTTTTTATATATCCTGTCAATTTCCCTTTAATTGCTCTTAAAAAAATTAGTTCCTGCCTGAGAAGTGAAGTTTTAGGATCACAGTAACTAGAAGATAGAAAATACCTATGTTAACTCCCCCCCCGGAGCCAGACCCGTCTGGTGTCCTGAATAGAGAATACATCAGATGTTCACCATGTTTCGTAGTATTATTTATGTGTATTGTAGCAGTGTCTAGAGCACGTATCGGGGCCTTTTTGCGCTTGATGCCACAGGTAGTGAAGAGACCGCACCGGCTTTAAGGAGTTCTTGATCTAAGCGAACAACAAGTGGATGAAATGGATGACGGCGGTCTAGATGGTGGAGAAGCAGACTGAGCTGATAGAAACATGCCAGAATTTTCTAAAAAAAAAATTTTTTTTCCCCCAAAATTTCTAGTGTGAAAATTTTCAGATTTTTGATAGAAAAATTGAAAAGTAAAACTATTTTCCATAGAAATTTTCAGTCTCTCTGAAAAAACAAACTGAAAATTTTAACCAAAAATGTTTCCGGTCAGAATTTGTGATTTGTTGGTTTATTTTTTTAAATTAAAAAACCGGAAAATTGAATATGGTCCCTTTGAAATATTTAGCATTTTCCATAGGGGACAATATTGGGAGGTCAAAAAGTCCTTGTTCTTTGTGCTTTGATGAAGAGATTTCATCCAGCTCTGGTGCCTGTTAATACAAGCAGGTCTCCATGGAGACTAGCTATGCGCGCACCTGATGTCACTGCATTGTTCCTCCCATCTCTCCATTCCTCTTTCGTCCAAAGTGGCTTTATTTTTGTCTAATGCCAGCTCAGCGGCAGGCTCCTCATCAAGGGGGTTACGATGGCTCTTACGGAGACATCACCACTGCAGAGAAAGCAACTCCCCCCTCCTTCCCTCTGCCCACCCGCGTGTGCCCATGCTTACACGTCTGTCAAGGGCACCGACAGGTGACGCGTTCCCCCTCTCCACCATGTCAAGGCTAGAAAAGACTCCTGGGAGGGGAACACGGACAAATAAGGCCCTATGTGGTGGCTGAGATCAATGACGTATTTTTTTATTTATACCCACACACACACGCTCATGTGTATGTTGCAGTGACTTCAGGGGACTGGAGGGGACTTTCCAGAAGGATTAGCCGAACGGATCTCAAACAAGGTGACGCAGTGAGCTTGTCGTGTGCTGCCTGGTGCCTCGTGTAGGATGCTTTTTAGAAGGGCTTGCGTGGATAAAGAAAAATGTAGTGTGTTTGGGCCGGATCCCGGCCAAGCTCCCATTGACTTCAGTGGAGAACCCAAGCCAGGTTGGGTCCAGTAATCTCTGTTGTCAGGGCATTTGTTGTTCGATATCGTGGTAACGCCAGGATTGGGCCACTGTTTTGTGGGGACGACATGATGAGGCCCTGCCCCCAAGATCTTACAGTCAAAGAAGACAAATGATGTACAATGGACATGTACAAAAGACAAATGGTGGTGGGGGGAGAGAGAGAGACACTGAAATATAGCCAGATTTCACATACACACGTACGGTAAGTGCCACCTATCCCCATGTGCCCCTCAAGCCCTGATTAACTGGTGGGCTTCTCATAGGCATCCTGGCAGAGCTAGGCCCTGAGGAGAGACTAGAAAGAAGGGAGGGGAAGGGCCTTTCTGCTTAGTTCAAGGAGGCCAATCCTGGAGTTAGGGGCACTGGGAGGGACAACTAGAGGTTGTAAAATTTTCAAAGCACCAAGTGACTTAGGAGCCTAGGCCACATTGAAAATCAATGAGATTTAGACTCTTAAGTCACTGAAGTGCTTTTGTCAATTTTACCTAGGGCCAGCCTTACTGTGTGTTTGTACAGTGTCTATCACAACGGGACTCTGATCCTACTGGGGTCTTAATAATACTAGTAACTGGGGTGCAGGAGCCCCGTGTTCTATTCCCAGCCCTCCCACTGGGTTTCTGGGTGACTTTGAGCAACTCCCTTCCCCTCTCCGTGCCTCAGTTTCCCCATCTGTGAAATGGAGAGAATGACACTGACTTTGTTTGTAAAGCATTTTGCGAGATACTGATGAAAAGAACTATACAAGCCCTAGGTGGTGGTATTATTATTAATTATTACTACAAATAATAATGGTGCCTAGTGATGTGCAGACTCAAAAATTCCTGTTTCCATGTGGACAAGCATCCTCAACTTGTAAAGTGGGGTTGACACATCTCATGAGAACAGTCCCTTCTCCCTCTCTCTCCTTCTGAATGGAAATAAATTGAAGTATATTTTCTGCCATGACCCAGAAGTGGTGTGGGGAAGAACTGGAGCAACATGTTTTAAAAGGTTCAGTTCAAATTTAGTCCTAACACATGAGGAAATCTCTTTTAAAAGCTATTTTACCTGCCTTCAAGGGCTATTTCTCATGTGCAGTGTGCTCTCTCTCTCTCTCTCTGTTTTCATGGTAAGGATCTGAGTCACATGCCCGTTGTGGCCGATGCCATCACAGCCATGCGGTACATAACATGTTACTGGTCAATGATACCTAGCAATGTGTACCATATCCTGCATTCTGTGAGCTTCTCACATTTACTTTCCCTTCCACGGCCAGTATTTAGCAAACAGACTGTTCTGTGCCGTGGTTACCAGCTGCCGTAGCTTAGGACCTCTGTGTAGTTTACCTGCTTCTGAGGATGTACCATGGACTCATCACTGCTACAGCACCCCTTGGGAATTCAGTGTTTTCCTGGAATCTAGCCACAACTGGGGCAGGCTGGGAAACAAAAATTCAGGTTTGGGGGAAAAAGTCAAGGTTTCAAAATCGGTTTTTGTTCCTCAGTGGAACAAAACATGAGACCTTCCAAAAATGTCTTTTGGTGGCAGGAGGGGAGGAATGCAAGACAGAGGCTCTCGGGAAGAAAAGAGACTTGAACCTGGCTTCCCCATGTGCCAGGTAAATGCTTTAAGCACCAGGATATGGAGTCTGCCTTGCTAGTTCTGGCCCAATGAATATGTATATGAAGTGGAACAGTTCCAAGAGGAGAGGCTGAGAGAGGCTGTTTTTAGGGCCTGGTGGGTAGGACACATGCTGGGCTGTGGAAGCCCCCAGTTCAAATCCTAATCTGCTTGATTCAGAGCAGGAGTACAGGGTTTCCTGTATCCCAGCTGACTAGCCTAGCTGCCAAACTATTGGATACGTGTATGTGTGGGGGGGTGTCTTTTTCCCCCGACATCACTGGTTTTGACCAGAAATTCCATCCTGGATCTAAGAAACCTTCCAGACAAAAGTGTAATCAAAACAGCTACATTTGTGCAAAAAGTTTGGTTTGGCAAATCAGCATTTTCCAATGGGGGAGGAGGGGGTCACTGAAAAATTTCCGACTAGCTCTAGTCATAACAGGAGGGGCCCCACTGTGCTTTCAGCCCCCGTCAGCTCTCAGTTATCAGTCTCTGGAAGTTCCATGCTGAAGACTGCAGAGGGCTGGTGAGATCAGTAACTTTGAGGGGAGCAGAGGTGCTGGGAGACTGCAATGCTTCAGCATCTGGAACATGAAAACGGGAATGCTGGTGCTCCCCATGGCATAGATGGAAAACTCCCACCTACAGCTTGGTTGTCTGTCTTGTCCTGTCTCTGCCCACGTACGCAAATCATTTCCTGTTTATTGTATTGCCCAAGGAATCACAGTCTGGGTGGAAGTGGCGTAATACAAGAACAAAAGGCTACTTGGTGAACTGAAAGGGAACACACTTCATACAGATCAAAGGAAATGCTTGTGCCTGTACAGTGGGGCTGGATTCTGATGCACTGACTCACAGCAAATAGGGCTTCGTTCCATGAATAGCCAGTGGGGCCACTTGTGGGGCAGGGTACAGAATCTGGCCCAGTATGACTAGCCTGTGGAACTATATAGCCCAATGCAGGACACGAGGCAAATGGCTCAGTGTGCTTAAAAAATATTTAAGGTGGAGTTAAGTGTTGGTTTCACTTTCTCCCATTGATGACCGTGATAAAAGCCACACTGATTCCAGGAGATCGACACCAAGTTCATCTGAAAACCTTGTTTGTAGGCTTTCTGTAAGAATAGCCCCTGCAGTTACGCTAGATAAGATAAGAACAACAAGGGCCATCTCTAGACTGACTGCAAGCTGGAGACATCCCACCTCAGGGACTCTTGGAGAGGTTAGTGGGAGGTCTGTGGGCAGAATCTGGCAGGGAGCAGGGAGAGGAATTCCACAGCTCTTTTGTTCTAGGGACCGTAACATGGATTTTCTATTGCTTGACAGCCCCAGCTCCTAACTCTGCTGCATTCCCTGCTTTGCTGAGTTACCTGGCTTCAGGAAGGGTTATGGGAGGGGACCAAGGACCACAGTCTGTAATTAAAAAGGATGAGTGTGCAATACATGCGTCTAGATTCATCTAAAGGGGCAGGGGAGATTTCTCCTTCTTCCCCACGCTAGCTGCCAGATGAAGGGTACCAGACTCCGAGGTGATGCGTCGTGCACCCAGCAGTAAGCAGGCCTAAGGGAGAGCATCTGACCTGCTGTCACACTTTTCCGAGCTCAGCTTGTTAGGCACCTAACTAAGTGACAAGATATTTCAGCCGAGTGCGCCACGTTGAGATCTCTGGAAAGTCTGTGACCAGCTGTGGGTGCTGAGCGCTTGGAAATCTGCCCTGAGTCATGGCCCAAAAACTCAAAGAGCCCAAGGAGAAAAGTAGAACTGGAAAAGCATTGAAGGCAGGGTGTAATAAGGTGCAAATTAAAACATGCCTGACTACCATGACTTTCCTTCCTCCCAGCTGTCAGGTATATCTCTGAGCCATCGCTTTCACCTACAACTCAGACCACCCGGCACATCCCTTCTGAATGTGGCCCTGTGTATCTCTGATGCCTCTAGTCACCACACTGGCCTCTGTGCAGATGGCGCTGGCCTGAAGTCTCTGGGGAATTTATCTAGCTTTAGGATGGAACCCCCTCAGCTGGAGTATTATGTCCAGTTCTGGGCACCACATTTCAGGAAAGAGGTGGACAAATTGGAGAAAGTCCAGAGAAGAGCAACAAAAATGATTGAAGGTCTAGAAAACATGACCTATGAGGGAAGATTGAAAAAATTGGGGTCATTTAGTCTGGAGAAGAGAAGACAGAGGTGACATGATATCAGTTTTCAAGTACATAAAAGGTTGTTACAAGGAGGAGGGAGAAAAATTGTTCTCGTTAACCTCTGAGGATAGGACAAGAAGCAATGGGCTTAAATTGCAGCAAGGGCGGTTTAGGTTGGACATTAGGAAACACTTCATAGAATCATAGAATATCAGGGTTGGAAGGGACCTCAGGAGGCCATCTAGTCCAACCCCCTGCTCAAAGCAGGACCAATCCCCAATTAAATCATCCCAGCCAGGGCTTTGTCAAGCCTGACCTTAAAAACTTCTAAGGAAGGAGATTCCACCACCTCCCTAGGTAACACATTCCACTGTTTCACCACCCTCCTAGTGAAAAAGTCTTTCCTAATATCCAACCTAGATCTCCCCCACTGCAACTTGAGACCATTACTCCTTGTTCTGTCCTCTTCTACCACTGAGAACAGTCTAGAGCCATCCTCTTTGGAACCCCCTTCCTAACTGTCAGGGTGGTTAAGCACTGGAATAAATTGCCTAGTGAGGTTGTGGAATCTCCATCACTGGGGATTTTTAAGAGCAGGTTAGACAAACACCTGTCAGGGATGGTCTAGATAATACTTAGTCCTGCTGTGAGTGCAGGGGACTAGACTCGATGACCTCTTGAGGTCCCTTCCAGTCCTATGAGTCTATGATTTCATGGGAGGCAAACCCCACCCCTACGACCAGCATTTCCTCCCTTGCTGAGTTTCCCACCCTCCCGTAGGTCTTGGCATGGAAGGAGGCAATCTGGCCCCATGACCCTTTCCAGAAAAGCCCTTGTCTCCTTGGACCCCATTTCCTCCCCTCCCTCTTTTGTTCAGTGTGGTATGAACCAACTGATTCTCTCCCCTGCCCCCACCCCCGCCCCGACCCCTGGAGCAGTATGTGTGATGCACCCAATCCTCCTGCCCCATGGTACTTCTCCAACTCCACTCATTGGCTGCAAGGGCTGCAGGATCAGGCCCCCCATTTAAAGGCACACTGTGTCCAAGAAGAGCCAGCCAGTGTTGTTAGCATGGCACAGGGAGTCCACTGGTAAAGCTGGCCCCTCCCCAGGGTCTCCGTGGCTCTCCTCCCGCCGGGCCTGCCCAGAGGCTGCCATGGGTGTTTGTGTTGCTGCGATGGGTGCTCTGAATCCGTCACCCTATGGGAGGGCGGACGGGGCAATGCAGCTTGGAAGCAGGGACTCGGGAGGCGCTGGCGAACGAACTCCGTGGTGATGAGGGCACCGCAATCCTAGGCCCATGACAGCCTGCACAGGGAATGTGGTGAGAGCAAAACAAACGAACTACCCATGCTCCCTTTCATGTGCACTCGGTGCGGGGGGGCCCGGCAGCTGTTCCCCTTGACTGACAGATGACAATCTTGCCCAGGCACCTCCACATACCCTCCTCCCCTTCCTCTCATCTTTCACCCCCTGCTGTCACTGCCCGTGTTCCCTGCGTGACCCTCCTGGAAACAGCAGCCTTGGCAAAAGAGCCAGTGAAGCCGTTACAGCCACTCTCCGGGGTGCGAAAAGGCCTGCTGGCCCCAGTGAAACCTGCCTCCCTCCAGAATTCACATTTACTGGCTTGGTGCTTTTTTTTTTTTTTTTTTACAAGCTCGTTAAAGAGGTTGGGAGGCTGCTGGACAGTAAAAGGGACTGATGCAATTAAAACCAGGCTACTGGGGGAGCATGGCGTGTGTGTTTCCTGTTGGTGGCATGCTCTTTTAGCTGCTTCTCAGTGGCATGTCACTGGAGGGCCGTGAGCAGCCACTCCAGTTTGGGCCATGTAGCCCCTCAGCTGGTCGCCTCTTCACGCGTCTCTCCTCTCACACTGTGTGACAGTGCAAGGCGCTCCAGGGCAGTAATGTGTCTCCTATTTCAGAGTAGCAGCCGTGGTAGTCTGTATTCGCAAAAAGAAAAGGAGGACTTGTGGCACCTTAGAGACTAACCAATTTATTTGAGCATAAGCTTTCGTGAATTACAGCTCACTTCACTGGATGCATTCAGTGGAAAATCCAGTGAGGAGATTTATATACACATAACACCCATTTTTTCATGTTCTATCATACACACTGTAAGGACAGTGATCACTTAAGATGAGCTATTACCAGCAAGGGCAGGGGGCAGAAAACCTTTTGTAGTGATAATCAAGGTGGGCCATTTCCAGCAGTTAACAAGAATGTCTGAGGAAAAGTGTGTGTGTGTGGGGGGGGGAATAAACATGGGGAAATAGTTTTACTTTGTGTAATGACCCATCCACTCTCAGTCTCTAGTCAAGCCTAAGTTAATTGTATCCAGTTTGCAAATTAATTCCAATTCAGCAGTCTCTCGTTGGAGTCTGTTTCTGAAGTCTTTTTGTTGAAAAATAGCCACTTTTAGGTCTGTAATCGAGTGACCACAGAGATTGAAGTGTTCTCCGACTGGTTTATGAATGTTATAATTCTTGATGTCTGATTTGTGTCCATTTATTTCTTTTATGTAGAGACTGTCCAGTCTGGCCAATGTACACAGCAGAGGGGCATTGTTGACACATGATGGCATATATCACATTGGTGGATGTGCAGGTGAACAAGCCTCTGATAGTGTGGCTGATGTGATTAGGCCCTATGATGGTGTCCCCTGAATAGATATGTGGGCACAGTTGGCAATGGGCTTTGTTGCAAGGATAGGTTCCTGGGTTAGTGGTTCTGTGGTGTGGTGCTTGGTTGCTGGTGAGTATTTGCTTCAGGTTGGGGGGCTGTCTGTAAGCAAGGACTGGCCTGTCTCCCAAGATCTGTGAGAGTGATGGGTCATTGTAAGAATGCTTGACAGAGATCTTGTAGGTGTTTGTCTCTGTCTGAGGGGTTGGAGCAAATGCGGTTGTATCGTAGAGCTTGGCTGTAGACGATGGATCGTGTGGTGTGGTCTGGGTGAAAGCCGTCAGGAACAGTATCCCTGATAATGTCACGGCAAACCTGGTGGCTGAACTTTGTGACTTTGTCCTCACCCATAACTACTTCACATTTGGGGACAATGTATACCTTCAGATCAGTGGCACTGCTATGGGTACCAGCATGGCCACACAGTATGCCAACATTTTTATGGCTGACTTAGAACAACGCTTCCCCAGCTCTCGTCCCCTAATGCCTCTACTCTACTTGTGCTATATTGCTGACATCTTCATCATCTGGACCCATGGAAAAGAAGCCCTTGAGGAATTCCGCCATGATTTCAACAATTTCCATCCCACCATCAACCTCAGCCTGGACCAGTCCACACAAGAGATCCACTTCCTGGACACTACCATGCTAATAAGCGATGGTCACATAAACACCACCCTATACCGGAAACCTACTGACCGCTATTCCTACCTACATGCCTCCAGCTTTCACCCATACCACACCACACGATCCATCGTCTACAGCCAAGCCCTACGATACAACCGCATTTGCTCCAACCCCTCAGACAGAGACAAACACCTACGAGATCTCTATCAAGCATTCTTACAACTACAATACCCACCTGCTGAAGTGAAGAAACAAACTGACAGAGCCAGAAGAGTACCCAGAAGTTACCTACTAGAGGACAGGCCCAACAAAGAAAATAACAGAACGCCACTAGCCATCACCTTCAGCCCCCAGCTAAAACCTCTCCAATGAATCATCAAGGATCTACAACCTATCCTGAAGGACGACCCATCACTCTCACAGATCTTGGGAGACAGACCAGTCCTTGCTTACAGACAGCCCCCCAACCTGAAGCAAATACTCACCAGCAACCACACACCACACCACAGAACCACTAACCCAGGAACCTATCCTTGCAACAAAGCCCGTTGCCAACTGTGTCTACATATCTATTCAGGGGATACCGTCACAGGGCCTAATCACATCAGCCACACTATCAGAGGCTTGTTCACCTGCACATCTACCAATGTGATAGATGCCATCATGTGCCAGCAATGCCCCTCTGTCATGTTCATTGGCCAAACCGGACAGTCTCTATGTAAAAGAATAAATGGACACAAATCAGATGTCAAGAATTATAACATTCAAAAACCAGTTGGAGAACACTTCAATCTCTCTGGTCACTCGATTACAGACCTAAAAGTCGCAATATTACAACAAAAAGACTTCAGAAACAGACTCCAACGAGAGACTACTGAATTGGAATTAATTTGCAAACTGGATACAATTAACTTAGGCTTGACTAGAGACTGGGAGTGGATGGGTCATTACACAAAGTAAAACTATTTCCCCATGTTTATTTCTCCCCCCCACCCCCCACTGTTCCTCAGACATTCTTGTCAACTGCTGGAAATGACCCACCTTGATTATCACTACAAAAGGTTTTCTGTCCCTCCCCCCGGCCCTTGCTGGTAATAGCTCATCTTAAGCGATCACTCTTCTTACAGTGTGTATAACAACACCCATTTTTTCATGTTCTGTGTGTATATAAATCTCCTCACTGTATTTTCCACTGAATGCATCCAGTGAAGTGAGCTGTAACTCATGAAAGCTTATGCTCAAATAAATTGGTTAGTCTCTAAGGTGCCACAAGTCCTCCTTTTCTTTTTGTGTCTCCTATTGCGGCTCATGGGGGCAAAGTTACAGGATCAGAGAGTTGGTGGTTTCTGGGGTTAGGGATAAAACAACAGCAGAAGATGCACAGATTACAGTGCAGTCACTAAAAGGCAGTGCAGCCTTCGGCCAAGGTTCCTTCTCCAAAGGACTGCTTCTGATTTACGCTCCTGCTTCTGGCCCCCAGGGGTTGACTATGAGTTTGTATGAAGAGCACAGATTTATTTCCCCTTTGCTTTTTTGTGTCAGATCTTCTGTAACTTTGTCTTTTCATCGCTGACACGTGTCTGTTAGAGACTAATCCAAACCAAAGCCACGGATCTAAATGATCTTGAAGTTAGGGGGTGTTTGACATCCCAACCCAGATCTAAATTTTGCAAGTACCCTCTCTCCCATCCACCCCTGGTTTTACATCCGGCTCACCTGAGCCCTGGGTTCTGAACACTCCCAAAGTCTGAGCTGTTCAAAATCCAGAGCTGGATTCCAAGTCCAATGCTTGTTTTTGTTTCACTTTAAAATCTAGCCCTGTTTGTTGACTGTGGAAGCCAGAATGTATGTGGGGTTGGGAGAAGCCTTAACCTTTTGTATAGTTAACCTTTTGTATTGCTGTCTGTGTCTGATTCTAAACTGGCTGTGGAGACCTCCTTGGCTTTAAAGTTCTGGAGGTTTACTTCCACCTACGTGCAAAAAGAGAGGGTGTCTCTCTTACAGGAACTCAGTGCTATTCAATGGAATTCACCCAGTGGGCAGAAAATCACTCACAACACGGAAGAAATGTTCAGGCTTGAGGACTGTAGTTTTCAGCTGCCCCATTTTCGTTGTGTGTAATGTTTTGTAGATGGGTTAACTTTTGTCAGCAGAGCCTACGTAAGGCAGTAGGGTTAGTTAGATTTTTGTTTGGACTTTCCATGGCTTCAAATGTAACACAATACCAATGTTTTGTGTGCCCCCACAGTGGCTGCTCCACATAGAAGTTAACAACCTACCATTGCTGCTAGCTAATGGGAGTTGCTCCTGTGGCACAAGTGATAGAGGTCCATTGTAGCTGTCTTTTTTTCTTTTGGGGGTTTACTATGCTGTTGAGCAGGTAGTGACTTCTTTGCTAATTGTATTTCTTCTGGCACCCAGCAGAGGAGGATAAAGCAGCTGGATCAATTATCTTTGTGAACAGGTTTGGTGGTTGTTGTTTTTTCAAAATGTCAAAGCTGGAAAACCTTGCTGTGTGAGAGCAGGAGCCAACCCCTGCCAGCCACAGGCTTGGGAGGGGGCTTTTGTCTCAGATGAAAACCGATTCTTTAATTCTGCTGAGGAAACAATAATAATAACCACCCGGAAGGAGCTTTAAGCGATCGCAGCTAACATCCAAACATGGTGAAGGGGAAACATCCCTCCCTGAGGAGTTTTCAGAAGTTGACAAGTGGGAAAATAGACTGGTGATATTCAGACCAACGGAAGGGAATACAAACCACTGCAAACTAATCATTAAGCTGCCAGTGGTTACTGCACTCAAAGCTGCCCTTACTTACTGCTACCCCCGAGTGTGAGTGTGAGGGTCACACTAGCACTTATAGACCTGATATGGGGAAAAGTTCTTCTCTCCTAATGAGTCTTTATTTACATGGCGCAATGTCTGGGTTGCGTATGTAGCCTTTTTTACACAGCATGTTTCTACAAACGGCAACAATGACCACTGCTTATCCTGCTAAGCTGGTCTGTCTCCTTGCTTCCGTGTGTTCTTCCCATCTGTCTGGTGCATCCTTCTGCTGTCTCTTGTCTTATACATCAATTATCAGCTCTTTGGGGGAAGGGACCATCTTTTTGGTCTGTGTCTGTACAGTGCCTAGCACAATGGGGTCCTGGTCCGTGAGTGATGCCCTTAGGTACTACCAGCATGCAAATAGTATATAATAATAATGAATAATACAAACAGCATTAAATCACGCTTCACAACCCACCTAATGATACAATGGTGAGCCACAAAGTCTGGACCCAGAGTCAGCTACAGAGTTTGAGAGTATTTGGATCCTTGACCCCTCTGGGATTAGGGCGAGCAGCGAGATCTGGATCTAGATCCAGAATTTCCATGAAGTTCATACGGTGTTTTTGGATCTCGTCAAGAGGAATTTCCCATGTCCTGCTAAAGCTGCGTAAAGGGAATTGTGCCTTGCTTTGTGGCAGAACCAGCGCACTGCGGTAGAGTCCAAGCTGCACCAACTCTTAAGCATCCTGAGTGGTATATCATTGCCCTGTTGTATATGATGGAGCATGAGATTCCTATTCTGTGGCCCATGGACTGCTAGTGGTCTGCACGTCCTGGAGGCTGGCAGGAACAAACGTGCTGAGAACTCTGGAATGCTGGACCCATGAGATGAGATCTCTCCCTGTTTGTTTTAAGGAGTAGGCCGCAGGCTGGAGAAGCTCTGGAAGCCTCCATCATGGAGGGTCCTCTCCAGTTGGGTCAGCTAGACTTTTTTTTTTTTTGCTGGAACTATTTAATTTAGCCCCTTTATCTCTTCACAAATCACCTGTGACAGACTGATTTTTACAGATGTGTTTGTTTGAAATTATTCATCAAAGCCTTTGTTGGGCAAACCCCAGCCTGTTGGTTACTCATCAAGTGCTCGCCACAACTCTGGTTTTGAGTGTTCACTCATCCGAAGCTGCTGCTAGGGATGTATATGACTGGTCACCTACCTCACATGGGATTGTTTCTGCTCCCTGACTGGCTGACGCCCAAGTCGACGAAGTTTTCAGGATTGCCGCACAAACACTTTCGGTATGAATGCATCACGGCATGAGAGTTTGTGACCTTTCCTCTCTTCCCCCCACTGGTTTTGCAAAAGAAAAACTTGCTTACCAAACGCTCATGCAAAGAAAACGCCCAGGGGTCTTGAATACCATGCCACCAGAGCTGTGGCTTGAGCAATCGGAGTGTTCACCATTATTATCGTTGTGCAAGTCTGCCTTGGTCAGGATTTCAAAGCTCTTTAGGTACCTAACAATGCGGAATAGTGTCGAGTCGGATTTACCAAAGTCCCTCAGCAGGTTGTTAGCACCGAACTCCCAGTGATTTCTTCTTCTGAAACACCAGGGACTTGCCACAGCAGGAGACAGAATTGAAACTAGCTGGATCTGTGTTGCGATCTGCTCTGGGGCCACCTGTGTTAGAAATATAATTCCATTTTGTTCATTCTCGGTTTTAAATTTTGAGGGAGTCTTTAGCGTTGTAAGTACCTGTATTAACTTGGGGGAGGAGCTGCAGCTGGATGTCCTAGTCTGGTGTTACATACCTAGCTTTCCAGATGGTGACTCACCTTCCAGGGGGTCATGTTCCTTTCCTCAGGGTCACACAGGGAGTCAAGTGGCTCAGCTGGAGTTACAACAAACCACTTGCCTGGCTCCCAGTTTGGCGTTCTAATCACTAGACCTACAACCCCAATGCCAGAATTATTGGGAAAGATGCTGGTATGTGTAATTCAGAAAGACTTTCAGCAGATACAGTTTTCAGAAGGTCTCTAGCTGAAAGGGTCTAAAGGGAACTTTCCTTTTCAAAATCAAATACAGCAACTCTTTTCCCAGCCTGCTTTGGTTGCTTTAATTTCCCAACACAGGGATGTTTGGTCTGTACACAGGGCTTAATTAGTAATGAAAGAGGTGCTGGGGCTCACGAAATTAGGAGCCAGGGCTCCAGCAATTTTTTTACTTTAATAGTTCATGCGGCAAGCCTAGAGGTGCCAGGGCTCTGACCTGCCAAGCCTAGAGGTGCCAGGGCTATGACCTGCCAAGCCTAGAGGTGCCGGGGCTCAGCCCTGGCACAAATTAAGCATCATCCATCCATTTTCTAGAATTTGAATAGCTGTCCAGTCTAGACCCGCCACCTTGCTTGTGGTCTGTGCTTTTTTTTATAGTTGTTTTTTAATGATTGGTCATAAGTACTGGCCATTTCAGGAAATAAATAGACCACCTACCTCTCTTTGATTCTTTTGTGCCTCCTGTTACATTCTGGGGTGCAACCAGACTAGTCAGGGGCTGCATCTCCACTTGTCCTGTAATGCTGGATTCCTTAAAATGCTCTGCTGTTGTTGCTCCCTGTCTGGATGCTCCAAGCCAGCATCCAAGCCTGCACTGCGGGTCAAGCAGCCCTCGTGCAGCAATTCCGACCCCGGTAGCCTGCTTGTTACATCACAGGCGTGCTCTGGTTTCCACCCGGCTTGGTTACTACTGGACAAGTGACCCCAACACACCCCCAGTCCTGCATTTCCCCCAAACCATCTGTCCTGAAGTGTCCAGGCCCCTCCTGGACCATGCAGGGAAATCATAAGGTTTGTTTGCTCCTTTAAAGAGACAATACCCAGCAGCTATATTAACTGGAGTTAACAGCCACTTCCATTCAAACACAGTACCGGGTTGGTTGAGATTAAAAGTAAAAGAAGTTGGTTAACAAAAGGATGTAGGGTAAGCGATGCCAAGTAAAAGAAATAAAGGTAGAGATGGTTACAAGCAAATAAAAGTGAAAACACACCTCTAAACCCCAAAATCTAGCAAGGTGCAGTCTTTGTTCAATTGGTGGGAGAAACCATCTTAGTCTTCATGCAGCCCAGCCGGATGTCTCTCAGTCAGGACTTTCCACAGAAGTACGAGGTGCTGGTTTCCCTTGTCTTAGGAGAAAGACAAAGATGGAGTTTCTCTCTGCCCCTTTATATTCCCAAGGGAATTGGCTTTGTCCTAAAAGGCCTCCTTGGGGATTCAGTCTCCTGTGTCTCTCTGGGGTGCAGGAGCCATGTTAATTCCCTTGTCTCTCAAGTTCAGAATCAAGATGACCCTTAGATTTGTTTATGTGAACTGAGGTAACCCCCCATTCCTTTGTCCAAGACAGACCTACTGATCCCCTTTACCTAGGCTAGGCTGTCATGTTTAAGACACAGTTCTAGTAACATCATGCACAGGGAATTCAGAACTTCACCTATCAGGTTAACCCATGCATTTTACAATGATATGAATGGCCCGTGTGGTGGTAGCTTTCATGTGGTACCTCACAAGGCATGTTTTGTACAAATATTATTGCAGTGGTGTGGGAGTGCTGAGAACCATTGAACCAAACTATAAACCCTGCATATGATGGAAACTGCTTCAAGTCGGGGGGTGCGGCCGCACACCCAGCATCCCTAGTTCCAGCACTTAGGAGGGTGTCTAGGGTCACCCCCCCTTTACTGCCGTATCTGAACACCACATCATCTGTCACGTATTTACCCTTGCAATGTCCCTCTGAGCGAGGGAAGGGTTTTTATCCCCATGTTAAGGTGGGGAGCTGAGCTGAGGTGACTTGCCAGGGGTCCCAAAGGAAGTCCATAGCAAAGCAGGGACCTGAATGCAGGTCGCCGGCTCCTAGGCTACTCTGTCCTTCCTCCCACCCCCCGCATCGGCCTGTTTCCGTATGCTGTACTGACTTCGGTTTTGACCCAGCGTCCTCTGCAGAGCAGAGTGTGGGCTTCACCTCCGTCCTCCATGTCCTTTGTGCAGGGATCATAGCTCTGTATTTACTAGGTGGGATATTTTTATAATGTATCTAGTGACCAAACTGCCAGGGCACCCTTTCTAGTGTTACGGAAGGCAGGACATGGATCCAAGCTGGACTTCTGAACATAGCATCTTTGCTTACTATTGGAGTGCCATTGGCCACAGTGTCTTCCCTCTCTGCCCAATCAGGGTGGCTGCAGGATGGGAGCTAGCAGTATCTTGGTGACTGAATATGAGACTCTAGGGGTTTATGTCATCACTATATTTCAGAAGTTACAGAACATGAAAGCTATTCTTACCTAAGAGGCATGTTGCTGAGCCAGCTTCTCTGGCCTCACGACACCTTCTTTTTAAAGGTTTTGATGTAATGCAAATTTAAAATAAAGACGGCCCAGTGGCTCTTATTTTACTAGTGATAAAATGAAGCATGGACCCAAGCCAAACCCCAAACTTCACTAGAGGGAGGACAGGAAAGCCTTGCAGCACATTCAGATCCAAAACTCATCAAGGGAGAGGCCCTAGCGGCAAAGTTCAGACTAGTTTAGGGTCTAGTAGCGTTTGGGGGTGTCTGGTTTTGTGTTATGACTTACATGCCTTATCGTGAAGCAGATATTTTTCTGACCTAGTCCGTGCATACTGCTCATCTGTATCTTGCTGATGCATCCGCTAGCTACCCCCTCCATGACAGTGGGCCCCACTGGAAGCCAGACATCTTGGTTAATAGCAGAGGGCATTCAGGGTCTCCGCAGCTGCCCCATCTTCTGAGAGCGCAGTTCATCCTACGCCTATAGCTGCAGCACACTGAATATTTGGGAGAGCCTTCCATTCAAAATTGCGCTTTTAATGGGCCGTACGTACAGGCTAGGGGTGTCCTAGTGCCCTCTACTGGATGGAATGTCAAATCGGAGTAGCTTTCGCCCTCTAGTGGCTGCAACCTATACCGGCTGTAAGCCCTATTACTACGACTAGGGCTATGTCTAAACTACAAGCTCGGGGTGCGATTCCCTTGCAGGCATACGCGTTCTTGCGCTAGCTTTCACCCATCTGTCACGAGTATAAATAGCAGTGTAGCTGCAGCAGTATGGGTACTAGCTGAGCCAGGCCGAGGACACGCCCACTGGTTTCAGGCGGACTGTGCTCAGCGCGGCTAAGCCGGGACTTCACGGCCCTTACCCATGCTGCCGCTACTACCGTGCATGAGTGCGTGTACGCGAGCCGGGGAATCACACCCCTAGCTCGTAGTGTAGACATTGCCCAAGGGAGATTTTACCTTGTGTGTATTCTTGAAGCAGAAAGCCCTGAAGTGGAGCCTAGCTAGTGAGCCTAAAACCAAGTGTGAATTAGGAAAACCATTATTACTTGTACCTGGGCTAGTCCACCCCCAGTGTTTTCCAGACTCCATAATTCTAGTTAGTGACTCACTGGTTATGAATGTTCAAGCATGTTGCCTTTTCCTAAGAAATAGACTGTCTGAAATATGACCAGAAAAAATGGTGGAGACTAAAATGAGGGTGAGGTTCATTGTATGACATTCGGCACAAGCAGAAAGTTGCACTGTGCAAAAGGAAGAAGGCAGGACAGCAGAGTGTTCCACTGCTGAATGGGAAGGATTGGTTCTTTCACCAAAACTACCAGCTTTGTGTTTGATTTTTAGAGAGATGATACAAAGTCGATCAGACCCTACATTTAGACTGAAATTTTCAAAGGGTGGGTGCGTACAATGAAGCCTAAACATAAATGGCCCAATTTTTCAGGCAAGCAGAGCATCTGCAGTGCCTATTGACTTGGTGCTAGGAGACTGGGCCTTATCGGAGCTGCTGCTGTTCACAGACCTATAAATCCAAACTCCTGACCATTCATGATCACTAGAGATCCTTTAGCTCCTTTTGGAAAGGGAAAGGTGTCAACGCTAGTGTCCTAGCCAAATTCGAGTAATTACTGTTGCATCCAATGAAGTGAACGAAAGCTTATGCTCAAAGAAATTGGTTAGTCTCTAAGGTGCCACAAGTCCTCCTTTCTTTTTGCGGATACAGACTAACACGGCTGCTACTCTGAAACCTAAATTCACCTGGTAGTTTCAGCTGGGGAAGCTATTAGTTCATGTCCCTTCCTAAAAATTGTTGTGTGCAGAGTGGCTGCCACATTCCACCCCAGAGGTGGCTGCATTTCAACGGGGGATGAGTGATTCTCTTGGGCCTATGTACTCTGAATTATCTGGGGACCCTTGGATGGAAGTTGCTCTCTAAATACAACTTCTTATTGTAACTCTCCCATGTGGTCATTTTAGTTGAATTTTCCTTTCACCAAAAAAATCAAACACCAAGTCCTCTAAAGCTTCTAAGTGAAAAGAGAAGGGACATGTGTATCATAGAATCATAGAAAATCAGGACTGGAAGGGACCTCAGGCGGTCATCTCATCCAACCCCCTGAACAAAGCAGGACCAATCCCCAACTAAATCATCCCAGCCAGGGCTTTGTCAAGCCTGACCTTAAAAACCACAAAGGAAGGAGATTCCACCACCTCCCTAGAGAACCCAGTCCAGTGCTCCAGCGTGATTTGCTGTGGTCTGAGAGACTCCCTTGGGTTGATGCTGAACCTGCTTATTCTTGTATTCTAACAAGTGTGCTTGCAACGGCAGGCATCGTGCGATCTCTAGCCTACATGGAAATGCTGAGCAGTCAGCACAGGCACCCGGCGACAATATTGTGATTTGTTGGGAAGAATTAGCAGTTACGAGGAGACACGGGCTGCATTCCTCAAAGGGAAACCCGAAGGAAGTGTGGTCAGAGCAGGGAGCCGGGACTCCTGGATTCTATTCCATCTGTGCTGCCAGGCCGCCGACACAAGAGGTGCCGGGGGGGTGGGAAGGGGAGCAATTGTCCGGGGGCCCGGATTTAAAAGGGCCCAGGGGCCACCACCACCGGCAGCACAGCAGGGCTAAGGCGGCTTCCTGCCTGCCCTCACTCCACACCGCTCCCGGAAGTGGCCAGAATAGCCCTACGGCCTCTGGGGGGACAGTGGATCTCCGCGTGCTGCCCCCGCCCCGAGCACCGACTCCGCAGCTGCCATTGGCCGGGAACTGCGGCCAATGGGAGCTTCCAGGGTGGTGCCTGCTGGCAGCGGTGCACGGAGACCCCCTGGGCTCCCCGCCTAGGAGTTGCTGCCAGAGAGGTGTGCCGGTTGCTTTCAGGGGCCGCCTGAGATAAGCGCCAACCCCCTAACCCCCTCCTGCACCCCAACCCCCTACCCCAGCCTAGAGCCTGCACCCCATACCCACTCCCAGAGCCTGCACCCCACTCCTGCACCCAAACTCCCTCCCAGAGCCTGCACCCCTCACCCCCTCCCACACCCAAACTCCCTCCCAGAGCCTGCACCCCGCACTCCCTCCTGCACCCCAACCCCTGCCCCAGCCTGCTGAAAGTGAGTGAGGGTGGGGGAGAGCGAGAGACAGAAGGAGGGGGGATGGAGTAAGCGGGGAGGGGCCTCAGGGAAGGGACAGGGGGTGGGGCAATGGTCTTTGGGTTTGAACAATTAGACAGCTGGCAACCCTACCGGGCAGGCATCTGGAAGCCCTGGCCGTCCTGGAAAAGCATGCCCAGCAGCACCGCCCAAATGTCAGGCGGACCGTGTCCGCTCAGGCGTGGCTCATGCGTGCGTGGGAGCCCATCGACTGTTCTGCCCTGGGGCCCAGAATTGCTGTCAGCTGGCCTGTCTGTCGCTGACTCCCTGTATGACCTTTGGGAAGGCTGTGTCACTGTTCTGTGCCTCGGTTTCCCCATCAGTAACGTGGATCTAGCCAAACCAACCTAGAGTGTGATCTCACAGGCAGTTGCCTAGACACCCTCACAAGTGTAATTCCTCTTTCACAGAGTCCCACTGAGCTCCAAGGGCCTCTGTATGGGGGTCAGTGATGGTGGGATGAAGCCGATAGCATGGTGATGTGAAACTGACTGGTAATTAATAAAGGTTTTTAAAGCACTTTAAGGCCCTTGGGTGAACAGAGCTATATAAAGTGTTTTCTCCCCTGCCCCGTCCTCCTAACTAATAAACATCATTTTGTGCTCATTAAATTCAGAAGCAGATAAGTGGCATGTAGTTACACCCATGGAAAATTAATTTCACAAGTGTTAACAAATTTGTACATTTCCAGGAAACTGGAATTTCATGAATACCCGAGTCTGCGATTTCTTATCTCCCTTCCAGGGGCCAACAAGTGTCAGTTTGCTACAGATGGCTTTGGCCCATCTGTCCTAGAACTGAGCACAGAATTCTTCACGATTACTAGGTTACTAATATTAAAACACTGGACTGCTAGTAGTTTTTAACTTGTGCTGATAGCCATTCCAGCATGCGTTGCTCAGCTTGCTTGGCGGGGTGGTGGTATTCCAACTCCCTCAGTTGCTCAAACCTAGAGGAAGTGGTCACAAAGATTTTGGAATTTACGAGCATACCACATATTGCGCATCACTTCTTTCACGCACAGTAGGATGATTCTGAGTGGGAAGCCACAGTGGTGCTGACAATGGGGTACTTACCTTCCCTTTGTCACCACTCCCAGTCTCTGGGGTTCAGCTAACGAATGTTTTATAGGGAAGAAACAGTCCTGCTAGGTCCCCCTTCCAGGACATGAAAGGGCTGAGGGTTATCCCTGCATTAGTCACCTAGTCTGTCTATCCATTTCTAAGGCACTGTTTCCGAAGACTTCAGTACTTTTTCTGTCTCTGAAATAAACAAAGCCCTAGGTTTTGCCCTCTAGTAGATCGGTGTAACTCCATTGATTTAAAGGGGTCACTCCAGGTTTATGCACTGTAGCTGAGATGAGAACCTGCCCCTAACTAAATAAAAGCAAGCAAGTCAGGATTTAGGATCTGCCTAACCTCTGCTGCTCCTTTACCTGGGATGCTAGAGGCCATCTTCAGCAAGACTGGGCTAGGAGGACTGAACCTCTGAGTGCCCTGTGAGGTCATGTGCATGGCAGATTCCAGAGAGGCATCCTCAGGGTTGAAGCTGTTGCAGTTGCTGTGGGTTCATTGGGTACAGGAAGCCTCACACTGAGACTAGCAGCATCCAGAGGGGTGGACTATGTGTGACTCATGGGACTGTGAAAGAGGTTGCAAGGTGTGTGGTGGAGTGTAACTGGATGAGGGTGCAGACACTAGCTCCTGCTGCTGCCATGGGGTGGAGGGGTGCAGGGAAGAGCAGCAATATGGCAGTGTAAGCAGGAGGAAAACCAGAAGAGGCAGCCAGGTGACTCGCCAGAAACCTCAGGCAACATGACACATCAGGGTGGGAGAAGCAGGTGAGGGAGAAGCAGCTGCATCCCAGAGGCACTTAAGGCTGCTAATGAAAGGGGGGAGTAAAAGGTGAATGAGGTTATTCTGGGGTGTACCAAGCTGGGCTGCGTTCATGAGCCCCTCTTCCATAATGTAACCCACTTGTTTTAATCCAAGATAATTCAGCGCTCACACTCGCTCACAAAGCCTGTCTACGTGAAGGGGATTTTTGTACTATGCTTTGAGGCTAGAAGCCAGGGGAATGAACCCGATAGTCCCCATGCAGATGCAAGGATCCTTGAACCCAGGGCCATCAGCAGTAAAAACACAAGCCTCTACCACCTGAACGACAAGAGTCACACAGCTGTCAGCAGAGCAGGCTGCTGTAGGGGCCAGCCACTAGAGCAAGACATGGTTGCCAATGCTAAGCCAACGTTAACACCCTAGGCTGGGTAGGGCATGCAGGATATGCTGTTTTGATTTTTTTCATTGGGACTTTTCTCCCTCTCTCTCTGTTCTCCCGCCACTTCCATTTCTCACCCCATCATCACCATTTCTATTGGCTTTTGGCCCCTCTCCCTTGGGTCCTTCCTAAACCCATCAGCATTTTTCTGAGTCAGGATTACAAACTCGCCGCGACCCGGGGGGTTGGAAATGAGGCACCAGGCGTCAGATTCTGAGCTGGTCTAAATCGCTGGAGCGCCATCCACTTCGGGGCTCTGGCCATCAGTGGAGCTACATCAATTCTGAGCCGCTGAGAATCTGGCCTAAGGAGATTCCCCTTCCCTCGCTGTCACCAGTCCAGTTTCCCCGGGGTGCTTCTGCAGCAGAACGATCATCCCGTCTCCTTCCTCTGCCCACAAATATCTCCACTTAACACCACGTCCTTCTGTTGCAGAAGCCCGCGATGTTGCAGGACATCCTGGAAAGATGGAGACCTGAGCTCCCCTGCGACTGTGTGCACCACATGCTAGCAGGTTTGGCTCTCCCTTCGATTGGCTCATGGAAAGTGTAGGTGTTTGCTTTAGGCTACGATGACAAGAGAAATACCTTTGTGAGGCGAGGCCTGGGTGGATTGGGGCGTGACGCAGAGGAAGTCAGCGTTCAGGGATTTGTTCTCTTTGTGTGAGATCTAGTCACTTTAATTACACCCAGAGTGGTAACTAACTTTTCTTCTTAATTTAGAGTATTAATCACTGTTAATATCTCCTTTCTTGGCTAAACTGATGAAGATTGCAACTGTAATTTTAGGGAGCCCAAGATTTATTGCAGGAGTGTCTGACTGCAGGCAGCCAGGGGGTTCTGCTGGGAGTGCTGCGTAATGTATGACAGAATGGAGTGGAAATCAGATCGGCGTGTAGCCCGGGGCAGGATACCTGGCTTCAGAAAAAGACTGTGGTGAAAGGAATCTTTAAAACCAGGCTGGGGAAAATCTAGTCAATTCAAGGAAAGATAGGGGAGGTGGAGACAGCAAGATGCAAAGAGGACGGGACTGCTGTGTTTTTTCTGATCCTGATACCCGGGAAGTCATTGGCAAAGCTCCCACTGGCTTCAAGGCAGGCACATGCTTGTGCTCTTTTGTGTCGATTCATCTTTACCTGGCCCGTGTAAAGAGATCAGATTAGTTTGAACTCCCACACAGGGTCAGAATCTCTGCAGGGTGGTGCTGGTCTGTTCTGTCCGAATCCCTGGATTAAGTCTCCAGGGGGTAGCCAGGGGATGGGGTTGTGTAGGATGTAAATTGATCACGGCTCCAGATTTGAATGCCTTGTCAATGCTATTCTCAGCCTAGCTCACGCGGGGGTCCCGCTGGTGTTTCTCTAAAAGATCTGGTCTCGGAATTACTGTGGGGCAGGTCTCTGGCCTGTGCCCTGCGGGAGGCCTGACTCGAGGATCGCGATGGTCCCTTCTGCCCTTGCCGTCTAGGACTCTAAGATTCTGATCTCCTTTACTCACGGCTAAACCAAGAGACACTCCAAATCACTCTACATCTGGAGTTGCACTGGTGTAAAATGAATGCAAGTGAGATGAGACCAGACCAGACCCACAGCATGCCCCTGCCCCGCACCGTACAGAGAGCACTTCCTGCACCGGGATGCACACTCAGCACCTTGCATTCATGTCTCGCGCTGCTGCAACGGGGTAATGGCCCAATGCCCCAAATACCTAGTGGACCAAAACCACACAGAACAATCCCCCATGTTTCTGTTGGGCTCCCAGGAAAGTTGCACAGTGGGTACCGGGTATTTAGAGCAAATCAAAGCCCAGTTTCTAGTGAGGAGCAGGCACGTGTCTTCAGCTGGGAGGCACAAGAACCAGGATGATTGCAACCGACTTCAGATTTAGTTAAGTTTGAAACTGGAAGCAGCATTTTGGGGGCGGGGGAAAGGAGAAGATGATCCTGAGCAAAGCAAAACCAGGAAAGGCTCCCACGAATTCTATCATATGGCTCCCCTTCACTGTAGCATCTGTGCTTCATGTATTTACATAAGAATGGCCCGACTGGGTCAGACCAATGGCCTATCTAGCCCAGTGCCCTGTCTTCCAACAGTGGCCAGTGCCAGGTGCCCCAGGGGGAATGAACATAACAGGGAATCATCAAGTGATCCATATCTGTCTCCCATTCCCAGCTTCTGGCAAACAGAGGCTAGGGACACCATCCCTGCCCATCCTGGCTAATAGCCACTGATGGACCTATTCTCCATGAACTTATCTAGTTCTTTTTTGAACCCTGTTATAGTCTTGGTCTTCACAACATCCTCTGGCAAAGAGTTCCACAGGTTCACTGCGTGTTGTGTGAAGAAATATTTTCCTTTGTTTGTTTTAGACCTGCTGCCAAATTTTATTTGGTGACCCCTAGTTCTTGTGTTATGAGAAGTAGTAAACAACACTTCCTTATCTACTTTCTCTACACCAGTCATGATTTTATAGACCTCAGTCATATCTCCCTTTAGTCATCTCTTTGCCAAGTTGAAAAGTCCCAGTCTTATTAATCTGTCCTCATATGGAAGCTGTTTCATTTGTTTCCCTTTTCTGAACCTTTCCCAATTCCAATAGATCTTTTTTGAGATGGGGCGACCACGTCTGCACGCAGTATTCAAGGTGTGGGCGTACCGTGGATTTATCTAGAGGCAACATGATATTTTCTGTCTTATTCTCTATCCCTTTCTTAATGATTCCCAACATTCTGTTCGCTTTTCTGACGGCCGCTGCACACGGAGTGGCTGTTTTCAGAGAACTCTCCACGATGACTATTTGTCTTCAGGGCACTCCTTTGAGGCAGGGCAGGGCTATTATCCCCATTTTACAGATGGGGAACTGAGCCACAGAGAAAGGGAGTCTGTGGCAGAGCAGAAACTTGAACTCAGGTCTCCTGGCTCACGCTCTAGTCACTGCACCGTCCTTGCCCTCTGTGAGCCTGCTTAGCAGAGATTCACACCGTTCTAGTCTGAGAGACGGAAAGGGTTCCAGTGGCTTGCCTGGGCACAGACTGGGAATCAGGAAACCTTGCTTCTCCTCCCAGTTTTGCTGCTCACTCACAGCGTCAGCCCAGCCAGGTCACTTCCCCATCTGTAAAATGGGGCCGTGGCCCTCGGGCACCTTTTGTAACGGCCCTTGGTGATCTCCAGGTGAAATGCATGACGTGAGAACTCAGCACCAGGATTTCAAAAGGGCTCAGCACCCGCTGTGCACCCAGCTTATATCGGGGTCCCCGGGAAAGTCTGATATTTCTACATACCTGGAATGATACTGTAAACATTTTGATGTTTTGAAACTAAAGTTTTATGTTCGTCTGAAATGAAAAATTTTGCTTCCAATCAATGTTTTCTTAACTGGAAATTAAATTGTTTAAAGTCAATATGAAACAAACACCGAAAATTTTGAGACTTGGTCTGGTTTCTGATCTGTTGTGCTGAGCACATCCCAGTGTGACCCCGATCCCAGTGGCATGTTAGTGGATGGCCCTAGGGGTGCACAGGAGGTATCTGGGCTGATCAGGGGATGGGGAGCCTAGTACTATTTCGGCTCATTCATCCCTTGGCCAGGGGAGATTCCATGCAAGAGTCGCTGTCCCTTCTGTGTCTTGCTCCCGATGAATAAATAGCATCCCTAAAGAATAAGGGCTAACGCTGCAGGGAACAAGAATGACAGAAGTCGTAGCAGGTGGCAGCACCTGTGCCCTATCTAATTCCAGCCCCATCTGCAATACATCCCAGCTGGAGAGAATGCAACCGAAATAGACTCTGAAAGTGACTCAGAGTCGGGGGGGGGGGGGGAAGAGTATGTGGTGACCCTGGCTTCAGAAACATAACCTGCTGCGGGGGAGGGCTAGTGTCTGTGGGGAAAACTTTGGCCCTTTCTGTCAAACAGCTGTGGGTGATTCCCCTTCCAAACTCACCCTTCCCCTCTCCAAAGCTGGCTGCTGGAGTCTAGCTAGCTGGAAGGGGACAAGCTAGAATCCCCATGTGCTGGAATTGCGGAGCAGCTGCTGGGGTATTAGGGTTTGACATACTAGCTGGTCTCTGGACTAATTTTCAAGTGGCTTCTTCTTCAGAGAGGTGTGTGAGCTTCTCATACTGGAGTCCCTTGTCAGATTCTCTTTTTTTTTTCCCTCCCCTTTTTCTTTCCTCCCCATTTTCTGGTGCTTGTTTGAACTGTAGCCCCAAATTTTTCAATGTTCATCCATCACTAAGACACATGCACGGTGGGCTATGAATTTCCAGGGGTCAAAGCTTGGAGAAATAGATTGCTCTGCATGATGTCACTAAGTGAGTGCATACTGCATGGTGCTGTTAACCTAGGATGTGTACCTGTGGCCGTGTTACGGACACTGGATGTGGAGGACGTACTCTAGCAGAACAATACTGCAATAGACTCACGAGGGAAACGGGCAAGGGAATGAGAAAGGTTAACAGGCCGTTACCTATGAAAAAACTATAGACTCTTTATCTTAGGGTTGAATAATGACAAGAGCAAAATAACTTCCAGACCCTCTTCCTTGTTTCTCCGAGTGTCTCGAGTCCGTGGTTGGAGTTCCCTCAACTCATTGCTCATATCTTACAAACAGAACTTAAATCAACACAGACAGTTGTGACAGCTGACACAGCCCACAGAGAGCAGCTCAGCACAATGGCAATGACTTATTCCACCATCAGCTCGGATCTGGGGCAGACAGAAGCCATGTGAAAGGAGTGAGTCATAATTATTTTTCATTCATCGCGGCTTTTGTCTGCTTGACAAATTGTCCTTTTGGTGTGTTATGGTCTTGACTTTATTTTTTCTTCTTTGCTTCCTCCATTCAGGACTGTCTCCCAATGACAACATCAACTCCCACCACCAAAGGGCTAGAACCTGTACAAACCACCAGGCTTCTAAAGAAGTAATTCCACATCCTTGCCAGGAAATGTGTTTTGCAGGTTTATAAGCCAAGGTGTAGCTGGTGTTCCCTGAGCCTTTCTGCCCTCCTTAAAAGCCAGCAGGTGAGAACTCAGCAAACGTAACACCTTAGGTAACATCTTTAGGGATGGGCACGCTGGTTCAGGTAGAAGGAGCAACAACCCAAACTGGACCTTTGCCCATTTTTTGGGACATGACTCAACCTAAACTGGACTTTCATCCATTTCGCAAACCTAAACCAAACCTAGACCTGAACGTTCACTGGAACAGACGCTTGTTAAAGTTCAGAGAAATTTGGTTAACTCTCGGCTGTGTTCATGCACCGCTGCCCTCCTCCAAAGTCAGTAATTTGAACATCAGCTTATGTTGTACCCCTGGACCGCTGTGCACTTCAAGTCTCTGAGATTTACGCCACACTTGGCCTAAACCCAACCTGTTCCTTCAGCTTTGCCGACAGTGGGTTAGATAATTGGAGCAGAGGGGATGAGTGTGGTGAGACCGTCCAGCCGCTTGACATGGTTTGACTGTGTGTGTGGTTTTGACAAGAAGGGTAATTGGATATTCCTCCTCTGAGTTAACACTACAAAACAGGAGCAAAGGGCTGCAGTGTAGCAGGGGTGAGATTTTTTTTTCTTACTGCACTGTGTTCTGCACTGTGCTCGTTCCTCCTGGATAAGAGCTATACAGCGAAGCAGCAACTGGCTTCATAACCTCTTTCCCGTCGTGCTGAAACCCTAACCTGAGGAGTTCTTCAGCTACTCAGGGAATCTTCTAGGTTTCATGTTCGCCCTGGGGCGAGATGGTTGTCTATTGTATTTCCCTGTTATGATATGAACAATTCTCTTGGAATTCAGCTAGCGTCGCTAAGGGTCAGGCTGCATGGGATCTTCCTTTTATCTCCCTCGTTTCACTGACTCAAGCTTATGATGAAAGGCTAATCTCCCTCTTTCTTCTGCTAATACCCTTTTTCTAAAGGGAATCTAGGGTTGGTGAAAGGGGCTGGACTGACATCCCTGGAACCTTAAATCTCATAGTTCTCCTAAGAACAGGTGCCCAGGCAGTAACGGTGTAAGAGTTTACTGGGAATCAACACGGGATTACTCCCTTTCTGCAGTTATACTAGCCAGGCTATAATGTTAGTGGGGTAGATATCAATGCTCAGGCTTGAGGACAGAAGCCAGCCGCTAACTCTCCCCAGCCCTACACTCCCATAGCCAAGGGTAGCAGAGGGCACCGGCCCCTTTAAGAGTAGGCACTGCCAGCCCACCTCTTCTGGAGGTTAGGCTCTTCAAGGGAGAGGGGTTTCTAGGAGATGCACTCTCTCAAGAGTGACTGAGCTGAACGCCCCCCGACTGCATAAGACAGAAATCACATGGTGGCCAAGCTATAAAACGAGCTGCTCTTTGCCCAGGGGGAGAAGCGAGTGGCAGGAGGAGATGTCTCTCCCCCGCAGTGTGTGCAGACATATCCAGGGAAGGGGCTGTGGGGAAGGGTCTGCAAGGAGGTCAGATGCAGAAGGACACTGAGGAAAAGAGAAGCAAGAAGGAAAAGGCCTGGGGGCAATATAACACTGGTGGGCTGCAGGTCCTGTGTTGGGGGGTGAGCTGTTATTTAGGGGCCTCACGCTGGATTGGCTGGAGGGCTAAACCCCAGCAAGGCTAGGGAGAGAGCATAGACCACCAGCAGGGAGAGAGGCAAACAGAGGTGTGGACACGTGACTACATACCAAGAGAGGTAAGAACCCATTAGGGGGCTGTTTTAGAATAACTTTCTTTGTGTGGATTGTAAAGCTGCTTCTGCGATATCTGGAGATGGATACTGAATTAGCTGAACTACTGGATGTCCCTAAGCGTTCCCTATCCTCCTCCCTAGCCTGCCTGTGTGCCCAGCCAGGCCTCGGAGTGGCTGCCCCTAGGGGCAACGAGCGAATTCATATCTCCAGCATTACTGAGCCCTGCAAAAAGGGGATTAACAGAGCTCGAGACACCTAACTAATGCGGACTGTATTAAGAAGGGTAACCTAGTCCAGATACTGTGGACCACTGTGGACCATTTTTGTTCACTACTGACCCAGACCGCAGCCTAGAGATGAAAAGCTGGAATCAGTATAGAGGAGAAAGGCCTTGGGTTCCACTGCTAATCTCTGTTGGAGGCACAGTCCTGCCCGAAGGATAACTGCTGCTTTTTAGGGGAATAAATGAAAAATTGAGAAATATTTGTTGCAAAATTAATGAGGAGGAGGGTTGGCCCGATCTGAGCAGCAGAGTTCAGCAGTCACTCTGAGCTCGTGTCAGGAAAGGGACCAGGAATAACTTGCTGCTCAAGAGACTCTGGAGAAAGCAAGGTGACCTAGCTCCGTAAATTCGGCCTGGGATCTGGAAGGCATGCTGAGCGCCTCCCCTTTCTGCCGCCAGCACCACTGCCAGCCACCACGTGGGATAAAGATGCTGTTCTGGTGGTGTGAAATGCTAAATGAAATATGGCTTGCATCCACTGCCGTAATGGCTCCGCTGTGCTGACGGCCAAGACACGAAAGAACAGGACCCTGGATTTTTGTCAGGAAAAGTGCACTTATAAAGACAAGCTGTTGGTTCTTAGTCACTTTTCTAATCATTAGCCAAACTCTTGTGACAAAGTTTCTGAACCTACATAGTAGATGATTGAAGTCTGTGACTGTTCCTCGCTCCCAGTGGCTACCTAGACCTCTCAGTCATTAGAGAAGAAAGAAAGCAGGACCCATTATGCTGACAACAATAGGCACTTAGCATGGGGTTTGGCTCTGAAAAGTGACTGTAAAAATGCCATTGTGGGGTTCTGTGTTTTGTTGTTTCTAAATAGAAGTAGAGGATTTTTTTTACTAACTGTTGGCCCTGCAGTCTCAGCCTGGGATCTGAAAGTCAAGCTGGTTTCTTTCTTCCTTATGTATCATCACTAGTGATATATGTGTTTGCAGATGCTATTAGCTTCTCAGTGGTATCTGTACAACCACATGCCTTCAAATGACACTCTACTGGTATGGAACCTGTTGCCTTCAAAGGGGTTTGCACAGATGATTGGAACTTAATCCAGAGTTCTGCTGAAGGAATAGAATCTAGCTAGCAATCCCATATCTATGTTGGCTGCACAGGGCTAACAGGAGTGAAAAGTTGTAGAGGCTTGTTTTAGTCAGTGAAGTCAACTCTGAACGCATCTTCTGGTGATTGGAGGTTCCACTTTTCATTTGTCCCCTATTAAAATAGAACTGCCCTTTAATTTAAAATAGAATCCCCATTCGCTGTAATACCACTAAGGCTTGTGTCTTCTGAAGATACTACGGCATGACAAACGCTTGATGCGTCTACGCATGAGAAAGCAATGGTCTCCCTATGCACGCTCCCTGCTGCTTTTCTGAGCAGAATGCACTGGGAAGACATGTAATAGACTCACTGATGGCATTAAACACAGGTCAGGAAGGGGATTCTCCTGCAGCTGCTGCGGCATGGTAACAATTCTTAATGAAAGCACAACCTTTGGCCGGGTTGTATTTTTCTTCCCTGCTGTTGGCAGAGGTTGGGGTTTTCACCTGAATGATTTATCTGTGGCTGAATTTGCCTAGCTCGGATTGGAAGGGGGTCAATATTTCTCTGCAAGAGGTGATGTACGAGGCTGGCGAACTGTTGACTCAAAGAGGAATTACTAATTTCTTAACAGCTTGTCAACAAATCTGTTTACTTCAGCAGCCAATGGATTTCTCCAGCTCTTCAGATATAAACGGAGGGTCTGTTTGTTTTACAGGGGCACAGCCCGGGGTTATGTCAGTGCATTATATATACTCACCAGGCATTCCTGTGGCTAAGGGCTCACTGCTGGTTAGTATAGCGAAGCGGTGCCCCAGGAAGGGGCACTGTCATGCGATATGCATACTCTCCTCTGGCTCCTTTGGTGGTGAGCCCTGGACACAACTCTCAGCCCTATGCTAGGTCTCTGCCATCTTTCTAATAGTGTGTTGGGATATTTGTTTGCATTTAGAGCAGGAAATCCAGGGCTCCTCCTGGATTTCCCGAGGAAAGGGTTGTTACCCCTCTTATTGATTCATTTAAAAATGATGTTACTATTTATCCCATTAATTTTATAACTAACTTTGCCTATCTGTGTAGGGATGGAACGGCTGAGGGGCACAGTAGAATGGGCTACCCAGATGCTTGTCTCATGGTTGCTTGTTCAAATCCAGCCCCACTAGGTAGAAAGCAGTTAGAGTGTGAGAAAACTGGGAGAAACTGGCAGGTGGCCATTTTAGTCTGGTTCCATGTGTACGGGTATCCAGACTGTGCGCACACAATCCAAATTAGGCCTGTCCCTCTTCACTAGCACTTCCCTTCATTGTTTTCATGTCAACTCTGAGATACCAAGAAATGTCTTGGTGGAAATGCATCCCCTCCATTCCTCCTTGCTGGACTCTCTTGATGACAGTCTTTCTGGTTGGAAGGCAGGGTAGAATTGCACAAAGGCTGGCTGCATTAGATGGCTTTTGCTCTGCTTTTTGTCTGCACTGCAATAGCCTTGCAAAATGCTCTGCATGCCTTTTAAGCATTTACACTGCTTCCAACAACAGCAACCCAGCTCTGGTCAGCCTCTTCTCTTGCCTAATGCACTCTGCAGTGCACTTCCTAATGTTAGCACAGAAATAACGTACAGAAAAGTTTGCCCTCGGTGTGTTCTTTTTGTTACACTATAAATGTGTGTTGATTAAAGTCCCCTAGGGTAAGCTAGTTTGTAGCGGTGAAAAACTTGAGAGTGAAATAAAAAATCTGCTCCAGTCTATCTACACCAAATAAATAAAAATGTTTGCAATGCTCCGACATGCCCTCAGAGTCTAAAGAGAAAAGATTCCTGACTCGGCCAGGCTCTAGGGGCAGCATTCATTTTAATAATGATTTTTTGCACACATGGTGGTTGGTCTGCTGGCAGACAATCTAGATTAAACCTTCTAAATTTAGATGAACATTTTTGTCAATTTCAGTGACTAATTACAAAAATCAAAATGTTTGCAAAATATCTGGCCCACCTGCTTCAACACACATAGAGTATGTCTGTGAAAGCCCTTTATCCATCCCTGTGTTTGGCATTTACCAAGCAAACTAGGGCACGTGGCATGCAGATACCAGTTTGAATGCACAAAAGTCTTGATGAAAGGCGTGCAGCTGACAGTTCTGGGGCCTGAAGTCCTGGTTTAGCTCCAGAACAAATACAGCAAAGGCGGTAGCAGGTGGATTCTCCATCACTGACTGGTTTTAAATCAAGATGGGATGTTTTTGTAAAGGGTCTGCTCTAGGAATTACTGTGAGGATGTTCTACGGCCTGTGCTCCACAGAGGCCAGACCATGATTGCCATGGTCCCTTCTGGCCTTGGAATCTCTGAATCTATAAGGGTACATCTGCACTGCAAAAAATCCCACCTGCAGAAGCAAAACTCAGAGCCTGGGGCTACAGACTTGGGGTCACACTAAATATTGCACTGTTGATGTTCCCAGTTGGGCTGGAGCCCAGGATCTGGAGCCTGGCGAGGGGGTTCTCCGAACTCCAGCAGGAATGTCTACACTGGTATTTTTAGCGCCGTAGTGCAAGACCAAGTCGGTAGACCCAGTCTCTGAGACTTATTGCCCTAGGGTTTGGTTTTTATTTGCAAGGTAGACATACCCTGAGGCCCCAGCTGAGATTAGGAGTCCGTCGTGCAAGGCGCTACAAAACACATAGACAATTCTCCTGCAGGAGCTTGCAGCCTAACCAGGCAAGATGGATAGAGTGTGGGAGAAGAGAGGCAGCGGTGTGGCAGAGAAGCACTCAGTAACTCTCCAAGGTCACACAGGGTATCTGTGGAAGAGCTGGGAAACAAAGCCAGATCTCCTGGATCCCAGTCCAGTGCCTTATGCACAAGCCCATTCTTCCTCTCGTGTCTCCAAGAACAAGCTTCACCGCTAATGTTCCTTAATCCTGACCTGGTGCCTCTGCCCAGCTGGAATGCCGAGCCCCAGCAGCTCCATTGACTCCACTGTCAAGCATGGGCTTGACGGCAGGATCAGGACCTTAGTAATTTGGACCCAGAACAACTTCTGGTCCACCTTTCCCTATAGTTTATCCTCCGCTCAGTGAGCTCCAGCTTTATCCCCCATCGGGCTGGAGAGGGTCTGTGCTGTTACCTCCTTTAAAATAATCCGAAAAGTTGTACATGTCTGCCTTGAAATAATCCAATTCACATTTAGCTCAGTTCCATTCAAAATAACCCGCAGCTGCAGTTTTTAAGGGTGGTTTTTAACTGAACTCCCTTTATCCCAGGGTGTGTGGGATTTCCCCCTTACGTTTCGAGAGCAGATGGGCAGTGGGAAATTCCTGCAAGTCCCCCAGCGGACAGTTGCTCTGTGGAGTCTTGAGACTTGTATTGTGCATCAGATGTGACTTTTTGCATCTGTATTTGCACAGCAGAAAACTTTCTATATCAATAACTGGCACAAGCTCTATAGTATTATAAATGATAGTTATGGCATTATACAAACCTTTGAACCCTTAGCATCTTCATGGGTTGTCCTGTGCTGCGCGCAATGGCCGCTCAGAGCTTCACATCAAGAGCCCCCAAAGCAGCGCAAAAGCAGACTCTCCACTAACTTCTAGCAGTGCAGGGACTAAGACACACAGCACAGCAGTACTTATTCCATTCTAGTTGTATATTGTGTGAGTAACTTTGATATAACTGTATTGCTAAAATTGTTTTATACTGTAAAACATGTCTGGATGTTCAAATATTTATTTGTTCCTTTGTTTTTCTTAATAGGAGCTCTTTCTTTAAGAGTAGGGAGGGGCGCTTCATTTAAATTTTCAAGAGCGATCTGCGATTGTTTCTTGCCTTTGTTTCCAGAGTATGGGGAGGCTGCTTGTGTAATTTTTGAGCTTTTGGAATTTAAAGTTAGGAAACAATTTTTCATTC
Source organism: Eretmochelys imbricata (assembly GCF_965152235.1). Taxonomy (NCBI): domain Eukaryota; kingdom Metazoa; phylum Chordata; order Testudines; family Cheloniidae; genus Eretmochelys; species Eretmochelys imbricata. Next base: position 4,219,594 of record NC_135580.1, on the reverse strand, counting down.
AAGAAAGCAAGCCTCATTCCTGAAGCTGTATCAGTTACCATGTGCTGTAGAAGAGAGCTGTAGTTAAGGTTGTCTGAGCTTTTCCATTCCAAGTCCCCATTGCCAGTCATTCATAACTTTTTGAAACTTTCAGCTACTCGGCTGAAATTTCCCATGTTTGGTCTCTGCACTAACATGAACTTTCTTGGGAAGTTTGGGCCTCAGAGGCTTAGCCATTTTAGACTAAGGAAATGGAGGTGGATAAATGCAGGACTCTTGCTACTAATCTTTTTAAACAATCTTAGCCCTGCAGAAGCTGTGGATATAAACCTACATTTTGCATAGGAAATGGTCTTCACTTCAGGCAAATGGCTTTCGGTGTTGCAGTGAAAATTGGTTTTGATCCAGTAGAGAGCTATAAGCCCTTGATAAAACTCCCCCCCCCCCCCCATGTACAGTGTCAGTAGCTGGAATCCTTGTCTTAGCCCTTGTCGCTGATTAAAGGTAAGTTCTGGGAGCCTTTTCATTGACTTCAAAGAGTTTTGGATTAAACTCTACATACACATGGAATGAGGCAGGACTTCCAGCCTGGGTCCCTGTACACCTTGCCTCATTCTTGATGCCCTTTGTACATTTCTTGGCCAATGGAGGAGCTCCTATTTCTTTAATGGGCCAAATCAAAATCCCAGGGTGGAATCCTGGGCCATTGAAGTCAATGGATGTTTTACCATCGTCAAAGATTTCATCCCAGATCGGGGCAGCTCCGAGCACTGGGGTGCTCAGTGTATGCATCATAATTTTGATCTTGAGGCTCATTCCTACTTCAGGGGGAGAGTTTGAATATTCGTCTTTCTTCCTGCCATCTGTCATTGGAGCCTTGGTTGCTATTGTAAGGGGACTGTTGCCCCCTTACTAACATTCAGTTTTAGTTCCTTGCTCCCAGTACTAAAAAGAGGGAAGGGTCGAGGGAGAATCAGGACCCTGAGACTGACAGCCCCCAGGAACAATGGGGAGAGGCCAACGCTCCAGGTCAGCCTGAATGACATGGTGGGCAGGCTAATCAGGGAGTCATGAGGCCAGGGAGGTCCTGTCCTCTGTGTGAGCTGGATTTCCCTGGGTCAGACAGAGTGGGGTTGAGCTAAGGAGAAAGCAGGGGCCCGAGCTGAGCTGGGGAGCAGAGCTGGGCCAGATCCAGAGAGAGAGCAGACCCTGTCCTGGGAGCAGAGCTGCAGCAACCAGAGCCAGAGGGGCCAGAGAAGCAGCCCAGGAAGCAGGTCGGTGCTGGGAGCAGAGTCACAGAAGCAGCCTGCAGAGCAGACCTGTCCTGGGAGCAGAGCTGCAGCAACCAGAGCCAGAGGGGCCAGAGAAGCAGCCCAGGGAGCTGGGGGCAGAGCAGCAGCAGCCGTGCTGAGACAGTGGTGGAGCTGGGGCTGGAGCAGTCCGAGCTGGGTGCGGTGAGCAGCGGGGGAGAGCGAGGGGGACCCTGGGCAGCGGGCCCAGCACAGGGACATGCCTCAGCCAAGGGGCTCTGCAGGCCAGGCTTGGATCGTAACCCCCACAGGGCGGGGGCGACATTGGGAAGAAGGGTCCTGCCACTTAGAGCCTGAGAGCGTGTGGCCACCACCAGAGCAAGTGTCCAACACCCAGCATCCCTGCAGCACAGCCAGGGCCTGAGCAGGAGGCCTGGGACTTACAAGGAAGAGACTGTGAACCCCCTTGACGTTCCAGAGACACTGTTTGTGATGTTCCCTGCCACAGAGCGGGCTGATGTGTTTCCTTTAACCTTTCCCATTATTCCTTATTCTTTTTAAAATTAATTGTTGATTAAATAACTTGCATTTGCTTTAACTTGTATGTAATGGTCAGTGGGTCAGAGACGTGCCCAGAGCAGAGAGAGTACCCCGGAGCGGGGACACCCTAGCCCCTGTCCTAGGTGACCACAGCAGGGTTGGGGGTCGAGCCCCCCAGGAATCCTGGGCCCAGCCTTGGTGGGGTTATGAGGACTCTGCCAGACAGGAGAGTGGAAAGGGAGTCCTCAAGGGCAGGGAGGCCTCTGGGTAAAGGAAGTGGGAGCGAGGACTCAGATCCTTTCACTAGCCCACTTCACCGGGGTCGTGCAGAAGCCAGGAAAGTTCCCCACAAGAGCGGGACTATTCCCCTGCTTACACTATGATCCTTTTTGGCGGGTTTCTGGGAGTGTCAGCATTCACGCAGGTTAAACCTCCGGGGAACTATTTGCCAAGTAATTAACATCCCTGGGTCTATTTGTTATCTCTCCTGAGCCATTTGATCTATTTCTTTAGAGCCAGCTCGTGCCCTCCGGCCCACCAGTGTGTGGCTCTCCCTGGGGGCCACTGGAGCTGTGCGTGCTTATCTGCCGAGGTTTTCTAATAGCTAACCCCCGAAGCGCTGTATGATATACAGCCAATGCCCCTGTGGGCATATAAATCAGAACAGCCTGCACAAAGAGATATGTAGATTATTGACCTGTCCCCACTTCCCATACCCAGAGTCTGGGTCAGGCCTCTTCTTGGGGCTTCAGCTTTAGAATCATAGAATATCAGGGTTGGAAGGGACCTCAGGAGGTCATCTAGTCCAACCCCCTGCTCAAAGCAGGACCGATCCCCAATTTATTTCTTCCACATCAACCTACTATAGCACATCAGTCCTCCCTTCCCCTAACCCAGGGTCTTTTGCCAGGATCTGGCTCTTCCCTACAGGTTTCCATTCTAGAGACCTCTCACTTCAGGTCGTACTCTGCTCCAGGTCCTCCCACAGGAACCAACTTGCTCCTGGCAGCTGCCCTTTGGCTTTTATGATCACCTGATCCCTAGGTGATCAGTCTCAGCAGGGAGATAGTTGATCTGTTATAGGTGAGCCAGGGGCCCAGCTCCTCTCGAAGGACCAGCCACCCCTGTGGCAAGATATCTCGACTGGGATGGTCCAGAGGTGTTTGCCCATCCTGCCATTTGCCCAGCCCAGGAGCTGCATTGGTGAGACCCAGCGGGAAGTAATGCAAGCTGATCCACTGTGTCGTTCAAACCCAGAACTCTTTAGCTTTGGCCTTTGTGAGAAAGATGAGTTTGTTTCATTTGGTGTGGAACCTCCCTTAACACTTCCTCCCAGTGTAAATGCAGGGAGGATAGAATCAAACAAAACGGGCACATTCTCAGCCTCTCTTCCCACCCCCAAAGCCCCCCTCCACTGGGGAGACATTCGGAAAATTCGCAAGTTCAACAAACTCATGAAATAGTCGTGAAAACTTGTTCAAAACTGACATACCATCTCTTTAACCATATCCTGTCACCCCCACTGGGCGGAGTTTAGGATTCAGGTGCTCAGATGCGTTGGGGTCGAGGGCCAGTTTAACAATTGAGGAGATTTCCCCATCTCTGTTTTTTACTGAGGGTGGGCATGTGAAATGGGAACAATATTTTCCCCCAGAGAAAATGTGACTTTGTTCCTAGCACAGCATTTTTCCTTGTGTCCCTTGAAAGCTTCAGGTCACTGCACCCAGCATGCACCAGCTTCCAATACCACCCAAGACTAGAACCCCAGAGCACCCTTGATTGAGTCTGGAAAATCCTTGCCAGATAAAAGAGAGGAGTAATCCTGATAGAGTTGCTGCAGACATTTCATCTGCCTCAGCAACGCTTCTTCTTGGCACAGGTCCTCCGTCCATTTCCATCTCCAATTGTGAGCGTTTTCAGAGATGTCTGTGCATCTTCTAGGGTTGATCGACTCCCAAACTGTGAGGCTTTACAGAGCCATCTGAAGAAGTCCAGTAATGTGCCACGACCCTGTGTGGAGCTCATGGCACTTTCGAATGACTGGAGCACTTCCCATTTTTGTATATTCTCTTTAATGTGAGGGCACTTGGGAGATCTCGACTTGCAGGAGTTCAGGGTAATTTTAACTTGCTGGAGCACTTCAAGGTTCCACAGATCTAATTGTGGCACTTAAGCAAGGTCTGAAGCCTGAAAAGCCAAAGGCTGGATGTGAACAGAGTTGGGGAGCGTCTCATTTGGCTTCCCAGCGAACTAGGTGTTCACAGCACAAAATCTGCCACCACACTTGGCATGGATCGGCCACCTCCTGGGCAGGCCCAGCAGGGGAGTCAAGGGTTGAACTGGCCATGGAGGCTGAACTCCCCTGCCGTCCCTTTAGGTGTGGGTCAGAGCTTGAGGCTTGTTATGGGGCAGTGATGTGGCATTTAGTTGTTTGCGGGACAGCTATGATTTTGTTTTCCAGGGCTGCCACTCAGTTACCTCTTAGCAGCACTACGTGGACACGTGGTTTTAAGATGAGCCGCATGTCACTTAACTTTGTCAGTTTTCCCAAAACAATAATAATATACCACAAAACCTGCCATGAGTATGTACACACACACACCCCTATCTTGATACGGAATTGGAGGAGGCCAAATCACTGTGCAGACCCCTGCACGCTCTGGTTTCTGCGCGATTGGGGTTTGCACAGTGGTTTGGCCGCCAATCCGAAGCAACGTGAAATGTGGACTTTTTGATCCCCAAATAGCAGCTAACAGTCTGTAAGTGGGTGAGCTAACTCCCCAGCCCCGGCACTGCAGAACACTCTCCAGCCACGGGATTCAGCCCCTTTGTCTTCATGGCTTCAGCCTTATTTCTTCAAAATAACACAAGTTCAGTCTATCAGTCATGTGCCTTGCATCCTGACCCAGGGCCTTCTTCAGGGGCTGTCTGCCTGGTGTCAACCCGAGCCTCTCTGCTCTGATCTCCTCCATAGCCCGCTCCTTGCAGAATTACACTCCATAGGCCTTCAGCTGAACTGGACTCTTTCCCTTGATCAGGCTGCCTGGCCCAACTGAACTACTTGCTGGTTTTTTATGAGACTCAAATGAGCTTCAAGCCATGACCTGATCCCTGGCCACCAAGCATCAGCTGGAAGGCAGCTGGTTAGCTACACATGGGGCTGGGCCTAACTTCCCTTAAAGGGCCAGCCACCCTGTGACACAGACCAGTCATGTCCTAGAGTACCTGTCTGGGGCCACAGTTCAGGAAAGCATCCCTATGTAGGAGGGCACGCAAGTCCCATTGGAACTGAAGCACATGAGTAAGTGCTTTCCTGAATCGGGGCCTAAATGGGCTCCTAAGAACTGGCATGCACTGTCCAGAGTTTGGAGCCCAGGGACTGGACACAGTTGAACGACCCTGGGTCTAGATACCGCTGCTGCTCTTTGCTCTGGCTTGTACTTCGATTTAGGGCATCTCTCAGCAGCAACAGCAGGAGAGGGACTGGGGCTGATCCTACTGCCGCGGAAAGCGGATGGGTGGGATGAGTAGTGCCCCAGCAGTCCCTCAGAAGAGACCCGTGTGTGTCAGACAGCTGTTAATCCTGGTGCTGCCCCCGAAGGCACCAGATGGAGGATGGGCCGGCCAGCCACGCCCTAGCAAATCCAGATGTTGGGGGCAGCTAACCACCTCCTGAAGGTATCTAGAGGGGATGGGTAATATTGACGGCTACCCTTTCACTCTCAACAGCTGCCCTAAAATATATGGGGAGGGAGATGCGAAGGGTGTTTGGGAAGGAGTGGGGGGTTATTTGGAGGTGGATGGTCCTTGCTTTCATCTCCAAGGACCAGGAAGCAAAGCACCAACTGGGTATGTTTCCTTGGGTCTCTGTCCCTGCACCCTAGAGAATGGTGAGGACTGGATAGGGTCTTCACTTCCCTCTCCTGGGGGAGGAGTGGGGCAGGTCTCTCTCGCCTTCCAGAAGCCTTGAGGAGCGTGTATGCCCAGGGGTCCAGGCGTTTTCCTGGCAGCAAGCGGGATTCGGGGAAGGGCCTGAGCAGCATGAACACTGGCCAGGATGGCTGAAAATGGCAGATATTCAGGAAATGAATCATTTCCGTGGCCCATCCCTACAAAATAATGCTGTTCAGTATGCACAGAATGTACAGTTTGCCCAGAGATTAGCCTCCTGTGTGTGAATTCTGGCACAGGAAAGTGCAATCTTATAGGGAAGCCTGAAGTCCAGGAGGTTTCACAAGTGATATGCTGCACCCATGACCTGTAGGCATTCCCACTGTGCAGAGAAATGCACGAACCTGGGCCAGCTGAACACTGCCTTTTTTGATACCTCTATCAAGGCTGACACAGGAGAAGGAGCCGGTTACCTATAGCTTGCTGCAGCGGACCGCCTAAGATGATTTAATTTAGTTAATTAGAGCTGAACTGGATCCATTATTTAATGAGATCTAAGACCAATTAATCTTCAGAGCCATGGTGCAAAAGGCATTTTGTTGCTTTTAAAAAGATAATTAAGCGAGGTGTTTACAAAACCCTGCGTGCCTCTGCCTTTGGAGAGGAGATTTTCTCTCTTATCTATGTCTTGTTTTTTCCAAAAAGAAAAGGAGTACTTGTGGCACCTTAGAGACTAACCAATTTATTTGAGCATAAGCTTTCGTGAGCTACACCTCACGTGAGGTGTAGCTCACGATAGCTTATGCTCAAATAAATTGGTTAGTCTCTAAGGTGCCACAAGTCCTCCTTTTCTTTTTGCGAATACAGACTAACACGGCTGTTACTCTGAAACTTGTTTTTTCAAAGTGCTTTGGAATGAGCAGTTAATTGTCTTGTTGCTGTATGCGTCTGGTGTCATTGTCTCCCTTTGAAAATGCAGTCTCTATCCAAAAACTAAAGGTTGGTCTACATGGGGGAATCAACCAGAAAAGCGATCGCATAATAAACTGTTCCAGAATAGCTCACATGTGTACACTGTATTCCAGAATAATTAGTCTGCTTTGGAAGTGCACGAATTATTCTGGAATAAATCACTTTTATTCCAGCATAGTGTGTCCACATGGGAGTTACTTTGCAACAGCTATTCTGGTCAATTACTCTCTGTACACATGCCTTTAGCCTCCATGTGGCTTAGCCTCATCTTGCTCTATAAGAACAGCAGCACATTCCCTATCGTATTTAGTAGTTTGCCTCTGTATTAAAGATTTCTAAATGTGATAGTATCAGAGGAGTAGCCCATGTTAGTCTCTATCCACAAAAACAACGAGGAGTCTGGTGGCACCTTAAAGACTAACTGATTTATTTGGGCATAAGCTTTAGTGGGTAAAAAACCACTTTTTTCAGATGCAACTAAATATTATAGTGATCCTGTGTGTGTACCACTTCCCTCCACTGAACAGATTGAGAACCGATCAACTGCGTGTCTTGTGCTTTGTACTGCGGAGCACTAATCAAGATTCTCCTTCACATCTATCGATGTGATATCGATGTGAGGCCTGTGGATTTGCAGCAAGAGGATCTGAGTTCTGTTCCCTGTTCGGCCCAAGTGGCCATGGTGTGTAACTTAATGTTAAATATTGCACCATTCGATAGGTATGAAATTGTTACAGTGGGTGCAATTTTCAAAGTGGTTACGTGACTTAGGCACCTACATCCCACTGACTTTCATCGGGACTGAGGTGCACTTGAAAATGTTACCCAATCACTACGAATCAGCAAACACTCTGCAGTATCGCAGCAGAGTTCTTGTGGACGTTTGATTCCAGGGTGTAGTTTTCAGCATCATTGGAAGGCGCTGGGATGTGCGCTGGCTTGGGGCTATTAAAAAGGTAACCTTTGGGGAAACGATTTAAAGTGGTTCTGTCTTTAAAATAAACCTCTCATCCGTTGTTAAATGGAAAGGGTTGGGGTTGCGTTCTGACTCTCCGCTTCTGCAGTTCACGCATAACTGATGTGGGAACGTTTTCTGTGCAATCGAGGGGCGCAGGAAGTGTGGCATGAAGTGAGAGAGGGGATTGAGGAAGGGAGACAGTTCACCGGTCGGTCACACACAGGCTCAGAATGTCACTGTTTGCCTGTATGGGGCAGGAGGGGAAAGAACTGGGGACCTGTTAAGCAGGGATTTGAAACAAGATGGGCTTAGCAGTTTCCTGAACAAGCTTCAGGGAATGACGTGTCGGGTGGTCTCTGAGACGCAGGCTGGAATTGGCTGTGTCCGTCATTCCTGTGGAAATCTGTGGCCCTGCAGTCACAGGGGTGTGGTAGGTGTGCACAAGAGTATGCAATTTACACTCTTTGGGGCCAGCGAAGGCAGCCCTGGAGAGTCACGGAGGCCTTCGAAGCCCAATTCTGGACTCTAGTGGGCCTGCACATCTGGCGTACGGAGGTGCTCGAGGGAGCAGAGGGATTCCCTCATCGGCAGTGGCTGTTGTGTCTCAGCATTCACAGGAGCTCAGCCCCTCTGCCCAGAGACCTGATCTTCTGCTTATTGCCACCTGTCAGCAGTGTTAGCTTTACTGATCCATCCAAGTCTTATCATACGGACTGTAATCTGCAACCTCGGACCATGGCAGGTGGGACTCGGGCTCATGGTAAAGAAGCCCTCTCTACAGACTCCTGCTTTCACCCCTCAATGACTTTCACTTCCTCCCTTCTCGGTTGGAACCTTCTTCAGCGGGTCCCTGTGATACTGTACTCTGGCTTCTCTCACTGCATTCTCCTTCTGCTGGGGAAGCTCCATTCAGGATGCATATTTACAAACAGTGATGGGACTCAGAGCTTTTAAGGGCAGAGGGAACCATAAATGGGGAATCGTCGTCGCGCGGGTCTGTTTCCAGTGGGGTCCTGCAGGGTTCAGTTGTTGGCCCTACACTATTTAACGTTTTTATCATTGCTGCAGAGAGATCTAAATCTGTTGGTTAAACTGAGCACAAGCAAACAATAAGCTTTTTAATATGGCCAAATGTAAATGTATGTATCTAGGAACAAAGGTCATTCTTGTAGATTGGGAACTACAATGAAAAAGATTTGGGGGTCATGGTGTATAATCCCGCTGAACAGGAGCTCCAAGTGGGATGCTGTAGCCCAAAGAGCTAATGCACTCTTGGGATGCATACACAGAGAAATTTCAAAGAGGAGCAAAGAGGTTATTTCCCTCTGTATTTGGCACTGATGTGACTGCTGCTGGAATCCTGTGTCCAGTTCTGGTGCCCAGAATTCAAGAAGGATGTTGATAAATTGCAGAGGGTTCAGAGAAGAGCCATGTGAATGATTAAAGGATTAGAAAACCTGCCATATAGTGATAGACTGAAAGAGCTCAATCTATTTAGCTTAACAAAGAGAAGGTTAAGGGGTGAATTAATTAGTCTATATATGTATTTCAAAGGGGAACTGTAAAGGAGCGGACTCACCCCTGCGGCGCCTCCTGCTGGTCGTTGGGAATTAGCTCTTTTCCAGCGCGGAGCGCCCTCTGCAGGCTGGTGATCCGCCACAGCTCTGGCCCCCATGTCCCTCACAGACCCTGGTGCCCCTTTCTCTGGAGTTCTGTCCCCTGGCAGTACCCCCACACTCTGCCTCTGGGTCTCCCCTTCTTGGGGAACCCCCAACCCACTATCCCCACCTTGCCTCAGTCTGGGCTACTGCCAGTCATCACCAAGCCCCCGCTCCCTGGGGCAGACTGCAGTGAAAGGCCACTCATCATAGGTAAGGGGGTTCGGACCTGTTGCCTTCCTCTGCTTCCCAGTACCTCCATGGGCCTTGGACCAGGCCTACACCCTGGGGAGTTGCCAGCCTGGAGTGCCCCAGCTCAGCCTGCTCCTTCCCCAGCACGGCACCACCCTCAGTACCCTGTCAGGCAGGCAGGCCCTGCTCTCGCCCAGCCTGGAGAGAGACTCCTTGGGACTCTGCCTCACAGCCTTTTGATACAGGCCAGCTGGGGCCTGATGGGGGGCATGGCCCAGCTGTCGCTGCTTCCCCAATCAGCCATCCCCAGCCACAGCCCTCTGCAGGGCTGCTTTTAACCCCTTCTATTTTAGGAGCGGGGTAGCCACCCCGCTACAGGAACAAATATTTAATAATGGCTTCTTCGGTCTAGCAGAGAAAGGTCTAATATGAGCCAATGGCTGGAAGTTGAAACTAGACAAATTCAGACTGGAAATGAGGTGTACGTTTTAAACCGTGAGAGTAATTAACCACTGGAACAGTTTACCCAGGGTCGTAGTGGATTCTCCATCACTGGCAATTAGTAAATCAAGGTGGGATGTTTTACTTAAAAACTCTGCTCTAGGAATTATGCTGGGGAAGATCTCTGGTTTGTGTTCTACAGGAGGTCAGACTAGAGCAGGGGTAGTCAATAGGCAGACAGGAGGTCAGATTAGACTAGTCTGACCTTCTGTCTGACACAGGCCATAGGATTCTGCCCAGTTACCCTTGCATTGAGCCAATAATTTGTTTGGCTAAAGCTTCTCTTTGGGGCTATGTCTACATGGCCCTGCAGTTTGGACTGCGGGGGTGTGAATAGCAGTGCTCCCCAAAGGACTGCACTGAAATTCCCCCATGTGGACGCAAGCTGAAAGGTACCTAGTTTGCGTTAACGTCGTCCTCTTTAAACAGGATGAAAGTAACATGAACTAGGTACCTTTTAGTTCACACCTGTCACGTCCCGCTGGGGGAGTTAGTGAGCTCTGCAATTCACTCACACACACGCACACACACACACACCCATGGTCCAAACTGCAGGGCCCTGTAGGAAAGCCCCAAGAAAGGCTCCAGCCTTGATCTGAAGACTTCTGGAGAAGGAGTATCCACCGCTTCCCTGGGGACTTTGTTCCAAAGGTTAATCACCCTCACCGTTCAAAACATGGGCTTTATTGCTAATTTGAATTTGTCTGGCTTTAACTTCCGGCTATTAGTTAGTATGTCCATCTCTGCTAGACTAAAGATCCCTTTAGTGTCCAGGGCTCCCTCCACAGGAAGGTCTTTGTATCGTGTAATTGGCCAAGAGGGTGTGGTGTTTGGAACCAGGGCAGGGTTCTGCTCGTTATGGTCATTATCTTATAGAGTTGATCTTCGTGGTGAGGCATCTAACGGCTGGCTTGAAATGGTAGGAACCTTGCCAAACCAGCTATTATGGTGAGATTTCTGCCTTCCCTGGCAGATGGTGTGAGAGGGAGAGGAAGATGCTGGAGAGATGGCGGCTTCTGAACCTAAAATCTTGACTCAACCCCAGGTGGATCCAAAACTGGGAGGATGAGCCCAGATTGGGAGGTTTCGCCCTGCACACCTTCTCCTGAGAGAGTATGGGATGAAGGTTGGCTTTTGGCCCATCTGTATCTACAAAGCTTTCCTTAGTAGAGGTTCCTCAGATCAGCACAGTGGGACAGCTCACCTTGCGGAAAAACTGATATTTAAGAGTACAAAAAGAATAGTTTCCTCCCTGCCAACCCCCACCCACCCTGATCTGGCTGAGAGCTTATCACCTGTCTCCTCTCCGAAATGTTGACACTTCAAAAGCACATGCTTGTCCCTAGATCCTACCAGCCTCAAATGCTCTATCTGCTGCAGTACGCAAATGAAAGGGGCTGTTATTGGGCAGTAACTGGACAAGATCCTGAATCAGGAGGTGTATCTAGAGTCAGCGTTAATCTTAATTTAAATCCATCTTTCGCCTTTCATTTCTGGGGTATGTTTTACAGCCACAAATTAAGATCTGCTTAAAAGCCATCATTTTCCTGCCCCGTGCTAATGCTGATTGGTTTGTTTCTTAGGAGTAACAAAGCGTGGTAATGCATGTGGCTTCAATGGGAAAAAATTCACTTCTAGGTGTGCAAGACCATCCAAGTGCTTACGTGTACCATTGGGAGAAAAAGGTATCACTCCCTACCACCTACTCCTGGTAAGCTTCTGTTTGTAGGCTTAATGCATGTTATGTGACGTGGCCTCATTTGCCCATATGCTGTGGCCCTAGTATATTGGCAAATTCTGATAGGCACTGAAATATTATTATGCTATTCCCCTTTTTTTGCCTGAGCAATTTGGGGTCTAGTGGGTTGTTTATGTTAGGAGGAGAAATTGATGTCAGAGGCAGGTGTTTCTTTTATGCCACCCTGTGTATTTTCAAAGGATGTACAAAGTCCTGCTTCCCTGAACACAGGAGGAATCCCACAATGGGAGATAGCGTCTTTGCTCCCAGTCCCAAGCCTCTTTCAGCCAGCACTGTACCCAAAAAGCACGCTCTCTAGGCTTTTTTCTTGTGCTTGTTCTGGCTGTCTCCTTCACTTTCTTTGCTCCGTCTGTGTCTCTCTGCCACTTCTCTCACACAAACAGCTCTTCCAACCAATGTGTTTTGCCAGGAGTTCTGTTGGGCCACATGGTTCAGCTTTTACTCAAGCCTGTCTGGATGCTTGTGTTTTGGGTGGCCGTGACTATTGTCTCAGCTATAAGGGTCCAGAAAGGAGCTTAATTGTTTCTTGCATTTATCCTAAATGAAGCGTGGTGGCCACGCCCACCAATTTCAATGTGGTTTCATCCAAGCCCCTAGCATAACAATGTTAGAGATTGGGGCTCTAAGTGGGAGGTGCTGTACAAACAGATTGTAAGAGACAATCACTGCCCTGAAGAGTTCATAATCTAAACAGACAAAGCAGACAAAAGGTGGGAGAAAGAGAGAACAATCCTTTCTATCTGACAAATGAGGAACAGAAAGATTAAGTAATTTGCCCAACATCACACACAATCTGTGGAAGAGATGAGAATTGAACCCAGATCTCCTGAGTCCCAGCCCAATGCTTTAACGTCTGATAGTTAGGGTTGGTCAGGTAATTAAAAACAACCATGAATAATTTATTTAGTGATGGAGGAGGAGGGAAAAAACTCAGTTGAATAGACTTTGATGGAAAAATTATTGAAACCAGTTCAAGGGATTTCACTAAAAACATTACCTTGCATGGTGACAGGTTTCAGGGGGTAGCCGTGTTAGTCTGTATCAGTAAAAACAACGTTGTTTTCACTAAAAACATTATCTCCTGGCCTGATCCTGAAAAAAGTTGAGCACCTCCTAGACCATTCAGACCATTCTGAGCTCAGCACCTCATGGGGTGAGGCCACGTGCACCTATCTCAAACAAGAATGCCAAGTGTGTGTCTATAGAAACTAGTAATAGACCTTGTCCAAATTCCTCCTCCATTAATCTTCAGATTTATCTAGCATAACATGACTTGAGGTCACCAGTGTTAAGATCAGCCAAAATCAATATCAATCTACATTGTTAATGTATCCGGAGCATGATGCAGCTGTCCTTGCTATGTAGGGAGCATAATTTAATCTCCCCGTGCAGTATGTATTGAATTTATTACTTGGTGGCGTTCAGTGAATGCAGAGTAGTGGGTGGGGAAGATCTGGCTTTTGGTTGTGAATTTATACTACATGCATGAGTAAAGGCACACGTCTGGTGTGCTGACTCCAAGCAAATGGTTTCAGTTCAATCCGTAATCTTATACCCCTCCTTTTGGTTGGTTTTCTTCTGTCTAGGCACTTGTATTATCGATCTGACTGGATGCTGAGATTGGTTTGGTAGAAAAAGAGAGAGATCTTAGAAACAAAGAGGAATGGAGTTTAAATTCAAGTGCTCTTATTAAAAATAATTAGCGTTAAAGTTTATCTTTTCAAAGATGCCACACTGAATTGTAGACTCTCCCTAGGCAGCTTCCTGATCTAGCTTCCCCAAAGGCAACCGATTGCATAGTGTCAGTGTCACCCTCTCTGAGCCTGTGAAGACACTGCTTGCAGTGCTGATTCCAGTGCTGGGAGCATCGCTTACTTCCCAATACTCTCTTCCCAGACTGACTGACGGATTGATACCACCCAGGGCAGATACGGGGATAGAAAAGATCTGACTATATCCTGTGGTCTGGACTAGACAGGGGCGTGAGTTCAAGCCCTCAGGGCCAAACCCTGGCCTTATTGAAGTCAATGGGAGTTTTGCTAATGACGACAGAGTTTCACCTCCAGATGGTGTCTTGTTAGAATGCTGGGTTTTTTGGCATTTGAAATCCAGCTCTCGATCCACAGTTTTCATTCCAAGCTCCCATCGAATGCAGGTGCCATCCCTCAGGGCGAGCTGGGGGCCAATCTTTATTCTTAATTCAGAGCAGCGACCACACTGCGCTAAATGTTCAGTGCAAAAACCCAAGGAAAAATAAAAACAGGCGGAAGCTTAAAGTTGCAGGTGCCATGTACGTTTGCAGAGACGCCGACTGCCCTGCTTCACCCAAGGCAGTGGGAATTTGGCTGGTGGGTTGTGGATTTTTCAAATGCACTTAGCTTTGGTCTAACTCTGCTGCATTGAAATCAACGGGAGGGATTTTTTACCATTGATTTCAAAAGGGTTAAAGTTGGGCCAATGCTGGGAGAGTGGTTTTACAAATCCCACCTTTAAACAGAATGTCGTCCTCCATTCTTCTCTCTGAGATTATCCAGAGGGGAGTTAGGAGTGACTGTTTCCTTGCCCCGAGGGGTTTAGATCATCACCCCCTCCTGCTCAATGTAATATTTGAGGCCACTAGAAGAATTAGTGAGAAAACACAGGCGGCAATGTATTCAATGTGCCGCTCATGCTCTGCACTACTCCTGAGCATAACCTGCCTGGATCTGCAGTTTGTTACCTGCTCACAACTCAGCCACTCGCAAACCTGACTCTGGATTCCCCTGAACCTGGTCAGTTACAGTTGCAAGTGGAAAGCACATGAGACGTGGTGGTTTTGGCCCCCATCTAATCATGGTAGAGTGGTGCCAGCTGAGTTTTGCTTTGAGGTTTTTTTTATTCATTTGAAGAATGCACTAAAGTAAAACGTGAAGTGTGAACCACAAATGAACTGATGCCCAAAGAAGGGCTCACACACCACTCTGACCTGAAACCACTGGCTTCCATCTCACTCCGCTGGGCATAGTGCTAGAACTGGGTGACATTAGCAAACTTTTATATTTATATATATATAGAGAGAGAGAGTTGCATGAAGCTGTTTCAGGTTATTTTGACCCTCTTGCTTTTCTCTTATTTGCCAAATTCCGTGAAATGGTTATTTTTCTCCAATTGAAATAATGTAAAAATTCAAATATCAACTTTCAAATTTCAAAATCCCTGTTTGTGCTGCTTAAAATGGGCCCACTTTCATTTCGGGACAGATTGTGATATCTTTGCTCATGATCCCTGGCACCTCTTAGTGCATGCGTGATGCCACTTCGTGGGAACCAGGTGGAGTAAAGTACGGCTCACTGTGGGTAAAGGGTTTGGAATCTGGACTGCGGGTAGGCAGGTGTGTGTGTGTGTGTGTGTCTGTCTGTCTGTCTGTGTCTGTGTGCATGCATGCAGCCTATTGCTGCCATTTCCAAAGATGGGGAAATACAGAGTTACTGAGTTAAACGGCTGTCATATTCAGTCCTGTTTGCCTTAAAAATAACAATGTAGGAAATGCACTGCTGGTGGAACAAGCAGTTTCCCTCTGGACTTGCACTTGACATGGGAGGTCAAAGGATCCCAAAAGAAGCCAGCGAGTACTGAAATCTCTCAGATCTTTTTAACGGTTGGCATTATGAAATATTGTTATGCATCTATAATTAGGGTGTGTAACAGATGGCTAACGCTTAGTTATAATTAATGTCTAATGCACAGGAAAATAACCCAATGCAGCCAGTGATTCACCAGCACCAAAAGAATTTTAATTCCCTCTTTGCTGGGCTTAAGCTTCGCTTGGAGAAACTGGGACTGGAGGGGAATTCGGTTGCATCACTAGTTTCACAGGGACCCTACTCTGTATTAAAAGCTGTGTGTGCAAATGCTTCATTATGATGGATTACATTATGTTGTGCTGTGTCACCTGCTTTAGTAACTTGAAATCATGTATTAAAGGGGTGCACACATTGCTTTAGCAGCGCACCATGGTACAAGCTGCTATAGAACAGACGCAGTCTTGCTGCTTCAGAACTGATTACTAATGCTGTAGGGTAAATGATTTAAGAAGAGACTTTCATTAGGTGCTTGTAGCATTCAGGTGGGGAAACATTTTCTTAATAAAACTCTTCTAAGTATTTATTATGGGTAGTAATCGCTTAACACCGCTTAACAACGTCCTCCCTGAGCCGTTAGCAACCTCATGACGTTAGGCTCTAAAGGTTTCCAGTTCCTGGAAGCTGGGACACAGTTGCTGTGAGGTGGCACTTGGTGGTGAAACCTGAAGAGGTGTTTTGGTGAGATGTCACTAAGCTGCACTGCAATGCAGTGACTGGCATGAAGGCCAGTGAACAAGTTCGGGGGAAAAAGCGTGAGTGGCAGGTTCTCCCCCAGAAGAATCTGGGACCATCTGGGCAACCCCTGGATGGCTGATGACAGAGAGCCTTGAATTATACTGTGCAAAGAACTTATTAACTGTTTTCTGCCTGTTCCCAAATTATTTGCCAAAAAGCCTTTTCTTACCGTTTGGCCAGTTTTCTAGATAGCAGAGATTCTCAATCATGGGTTGTTATAGACCACTTCACATCTCTGTAGAGAGATTGTCCTGTGGTCCCCGCCCATTTGCCATCACTTAATATCCCTCAGTACCTACATCAATTGCTTTAATGGAAAAGTAAACATTAGCAAGGTACTTAGTATCTATTAAGACTATTTTAGTGCGATTCAGTTGCGGAAAAGAGGCACCAGTACCATGTGTCCAGCCAGAATCTAAGCTGGTTTTTCGAGTGCTTGTCCATATATACTCCACCTTCGGTGCAAGCGCACCCTGTGTGATTCATCTTGGAGCCTTTGGCCCGGTGCGGCCATCAGGGCCACGTGCTAAGTGCCCTGGCATCCCCCTTTCCAGAGTATAAAGGGCAGAGTGAGGCCAACCGACCTTCAGTCCCTTCTTCCTTCTCCCTGGCTGTGAAATGGAACTGAGAGCAGTGACCCTGTCACCTTCACACTGGTGATTAAAACGGAGAGTTCTCTGCATAGTTCCCTGTTACTGGAGGTGGGTTAATAGTTAGCTTGGAAGAGCTTTTTGTAGTAGGTTTCTATTCTGGGTAGTTCTTTTGCTCTGTCATTTAGTTACCAGGATTCACCCCTTATGGCTGAGCAAAAATTGCCAGGGTTCAAATACTGCGCCTCACGCAAGGTGACTGTACCCCTCGGTGACAGGCATACTTGGTGCTTGTTTGGTTTGGGTGAGGGGCATATCACTGACAAGTGCTCCATTCATCCTTTTCTAAAAGAACCCCATACACCAGGGAGGCTCATTTAAAGCTTTATCTGCTGGACCAGTGGAAGCAGCTAGCCTCGGGCCCAGATAAACAAGATCCACCTAGCTCTGAACAGTCCTCCACCAGAATTGCTCTGGTGACTGTGAGTGCTCTGATTACCTCTCGGGCCTCAGCTCATGATAAACATTGCGATGATGCTTCCAGTCCTAAGCCCTCTTCGTCAGCAGAGAGGGGTAGGGTGCCGCACTGCTTTTCTGAAGAGCAGAAGGACAGGTCTGCCTCTGAGGAACCCAGTGAAAGGAAGAGGCATAGATCGCCTCAGCTTTCCTCTCACAAGGCCTAAATTAGGTCCCTCTGGCGCCTGAAAACCTTCCGGTCTCCATACACCAGTCCAGGCCAAGAGCATCCTCCAATAGTCTCCACTACTGCCTGCTGGGTGCTCGGTACAGACCTTGTCGGCACTGTCTGCTGCATATCGAGCATCTCAGAATGATTGCTCATGGTGCAGACGGTCTTGACACCAAGATTCCCGGCACGGGGAAATCTAGCCATGTCTGCCTTCGCTGAGACCCCACTGTTCTCCTCCACAGTAAATGTATTCTCAGCACTACTGATAGTGGATATTTCTTTGGCAACTCACATTGCTTACAGCTCTGATTCCTGGCCATACCAGGTACTAGGGACATCCATCAGGCTAAGAAACGATCCGCCTCAGCATGGGCCGTGGGTATTAAAGGCAGGGGGATGCTGTGTCTCCCCAAACAGCCTTGTGTGGCCCTGCCCCCTGGCACCTTCCCTTCCTGCTTCCCGGGCTGTGCTGTGGGGGGGCTTGTCCCCCCGTGGTCGGGGCCCCAGGCTGGGGCTGAGGGCTAATGGGGGCCAGCCTGCGCTTCAAGGCTCGGGGAGGGAGGTCATGCCGCCTGCTCATCCGCCCGGTGTTCCAGGGCTGGGGGCGCTCGGGCGGCCTGAGGGGTGCATCGGGGGAGGCTGGCTGCCATGGTGGGAGTGGGGGAACTCTGGGCTCCAGTGGGAGGGGAGGGGCGGTCTGGGCCGGGGCCTAGCCTCCCTGAGCCCGGGGTTCACCTGCCGCCCATGCTCCTCAGCCCACTCTAGATCTAGGTCTCCCTCCCCAGCAAGGTCCACCAACAGCCACTCCAAGGAGCAATTGCTGGTCCTTCCTCTCATGAAGAAGTCCATCCATCAGCTGGACTTGCTTCCATTTTCACCCAAAGAAGCTGTGTTTCCGTCTGCTCTGTCACACCTCAGTGACTACAGGGCTTTTCAAGACCTCCTTTGGATAGCGGAGATCTTGAGATTCCAAATGCAACAGTGCAGGAGAAATCCCGTGTGCTCGAGATCTTGCACAACTCAGTACTGGATAGGCTGGCTCTGCCGGTAGATGAGAGACTGTTAGAACCTGCACTGCTCCCATGCAGATGCCTGTATCTATTCCTCCAATGTCTAAAAGGGCAGACAGAAGGCACCAGGTGCCGTGTTTGGGATTTGGATACTTTTACACTCCTCCCAGAACTGGATCCCTTTTTCTAACCACTGCTCAGGAGAGGATGAAAGAGCAAAGCTGTAAGGTGGCATTGAAACAAGAGCCCAAATGTCTGGGTTTTTTCCCCCAAAGGAAAAAGGAAGGAGCTGCTAGCATCCATCTTAGAATTGCCAGTTATCAGGCCCTCCTTACCTACTATGATTGTATCAATTGGCATAAGATGTTGAACATCACAGATGAATTACCACAGGAGTAGAGAGAAATGAAGATCTGCAATCACAGAGGCTTAGCCGTGGGAAATACTTTCTAGCAGGAACTTTCTAGCAGGAACTTCAAATTTCCAGTACAGGGCCCTACCATATGGGTTATCAACAGCACACCCGATCTAGTGCCACCATCCGAGAGATGATGAGTATGGGGTGCTACCAAGATACCTCTTATCTGAGAGGCAACTCGATAAGAACTGCCCATTAAATTCTGCAGAGCGGTACCCTGGTTCGCTAAAGGGTTCGGGTGTCCCCTGAGATTTATGGATAATTGAGACTGCATGTGACTTATAAAATAGATCTAATTATACTGTTGTGGCAGCAGTCGCCAGATGGCACTGCTACACATAACGGCATAAATTCTTTTTCGTGGCATGCAAGCCGTGCCATCTTTGAGGGCATGCTGTACTGTTGCTGTTTTCTGAAAGAAGTTACCTGGGGGGCAGATGTTGCAAACAGCAGGAGAGTTGCTCTCTCTTTTCATCTGTCTTACTTGAGTCGGTTCTTGGGGCGGAGTTGCTCCCTGGGAACAGGGCACTGGTGTTCAGGCTGCGATTCCTGCAAGAGGGGGTTGCCTGCATGCCACTTGCGACCACCTGTGTTCCAGGGATGTAAATAGACATGATTCTGTGTCACTGATTTCTTCTCCAGTAGGAAACCAACCTGCAGGAGCTTGGTATCTGCTACCTGCGGGCACAGGCGGGGAGAGAAGTTTTTTTTAGAAGAACCAGAGTTCCAAAATTTGGATCAGGATTTGAACTTCTCCCATGTCTGAGTGTGTATTGCATCTGGGTTTCTGGCTTGGCCCATTGCAGAGGTGGAATCTAGATCTGACCTTTGCTAAAGGATGTGGGGTGGGGAGAGGTGGGTTTTGATTCATTCCCAGCCCTACTAATTTTTACTTTGCTTATGTGTGGCCAGATTAGTGCAGGGGGTGGGAGGATGCAGGGTACTATCGTGCACAAGAGCCAGGCATGGTGGTGACTTCAGGCCTTCACGCCAAGAGGGAAATGTTTGTACTGGGGAGATAATTAATAGTCTAACCTTAACATGTGCAGTGTTAACTTGGGTGGCAGCAGGTTAGTGAGCCTCAGGCCTACACATTCTGTTATGGTTTGTAATCACTGGACTCTGCCCTGAATCTCCAGCATTCTGCCTTTAACGTCTATGCTCCTTATTGTCCTGTCTTTTCTTGGGCAGACTTAGGACCCGGGAAAAGGCTCACAAGCCCAATACGGGGAGGGTGTCATGGATCTAAGTTATACTGGCTCATCCTGTTTTGAAAATGTAGCGTCCCTGGGAGCCCTTGTGGACACTAAACTGATCTGCTCCGGCCAGCAGAACAGTTAGTTATAAATGTGTATTTATGAAACAAGGAATCTATTGGCAATCGTGCATGTGTGACTTTCTGTAAGCGCTGGTGAAAGGTGTTTTCCCCAGATGCTCAGGTCTCAGCTTATTGACAGAGCAGGTACATCATGGGCAGAAACAGGCGCATTCCCTGCGAAGGTGTGCCTCACCTCGGACCTGGAATTGCTCCTTGAGGGCCGCTGAAAGGATGGTGGAATTACTATCGCCCTTTCTGGCTTTGGTGCCTCACGTGAGGCTCTCAGCAGGGGATGGCTGTGATGGTGAGTTTCTGGGTGTGAAGCTCTCTTCACAGAGACTCATCAGCTTGCTTCATCTAGGCTGCTTCTCTTCTGGCCTCAGGGCCACTCATGCCATGGAGCACCTTAGAAAGACAAGGCAGGTGAGATAATATCTGTTATTGGACCAGCTTCTGTTGGCGAGAAAGACAAGCGACACTGCTCTGTGTAAGCTCAAAAGTCTCTCTCTCTCGTCAACAAAAGCTGGTCCAATAAAAGATATCCCCTCACCCACTTTCTCTCTCTCTCTGTCTCTCATATCCTGGGACCAGCACGGCTACAACAACACCTCCTACCAGGAGCTCCTTGGCAGTCGTCAGGGAGGTCTCTTCCCATTCCCTGACTGTGGTCTTTCACTGAAGCCGACTGCGCTCACCTCCTTGCAACCAGATCTTCCTTGGATGCCAGACACATCCCAGAAACCACTGCACTGATGGCCGGGATGCCTACTGTCAAGTGTCACAGGAATGGGGGAAGAGATGCAAAGGATGTTGGGACCAATCAGAGGAGGAAGAGGCTGAGTTATGACAAAGAATGCAAGAAAAACCCCAGGTGCTCCTGCCCCAGCTATCCAGCATCCAAAGCTTCTGGGGCTGCTGCTGTTGGGACTGTACCAAGGTGATACAGGGAAGCCGCCCTCAAGGAGAGTATTGCCCTTGGGGTTGATGGCTCCAACCTGGGCCTGACCCTACTGCACAGTGATGCTGTATATATCTGTGGAGTGGTGTCAGCCAGAATGCCAGACATGCAGAATGTCAGCTGGAAAGGGAGGCCATGCCCTCCACCTACACAACAACTTCCGTTCCTTTGATATACGATACACATGAGCTGCACTCACTGGGTTGCCACCTGTCCCGCCATGGGTGGGGCTGTCTCGCCTCCAGCACAACACCCCCTGTTTTTATCCTGGGCCCATGGACCCACCAAGGCTCAAAAATGTCCTTAAACAGAGCTGCTGCTGTAAGAAAGGGAATTTCCCTCCACAGCGTGGAATTAATTGCTCCCTGACCTACTACAAGCAGGGGATGCCTGCAGTCACTCCACCGCACCCCCAGAAGCTTTAGAGGGCTACACCGCTCTCTCTTAAGAGCGAGGCCTGCTCTAGGGATCTGAGTAGTGGACCGGAGCCAGCAGCTCATGAACTCGGCCTCTGACACTATTGCCCTCTGTGACCTTGGTCAAGTCACTTCCCTTTCCTGTGTCTTATTTTCCCCACCTGGAAAATTACGGCAGCGATGTTTCCCTGCCATACGCAGATGGCATGGGAGTTCATTAGTTAATGGCAGTGACATGCTCTGTGGAGAGGGACCCAAACCGGAATCCCAGATCCCCAAACCCTGTGAATATTGGGGGGGATCGTGTCTGGATCTGAGCCGCTTCATTCAGTCCCCTCTCTATGAAATTAATTTCACACGTAGAAATCCAGAACCTTCACCCCCTTGAGCTGAAGGGATGCCTGGAGATGAACATTTCTAGCATCATCATTTACAGTAATTGCTAAGAGATGCTGTGTGTCTGGCCCCATGTTAGCAATGGGAGGCTGGCTTGGAGGCTCCCCCTCAGTGATGCTAATGGTGAGATTGCATCATTCCTCAAGGCATACCCCAGTTTCAAGCCCATGTCATTTTCAGAGCATTCCTTTAAAGCTGGGGAATGAGGGGGATATTCCCCCATTATCTACAGAGCCCCCTTTATGCTGGTGTGTGACCAGAAAAGCGGGGTGAAGTCGGGAATGCCTCCGGAACAGGTGGCCCCCCAGCAGCACAGGGCTGGTGGAATGGCTCTGTGCTGGGTCTCCGGCCAGCCCCCAACCTTGGGGTCAGGGAAATGGAGAAGGGGACTTGGCTTGGCTAGCATGCTGAATTCTTGCTATTTTCAGTTGCAAGAAATGGCCCCAGGGAAGGGGGCCTTTGTCCCTCTGCTTACACTGGGGCCTGATGGTGGTGGGAAAATGGGAACTATGTTTTGTGAAAAGTACCAACATTTGGGGGTGGGAGGACATTCTTCAGTCTCCCACCCCGGAGCCCCCTTTTTCCCTCATTCAGTGGCAAAAAGGCAGGGGGGAAACCCCCAAACTCAGAAAAACTGGAAAATATGTCCATGATTCAATTGAAAAATAGGAAAATGGGGGTGGGGTAGGAGAGATCCCACAATTTTCCACATACGCAAACCCAACTGTACTGTGGACTGATCCCCCAGATCTGGAGGGTGGCTTCAAGCCAACCTGGCTTCCCCCTCCCCCTGAGCTGCAATAGGTTCCCCTCAGCCGCAGAGAGTGTCACAGTGAATCAGGGCAGAACCGGGAATAGAACCCAGGCGTCCTGACACCCAGCTCTCTGTGGTAATCACCAGAGAATTCAGCCTCCTTCCCTGCCATATGAGATGCTCTAAAGCTCAGCTTTTTTATTTCCATCCAAACCCTCACGTGCACTTAGACAAAACATCTTAAACGCTGTGCACTAGGGGAGTGTGGGAGGAGGGAGAGCCCCGCAGCTGTCTGTCTCTCCCAGACTCAAAAACAACAGTGCTGGAGTGACACCCAGCATTCTAACCCACCTACACACATACCTCCTCCGCATACCCTTATGCCACCTCATTCATGTGAGACTCCAACTGCAAATCCATCCCGCAGACAGATCTGCAATGCCCTGGCTTCCTTCGCGCTTCTCTAAGGCATGTGCACCCTGCTAGCGAGGAAGTATCATCCCATTGCCAGACTGTGTGACAACGTCCTCTGAGATGATGGGACCAGCTGGCCTATCACAGGCTCTTTTACCCTCCAGAGATGCTGCCACTGAGTTACCCTCCTCACAATTGCCTCTTTAATTCCAGCCTGCCAGGGTGAAATTGACCAGCCGCAAAATGGGCAGCTGCACCGCATCTGAATTCTTTGCTCCTCAACGTGAGCCTTTTTCTCCCCCATTACCCAACAGATTTCCTTCAAGGAAGGATAAGTATGTGGGCTGGATGGCATTCAGCCTGGAGAACCTCCCAGCTATGTGGGAAAGGGTGCTGGCAACACAGCGGGTGGGAGTCTCTCTCTTTCTCTCTCTCTCTCTCTCTCTCTCTCTCTGCCCCAGATTTCCACTATAGAGTATATGTGAGGAGCGACTTCCAGCCGAGAGACGCTTAGCACAGTGCCTGTAACTAGCTCAGCCAAAGCGAGGGGCTCTGTGTGGTTCACCTAATAGAACTGAGCAGGGAAAAAAAAAATTCCACCCCTGAGATCGAACAGCCACTGTGTGAATTCCACAAGCCGAACGGCTCTGCCTTCAGGAATGAGCATTAGCTGTCAGAGGACGGGGAAGGCCATGAAGAATCTCACCAGGTGGTCGAGGTATAGATCACTTCGTCCACAGTGGTGGTCTACACTTCCATCTTCCAGCCAGGACTGGAATAGAAGCATCCAAAGAGCGTGGGACAAACTGTTCCAGCCCTGTTTTGTAGGCGAAAAGGTTTGGCTAGATTGGAAGAAGCATCCAGATTTTGGATGTTGATCCAAAATTCACAAAACTTTGAACCTTTGGGAGTTTCCCCAGCTGTAGCCATGAGAGTTCCGAGTCATTCATGTGCCTGGCTCTAAGGTGCATGGCACCTGTTCAAGTCCTTAAGGAAAAGGCCTAGAAAGTTTCTACAAGGGATGCAATCACTAGTTGCTGTCTTTCAGATGAGATACAGAACCATGTTCCTGGACCTTTTAAGATCTTGTAGCACTTCTTACAATTATTTATCTTGCAATAGTGGGGATGTTTTCAGTGTGAATTGCAATTTAGGGAATATCTGATTGCATTCAGTCCATTTGGGATGGCCACCATCTTGGCCAATACCAGGACCATGAGTCTCTACAGCTTCAGCTAAACTGCCAGGCTCTGTGGCTGAGACTGTAACAGACTCTCATCCTCTGTGGATGAGGCGCAGAAAGGGACATGCAACAAGCCGTGACCAGGAGATTACACATCTAGTATTTGTTCCCTTGAAATTTCCTTTGGATATTGCTGGATTCCCCTTCGGTTCCTGGCCTAACTGTTGTGCAGTGTTCATGTGGTGGTAAACAGCTGCTATGTTCTACCCCAGAGCTGACTGCATTTCAGTGGCACAGAAAGTGATGCCGTTACATGCATGCTGTAGTTTTATAAAGCCCTTTGGGCTCTCTTGGGCAGAAAAGAGCTGCATGAATGCAAGATGTTATTTTGCCACATACTAGGTAAAGACTGGTTGAAACCAGAACCGCAAGTCTGCCTTTCTGGAACTCTGGATCAGAATCCTCAGGTGCAAATTTCTCCCAAAGATTTTGGTCCTGGGTTTGATCCCGCACTGGAAGGGGGATTTTTCCACTTCCAGTTTAGATCTGACCACAATTTCAAGGGCAGTACCATTTTTATGAGGTTTTTAATCCTATGAGAGTTCTACCATTTGGGCCAAAATCTTATGGAAACATGAAATCCTTTGAGTTGTGTTAAGAGCTCACCAGATTTTGGTGCTGCTTAATCTGACCCCCAAGGCCAAACTCTGATTCAATCTTGAACTTGACTCCTGAAGCCTAATCTGACCATCCTGGCCTGTGCCAGGCCATCTTTAATGATAGGTGAAGACTACCACAGTGGGAATAGAATAGAACAGAGGTGAATTCTAGCTGTAAGCATGGATTTCTCAGGGTATGTCTATGCTGGACTTTTCTTTCCTTTGAGGTAATTACCGATGAACTGGAGATACTTGTCACATTTGTAAAGGCTAGTGCTGACACTGATCCAAGCTGCAGGTTCTTAACCTGGGAATCAACCTGGAGCAGGAAGGTGAAAAGCTAGGTATAGGCTTAATGTTAATGGAGTCATTGCAGTGTGCAAACAGTGAGCGGGTCTTGTAGACAGCCTTATGTCTGACAGGGACAGAGCCCTTGACTTCCGTTTCTAGAATTAATTACCAATCCCCCCTTTCTCCATGAACTGCACATGTTGCAATGTTAACTGCCTGAAATTGGCCAGGGCTCAGGGCTGCAAGTTTATGGGATTCACAATTCACAGATGTTAGGAACTATCAGGCTGAGTGTGGGTGGAGAATGTCAAGTTTTAAATAGCTTCCCTGCCACCCTGGCACAGACAGCAAAGAAAATGTTTCCACATGACACGCTTCCAACCAAAATTTCCTACGAGGAAAAATAAAAAGCCCAGCTCTCTGTCTCTGAAGAGGGCTCCTGGCTTTTGCTCATGAGGTTGGCATTTGCGCTGACATCAGCGCCTTGCAGGTGCATTGTGGGTAGGTGAGTTGAGGGTCAGCTCCCCTCCCCCTTCTGCTTGAAGATGCAATCCTGTTGGTGGATAGATACGTGGACGCTATTTTTTCCTGCTGGAATCCATTTTAATTTAGCTCCTGATTCATATTTCATTCATTCTCCAAAACCACAAAACCAGGATAGGTTTACAGCATGCACTATTTGAGCGAGACATGGAGGGGCTGAAGCAGTGGGAACAGAGCAGGTTGTTTCCCTCGTGTGTTTCCTGGTGGTGAAAAATAAAAGCTCATTTTGTTTTTCTTGATGGGGATCAACCTGCTTTTTATCTTTTCCCTTACCAAGGCTGATTTCCTCCTATGGACTTGACTTTGCTGCTGGTTCTAGCTGCTTTGTAACAGCCCAGAAAATGAATGGATTTATTCTTTAATTCCTTCCTGGGAAAGGTTTTTTAAATATCCAAGTATGTTGCAACTCTCCGTGGGAGAGTTATAAGAACTGTAAAACCATACTGGGATTTTTAAAATTCCTTAAAAAAAGGGAAAGAATCCTATAGAAAAATTGAAAATTTGTTTTTTTTGTTTGTTTGTTTTTTTTTGGTTTTGGTTTTGTTTTGTTTTGTGGGATAAAGGAGCAAGTGTTCAGAGTTAAATTTAATTGAGGAATTTCCCTGGGTTTTTGGTTGTTCAGCTTTTGAAACTGTGACCACAACGGACAGTTTAACTGCAGCGAGAGACTGACATGAAAATTCCCCTAGGCGACTCTGTAAACGTGTTAGCCCCAGAGGTGGTCATGAAAGCATGCAGAGCAAGATCAAATTCAATGCAGGCGCAGCACCCAGCACAGGAAACTCTGGCCATTTGGAGGCAAAGTTGACCAACGAGTATAGCAGTTTGCAAAATCCCAGAACTGCCAAAATTAAACTCTGAGGTCATCATGGAAGGCAACCAATGGCCAGCGAGATCAGAAGTTCAGAGATGCCCGAAATGAGTTCCCAACAACAAGTGTGGCCGATGTGCACCAAAGATTATTAAGGATGTAGAGAGGAGGGGGAAATATCTCTGCAGAAGATGCCCAGCTGGTAAGGAGTGACTGTGATGCTCAGGTCACTTGATGAATCCCATTGGCCAAGCCTCTGGAAGATCCCACCCATTTGCAAGTGTAAAATAAGTCTCTAAAGTGCTATCTCTTGTATCACTTGACCTTATTGCATTTAGCCTGCTGGCTTTATATATATATATTTGTTTTGTTTTGTTTATCCCTGAAGAGGGATCGGAGGAAATGAATTTTGAACCTGCACCATACACCACCTTGCAATATTACCCTGATCCCTGCATGCAGCGGTGAGTTAGAGTGTGACATAAGTTTCTCCTATCGCAGATTTGATCCGAGTGCCTTGTGTAATTATTATCTTTTCTGCTAGCATGCAGTGGCAGCTGGGCTGCATGGGGGAAAAATGTGCCACTCGCTTCATGCTCGGTGGAGCTGATTATTATTTTTGGCTTTCTAACTGGTTATTGTTTAATTATAAACATCCGTTTAAAATATCTCCCCTTTCCTCTTTGGCTACAGAAAAGATATCTGATAAATAATGTGAAAGCCAACAATATTTTTGCCTTGCGCTTGGGTTAGACTATTACTGTGCTTCGAGAAGTATCAAAAGTACTTCAATTGTATATAGATTTGTTTTTTAAATGAAAAGGCTCCTGGCAGAACATAAGCATTAGTAGGATACCTTGAGTTCTGGGTATTTAAAACATGAATCAAGTAAGTTGTGGAGAAGATCCAAACTGTCGAAGTTTTTTTGCTGTCTTTCTGAAATGCTGTCATTTCCAAAGAATATTTTCGTGTGCTGCTTAATAGCAAACATCATGGCTTAACAACAACTCTTATTTTTAGTTTTGTTAAGCTGTTATATAGCTTTCCAGATGATAAAAAAGCATGTCACAGAATGGGGTCTCAGTGTATCAGATTGTTTGTTTCTTCTAACAGGCGCTTGCTATATTTAAACATGCAAATGACATGCAGACGGTATTTTTCCAGTCATAAAGCAAGGAGAGGTGAAGTCCTTTCATTGTGATCTCTTGTGGAGACACTCCTTGAAGGATAGTTTCTATCTGCATTTTGAGAGCTTGTTGGCCAGAGACTCCTGGGTTAACTCATCCTTCAGCGCTTTGCCTAATGAAGGCTGCTTATATTGCAGGGCTGTCTGTTTAAGTAAGTGCTTGGTTACTGTCACATAACCCAGGGGATTATAGAAGCTTTGTGATCTCGCTTTCATTAACAAGATTTGCCATAATGTTTTTCTCTTCCCCTACTCCACGCTGATATGTACCCAGCACTTGCCCCATGTGATGAGCCCTGTGGGCAGTGTGGAAAACTGGCAGGGAGAGAGAGAGCGCCTGAGGTTTGGGGGAAGGAGGAGGGCTGGCGGTGAGAAATAGCAAGCACTCCTTGGCTGCGCTGCCTTAGTTGGGGAATGTGGAACATAGCAGGAGGGTATTGGTTTTCCCTGTGAAACCTTCCACAACAGAAGTTGTATTGCTCTTGAGACAAACTCCGCCAAATTCTGATCTCCATGAAATCTGTGCAATCCAACTGACCTCAATGAAGCTGTGCTGGTGCAAAAGAAATACACTACCTACACGGGGAGAAGATTTCTGATGATCGCAAAGTGCTCTTTAATTTATCAAAGGCAGAAGGAGATCCAGTGCCTGGAAGGCAAGGCTGAGCAAATTCAGAGTAGAAATAAGGAGCAAATATTTAAAAGTGAGGGTAATTAATCTCTGGAACAACTTGCCTACGGATGTGGTGAACTCTCCATCACTCAAAATCTTGAAGTAAAGATGGACATCTTTCTAAGATATATGCTGTAGTTCAAGCAGAAATTCAGGGCTTCACTGAGTGAGTTTCTCTGGCCTGTGTATCCAGGAGGTCAGTCTATCATAACGGTCCCTTCTGGCCTTAAAAATCTATGAAAAAGCAAATCCTTTGTCTATAGCTTGTGGTCCAAGTTTTGTGCCTTATGGTCACACTGAATTTTTGCAGATACATGTATAAATAATGTGGGAGGAGGGTACAGGGTGATTTGGGACTGGTAATGTTTGACAGCCAGTGATATCAGGTCCCTGGCTCAAATCCAGCCCAGTAATGCCCACAGGCTATTTGGCTATTTGCATGAAATGAGAGGTGGGCTTGGTCCAGTTCCTAGGGTTCTGAGTCTGCATTATAAAAGCCACCCCTACCATTGGCCCCTGTGTTGGCAGGCTCAGAAGCCAAAGTCTAAATCTTTTCCTTCTCATTCCTCCACGAGGGGTAAGGCATGTTGACTGAACTCTGGGTGGGCACGCTTACCTTGCCACTGCCTAAGCTATGCTGATCCTCTGGGTAAGAGGACGTAACAGGATCTTTCATAGTGAAGCTGTTCGGGATTTTTCCAGTGGAAGTTTTCTGTTGGAAAATGCTGCTTATGAAATTGAAATGTTTCATGGGAAGTATCTGTTATTAAATGTTTCCTTTGAATAAGGTCAAAGTGCTTCTTTTTGACCTTTATATGATGATAATATTATTTATATAATACAAAGTAGACAATCAAAATGAGAAAGTTGGAAGGAAGCATTTTAACCGCATTGAAATGAGACGATGCTTCAATATAGTAGTTTTGATGTTTCCTAAATTAAATCCTGGGGAATTTTCTTTCTGATTTGTGATGAAGGGAAATTTCAAAATGTCAGAATTACCCCCCCCGAATGGAAGTTCCAAGTCGCAGCTAGCTTTACTTCATGAACCCCAACCCCTTTTTTAATAAACATATTTAGTGCTAAGTATGCAAACCCTCCTGAAATTAGAGCTGTTTCTCATTTTGATTTAGGGTATTTTCTTAAACTCGACCTCCTTGTTCCTGTGTGATGCTTTAGCCACGTGTCCATGAGCTCCCTCCAGGAAAGGAGAAGTTCCGTGCTGATTCTGGAGTGTCTGGCAAATGCGCTCCCAGGGGTGGGTAGTGGCAGAGAAAGTGCTCTGCAGGTTTTATGCTTCCCTTTGCCATTGAGGGCTAAGAACTGTGGCTTTTAGAGTTTTCCTCCACGTCTTTCCATTGTGCTGTCCCCAAACCTCTTCAATATTACAAGGGAGATTGAAAGGCAGATGATGTGAGATGAGCCCCATGGAGTTTCCTGGGCCAGCAGGTGAGTAGAACGGGGCCTTGTACCATTAACAGTTATTTCCTTAATAATACTCACATATAGCACTTGTTGTCCATAGGTTTCTAAGCCCTCAAGGTGGAGAGATTGTGGCACAGGTTGTTGAGGGGAAGTACCCATCTCATAACACTTTTGAGGCTGCTTACCACTTGCTAAATGTGGCAGGTGAAACCAAGAACACTTGTGGGTCACAATAGCAGAGATGAGCTGGGCTAGCTGCAGCATACGGACCTCCCTTGATAAGCGGAATATATTGCCATGAGCAGTTCAGTGCTCCGTGACCTGAGCTCACGGCCTGGATAAAGAAATGGACCACTCAACTGGACTATTCCCTGGGCAGTAGTGAAAACATCCAAGGTAGAGTGTGTACGTGCGCTGCAAAAGGTGCAGTTAGCAGAAGAGGCGTGTGGCTAAGTTGTTTCATGTTTTCCCTCGAAAGGATAAGATCCCAATGACTGGTGAACGTCAAAAACCAATTAGTTCAAACAATAAACTAAAAGCAAGGGTTCCATTTTTGTTATAAACCAAGAGAAGTTCTATAAAGAGTCATTCATTAGTTCTAAAGGTAGTTCAGCTCTTTGGCCCAGATCCAAGGTACTTAACCACATGCATAACTTTAATCACATGATTAGTCTCAGTGAACTGTCTACTCATTAAGAAAAGGAGGACTTGTGTCACCTTAGAGACTAACAAATTTATTTGGGCGTAAGCTTTCGTGAGCTACAGCTCACTCCATGCATCCGATGAAGTGAGCTGTAGCTCACGAAAGCTTATGCTCAAATAAATTTGTTAGTCTCTAAGGTGCCACCAGTCCTCTTTTTCTTTTTGCAAATACAGACTAACATGGCTGCTACTCTGAAACCTGTCTACTCATTGTAGTCAGTGGAACTACTTGTCCATAAAATGACATGTGCTCTTAAGTACCTTCCTGGATCAGGACCTTAGATATACTAGTAACAGGTATGACAGAAAACCTACAATAATTGTGAGTCATCAAATAATCTACCTCTCTAAAATAGATGGGGGTTCGACTTTCAAGAAGTGTCTGCCTAGCTGCAGTTGAAAGCTACTAATGTAAAACCAGGAAGGCACTGTAATTATGATCAAAGTCCCAATGCTTGGAGCTATATAATTAGTCCTTCTCTCCAAGCCACTTTTTTCAGCTTAAGTCTAGATGGGGGAGTGATGTTTACAGATAAGTCACTCATGTTTTTGGAATTGATGGTCATTAGACTGTACTTTACCTAGAAACTCTGCTCCCTTTGGATTATGTTTTTCTTTGTAAGAGACGCACCTGTTAGGAGAAACAGATTAACATCCTGCCTGTCCTTACATCTGGCTCCCTCTTCGCTCACGTGAGTGCAAAATCTGTTGTCTCAAAGTCTCTGATTGCTGGCATTTCATAGGTATTCACTGGAGCAAACTCATCCTTGGTGTAGTTCCATTAACATAATGGACTCACTTACAAACTGCTTTCTTCTTTAATTTCTGTCCATATAAATCACACTGCTAATTGGCTTAGAAACCTTCTAAAACTCTCACTAATTGTTTGGGCTTGAGAAACAGTCCTTGAATCTCACTGATCACTTCTAACCCCTGTTGAATCTATGTCAGAAATATGGGTTCTTATGTCAGAAATATGGGTTCTTAGGCTTGGTCACAGTCTTCTTTATCCAAAAGAGAGTTAAATCTTGAAGCTTTTTTTAAAAAAGAGGTTAATGGAAAAATCTCCTCCCAGAAATTTGTTAGGGTGCATGGGAGGATGAGGAGGAAAAGTTTTAATAGCTTCTTTTAAACGAATGACCATGACTTAGATTCATGGATTTCAATTATTGGAGAGATGTGGTCTCAGTACAGGCCCGGTAACCAAAACTCCTGAGTTTCTTAGATTCAAAGAAGGGTCCATTGTGATCATCTGGTCTGACATCCTGAAGAACACAGGCCAGAGAACTTCCCCAAATAATTCCTAGGGCAGAGCTTTTAGGAAAACATCCAATCTTGAAATTGATCTGTGATAGAGAACCCACCATGACCCTTGGTAAATTGTTCCAATGGTTAATTCCTCTTACTGTCAAAAACATGTGCTTTCTTTCCAGTCGGAATTTGTCTGGCTTCAACTTCCAGCCATTGAATCATGTTACACTTTTCTCTGCTAGACTGAAGAGCCCATTATTAAATATCTGTGCCCCGTGGATGTACTTACAGACTGTGATAAAGTCATCCTTAACCTTCTCTTTGTTAAGCTAAATAGATTGAGCTCCTTGAGTCTGTCCCTATAAGGCAGGTTTTCTAAGTCTTTAATCATTCTCGTGGCTCTTCTCTGAACCCTCTCCAATTTATCACCATTCTTCTTGAATTCTGGGCGTCAGAACTGGACACAGTGTTCCAGCAGCTTTTGCACGAGTGCCAATACAGAGGTAAAATAGCCTCTCTGCTCCTACTTGAGTTTACACATCTAAGGATTGCATTAGCTCTTTTGGCCACAGCGTCACCCAGGGATCTCATGTTCAGCTGATTTTCTACCACAACCCCCAAATCTTTTACAGAGTCACTGTCTCCCAGGATAGAGTCCTGTAAGAATGGCCTACATTCTTTGTTCCCAGATGTATACGTTGACATTTAGCCATATTAAAACATATTGTTTGCCTGCCCCCAGTTTACCAAGAAATCCAGATCACTCCGAATCAGTGACCTGTCCTCTTCATTATTTACCACGCCCCCAATTTTTGTGTCATCTGCAAACTTTATTTAATTCTAATAATTACTTCATATGTGTACGTGGGCAAGTAACTGCTCTGCCGTAGCTCCCTCACATGTGGAATAAGAGAACAATGTTACTATACTTATTTGCCAAATAAAAGTCTTGTGAAAGTTAATGCTTATAAGTTACTTTGAAGGTGAAAATCCCTATATGTAAGTGCTCATTATTATTCACCTGGGGTAATAAAACAGAGATTTCCATGTTGGTGTAGGAAGGAAGCCCATTTGGATCAAAAATGCAGGCCCCACCTTGTAAACAGGGACAGCTGAGAGTTATTCACAGCACAGAGATGTGTGCTGTGTCCCTTGTCCAGTTGTGAATCAAATGGAAAGTTATTCATTCAGTGGACCTGTAGTCAGGGCTGGCCCAAGACCAAATGATGCCCCAGGCGAGGAGCATCTTCAGTGCCCCTCCCCTCAATTTGTTAAACTTTTGAATATCTTATTTTGTATTGCATTTGTAGCCTGTTTCATGACTTTGATGCATGATTCATCCCTGTCATGCGAGACAATAAATTTGCTCACAACAAAAACAGCCCCCACAGCCCGGCGCCCCCCAAGCCCGGCACCCCATGCAGTTGCATGGGTCGCCTTCCCCTAAATCTGGCCCTGCCTATAGTAATTTTAGTGCAAGTCGCTCATCTTTCTATTTAAGACAAGCTGGGTGATATGAGGATGAACCATTGTCAGAATAATATTTAAACATAGTATCTGAAAACAAAATCAATACCTCACTCTGGCAGACAGGGCTAATCTGGTTCCACAGATTTCTTGCTTGTGGACAGTTGTACTCCTTACTCCGTAGGGTATGCTGTACTATTTAATAGCATAAATATTACTACACCAGGGCAGAACAATCATCTAACCAGTCTGGTATCCTGCTTGTGGCAGTGGCCAAAACTTGCTGCTTTAACTGAAAGCACCAAACCCAAATGAAGAAAACCATGTGGCTTGTTATTAACGAATGTATGAAAGCATCTGCTAGGCACTAGGTGCTTTCCAAGCACGTAAGGAGGATAGTGCCTGCTCCTGATGACTAGGGTGATCAGACGTCCCGATATTAGAGGCTTTGTCTTATATATGCAACTGTACCCCTCCCACGCCCGAAAAAAAGTGTCCCGATTTTTCACACTTGCTATGTGGTCACCCTATTGCTTAAGCCCCTGACCAAAACTGCCAGTGACTTCAAACAGAGCTGGACTGAGCTTGCTCCACAGAGGTGAGGGGTTCAGGAGAGCTGGTTTTCCTGACCCTTCCACCGTACCCACCATGGGAGTCGCTTGAGTCTCCAGACTTATGAGCCCGTGTCATTTGTATTCTAGCCAGTGTAATTGTGCAGGCCGTTCTCCTTGGTAGAAGTCTTGAATGGCTGGCCAGACATTCCCAGGGCACATCACCCACCACTGCAGCCAGATTTGCATGAGTGACTCTTGGTGTGTTACACTCGGGTGAAAATTTGGCCATAGGTGTCACAACAGGAGCTGCTGGGTGGTGAGAACTTTTGAAATCAGGTCCTAACTCTGTTTAGACCCTTATACCAGTAAATTATTCACCTTGATAATACCCTATAGCAGAGAGTTCCACAGGTTAACTGTATACTGCATAAAGAGTGCAGCGAAACCTGTTTCAATTGGCCACTCTAAGAACCAATAAAAATCAGTGCTTTAGCTGAGGTGACCTAACAAAGGGGGAACACAAATGAGTGACAGGACAACTTTAGGCTCCTGATGACAATGTTTTCTTGTATAGGTTTCACTATTGTTTTTTAAATGTTGAAGTCTGTTCATTGAGTTACCCCTTCTTCCTGTGTTATGAAAGTGCAACAGAACACAGGCTAGGTCTTCTCTGTACCAGACATTATTGCTAGCCTTGCTTCTCTGGAGAAGAATAAACCTTTAAATAATTTTGGTCCTTTTTAATGTCTCTGTTTATAGAAACCCCGTTCTCTTTTCCCATCCACCCACTCTGGTTTGGTGTTGCCGTTTTCTGGACCTCTTCTCTCTTTGTTAGGGAGACATTTTTGTGTGGAGGATACCATATACTTTCATAGTCATTTTCATTCAAGTTTTTTCCTTAAGACCTCGCTGCCCAGAATGTAGGCAGAAGGTGCCAGTCTGCTTGGAGATCTCTTTTGTGTTCTTTAAGGGATTAAAGTGGAACTGAATTGTCTGTTGTCTCTGTTTTTTCTGGCTCTAAAAGGGGATGGATGGAGAATTTATAAAGTCTTCTGTGTGGTCCTTTTTGCTCTGGGGAGAGAATGTTTGATTCATGGGATCCTCTCCCCTCCCCCTTTCCACCTCCAGCAAGGCTGAAAAAATTAATGAATCAGACACTCAATGGCTCATCTGTTTAGATGTGCTCATGATGTTCATGGTAAATGTTGTAAATATAATCCTTCGTTTATTTGCGTGGTCCCACCCTGCTAATAGTTAACTTGCCATGTCCTCTTTTAGCAGCTACAATGATTTACAGCCCCGGATCCGTCTTTTTTTTTAGCAGCAAATAAAAGAAAAAGGCCAGGTTTGGGCCAGATTTGCAGGATAACCACTGTGTGCAGGTGGGAGCAAGGTGGGGAATCCACACAATTCCTGTTCTGTAAACATTTCTATTCGTATTAGGTTTTATAGCGGTTCTTCTCCTGGTCCCCCACCCACACATTCCCTGTGCTCAATGTTCTATTTGTATTCTTGGAAATACCCTCTCAGTCCCTTCAGAACAGTGCTGGCCAGATTTACAAATGTATTTAGGCACTGAAAGAGGCGAATGGGCACCTCGGTTAGGTGCCTAACTCCCTTTGGAAGCCAATGAGAGTTAGGTGCCTAACTCGCTTAACAGTTTTGTAAATCCTACTAGGCTTCTATCTGCATTTTTAAGTGCCTAAATACCTCTCTGCATCTGGTCCCGTGTGCTCAGAATTTTAACAGGAGCTGCTGGGGAACGCATTGCTGCTACGATGGGGATCCCAAAAGGGAGTCTTTCCTTTAAGATGTGGCTCTTCAAGCGAGAAGAAATATGAGACATGGCCCAAATTACTGTTTGAATTTTCCAAAGCCAGGAGAAGAAAGATGGGCCTGTAGCATATCATAGAAGAAAACCAGCAGTCGAGTGACCTTGGACTCAGACTAAAATACCAGCACAAAATGAATCTGGCTTTCCAGGGAAATAGAACACAGATGGGCCAAGTCACTTCATAACATACTCAGGTGTAACAATACCACACCAGGCAGGGTGTAGAATGACTGGCTCGTCTGTGAGTCTGCATGCTGCTTGCTTAGAAAGTGCCCGATGCTGCCTCTCTTACTCTGCATTAGCAGTACCTTACTCTGCAAGTATTAGTGGGCAGGACTTGTGGAGGAAGGTACTCCACACCCTGGGGCAGAATTCAGCCCAGATTGATTGCCGGCACCAAATACTGGCTTGACTTCCTCCTTCTTGTCTGACAGTTACAGCCAGTCAACGCTTTTCCCGTTTTGATTTTTTTGTTTTTAATTAATTTGTTTGTTTAAATTAAAATGTCGACAGAAAAAGCCCCTGAAAAATTCTGATGCAAATGAAAATATTTGTAATGTACCAATTTTAATAATTACAACTGTTTTGGCGTGTTCTTTGTCAGCTATAGTTCACATCAACAATTTTGAAGAAGAAATAAGAAAAAAATTCATTTCCCGCCCCCAGCTCCAATGATAAGGGGTTGTTAATACTCTTCTTTATTTCTGTTTACATCATTTACCTATATAACTTCCTATATATTCTGTATACCTGATTGCATCACTTACCTTCTTGCAATGACTTATAACAGACTCTAGCTCCTTGCATAGAGATGCAGGGCTCCTCTGTTCTCAGGTGCTTGAACCTCGCATGTGGTGCTATTTAACTAGTGCTGATTCATGGTTAGTAGGTGGATTCGGTTAGGTCCCTCTGCATCTGAGGAGCAGCTGCCTGTAGGGAAGAACTCTGAACTAAATTACAAGTGTTTAAATATTCTCATTTTAGACAGCAAAAAAAGAATACTTTAAAATATTTTAAAAAACCCAACCCTTCTCTGTGGGAAGGCTCCATTTTCCATTGGGATACAGCAATAGATGCTCTGGCACTAGCCACAAGCACGTTGAAGAACTGCACAAAATAGAAGCTGGCAACGTGTAGCTGATCTGAACATCACACGTTTGAAATGCTCACCTGTGTGTCATAGATCCTAGACAGATAATGGTGATTCTCCTGTAATGCAGGAAGCAGGCTCCTGTGCTTTTGGAGCAGGAGGATCTGGGTCCCATCCCTGCCATCACTGTGGAGTGCTGAGTGGTCCGTAGCTTAGTGACCACCAGGAAGGCTTACTTGCAGTATTGCCAGCCGTAAGCATTCCCAAATCACGAGTCAAGCGCCTAAAAATCATGGGATCAGTTTACAAATCATAAGATTAAAAAAATAAATGTGGTGTTCTTTGCATTTGCCTTCTAACTT
Organism: Eretmochelys imbricata; assembly: GCF_965152235.1. Classification (NCBI taxonomy): domain Eukaryota; kingdom Metazoa; phylum Chordata; order Testudines; family Cheloniidae; genus Eretmochelys; species Eretmochelys imbricata. The sequence goes on along the minus strand of NC_135580.1, from coordinate 4,182,543 downwards.
TTGAGCCTTTTGGGTTCACATCTGCAAGCTTTTCTCCACCACCATGAGGCAAGAAACTTACTTTTTAAAAAATCAAAGCTGAGACTCTGGCGTATTCACATGATTCCAGGAGTTGGCACTTTAAGAAAAGCACCAAATATCATGAAACTCTCCATAAACCTGTGAGGGTTGGCAATCCTGCAGGCAGCTACGGGTTCATTGTGATAGAAGGGTCCAGTCCTACAAACACATACCACAGGCACAGTTGTAGCGGTGAAGGAATTGGAAGCACTTCCGGTAGCATAGAGCAGTATACTGGCAGAGTTTATAGCAGGTAGCTTGCTAATTAGTTCCTGAAAACACTCCTGCTTTTACTCCTTTTTTATATTTCTGTCCTTCAGAAGCCCTCACCAAATGTAACAGAACATCTTATTTTCTGTTGTTATCGACCAACCAATGGGAATAATTTTATTTTGGTTGGTTTGTTTTTATCCTCCAAAGCACCATTGGATTTCAGCTCATTGGGGTGGGGAGGGAAGTCAGCTAAGCGGAGGAAGCCAGCCCCACTGCATAGACTAAAATGACAAGAAACAGAGTCAAGACTTTGCATGTACCATCTGCTTTGCTCGTGTTTCAGTTTGCATTTTAATAATGCTACACTGGGAGACAGGAAGCTGTGTTTTACAACTTCTCTCTTCTACTGAGAGATGGGAATTTTCAGCATAATTATGATTTTTTTTATAGCAATTCAGTGTGACCAGGCAAATGTGAGAGAGGAAGTTAAATAAACCTCCTGAACAATTTACGGAGCCAGGAATTTGCGTGATGAAAACCATGGCTACGTTCTGAAAAGCAGGTGCCTATGGGAGCCAAAGTCCTACCTGGCTCATCTTAAAATGTCTGAAATCTGTGAGCAGCAGACAGTATAAGCATTCCTTTTCTAAAAAAGATCTGTATATGTGATGGTCTAAGCCTGGGGACTCTGTCCCTCTCTCCTAAGATTATATGTATGAGGCTGAATGCCCTGAGTCCATATATAACGTGACAGTGCCAAGAACCAAATGTAGCCAGCATGATTTCACCTGCCATGCTTCCTTCATGGCTTGGGTCCCCTCTTTATACGAGGGCATGATGTCATCTCTCCAGCCTGTCACTCTGGCCTTCTCATTACCACTGAATTTAGAGAATGTCTGTCTTGCGTGACCTGGGATGACAACAACTCAGCACCTGCTGTCCAATGTGCTCCAGTGTCTAGTGTCCTCACCAGTGGACAATCTGCAGAACTTCAAACACTCGTATAAACAAAGTCTGAGATTTGCTTGAGAGGACTTCTGGGATAACCTGATTCCATGATGCTTCAGGAAGGTCTAGTCACGGAATTAAAAGCGTTCCACACTGGGTGGAATGTGTAAGTCACCTAGGGCAGTGGTTCTCCACGACCGGTCCGTGGACCGACACCAGTCCCTGAGATCTCCCGGACACACTTTAGGAAGGCAGCAAACCGGTCCCTGGTATCAAAAAGGTTTAGAAACTCTTGCCTAGGAAATGTCTCCTTGGACCAACAGGGAAGAGGCAGTCTTAATCCACTCTGGGTTTTGTACTGAGCTCAATGTTGGCTGGGACAGGACCTGGGGGAGCTAGTCAATGCTGAACACACTGCAGGAGTAATCCGTTAAGCCCACACTGTGTCTCCCTGACAAGTGGGGTTCCCATCACCTGGGTCAGAGAAGTGTGCTACAGTCACTGGTTACAACAGTGTAAGGAGGCAGAAGGGAGATTTGTGGCTATAGTTAGGGATCTGAATGGTTTCCCTTCAGACTTTTGTAAGAGTTTGTGAAAGGGCCTGACCAGCGGGACCGGAGGCTGATCTTACTTGGCCAGTGCACTGGTACATAGGCAGTAGCTGTATAAGTGTCTCCCACAGGGACCTGCCCGTGTGCAACGCAGCCTCCTTGGCCTCCAGAGGAAACATGAGCTGAGCCTGTGATTGACCACATGTAGGTCAGGCACTAGGCGTAGTCCTCTGCATTAACCAGTGCAAAGTACCCAGCGCAGCTTGGTCCTGACCCTACACACACGTACAAAACTAAGGGCTCAGTTTTGTGCACTGTGGTAGTTCCAGGCACTTCAGTGTCTTGGTGTGCTTTTGCAGGACCGGGTCCCGAGTTGTAAGTAACTGCACAAAGTAAGAGGGGTGGGGCCTGGGCGTGGGCATGGAATGGGCTCCACTCTGTATAGGGCATGGAAAATACTTTGGGAATTTCCTTCAAAAGATTCCATATAAATGTCCAATATTTAACAGTGCAGTGATTCCAGCAGATCTTGTCTGTGTAGACCAGTGGTTCTCAACTAGGGGTACGCGTACTCCTGGGGTGCACAGAGCTCTTCAAGGGGGTACATCAATTCATCTAGATAGTTGCCTAGTTTTACAACAGGCTACATAAAAAGCACTAGTGAAGTCAGTACAAACTAAATTTCATACAGGCAATGACTTGTTTATACTGCTCTATATGCTATACACTGAAATGTAAATACAATAATTTATATTCCAATTGATTTATTTTATAATTATATGGTAAAAATGAGCAACTAAGCAATTTTTCAGTAATAGTGTGCTGGGACACCTTTGTATTTTTACCTGATTTTTTAAGCAAGTCCTTTTTAAGTGAGGTGAAACTTGGGGGTACATACCACAAACCAGACTCCTGAAATGGGCATAGTAGTCTGGAAAGGTTGAGAGCCACTGGTATAGACTGTGTATGTGTTTGTGTACATTAAGCAGAGGATTACAAATACCTGATGTTGTCTTCTTAACTAGAAGCTATCTATTAACCATAGATCCAGGACATAAACTATACGTTAATAATGTGAGAATTCCCGGCTCTCAGTCCTTTGCTCGGGCTGGATCATGCTTTCTGAGAAGTTACATTTACACAACATACATTGGTGTATATTATGACTCTCCCTACCCCAATATACCCAATTATTTAACCAGGTGTGTTTTTGTTGCAAATAAAGTTCCTCTTCCTTAACCCTAAAAAGAAAAGGAGGACTTGTGGCACCTTAGAGACTAACACATTTATTTGAGCATAAGCTTTCATGAGCTACAGCTCACTTCATTCTTTGGGATTAATATTCCATTGGTCTTTAGTCCACCATAGCGGATAGTGAGGGCCCTATCACATTCATGGCCGTGAGAAAAGTGTCACGGACCATGACATTTAGTCTCCACCCATGAAATCTGGTCTTTTGTGTGCTTTTACCCTACACTATACTGATTTAATGGAAGAAACCAGCATTTCTCAAATTGGGGGTCCTGTCCCAAAGGGGAGTTGCAGGGGGTTGCAAAGTTATTTTAGGGGACTCGTGGTGTTGCCACCCTTACTTCTGCGCTGCCTTCAGAGCTGGGTGGCTGCAGAGCAGTGGCTGTTGGCTAGGGGCCCAGCTCTGAAAGCAGCGCCCTGCCAGCAGCAGCTCAGAAGTAAGGGTGGCAACACCATACCATATCTGCGCTGCTGGCTTCAGACTTGGGCGGCCGGAGCATGGCGGCTGCTGACCGAGGGCCCAGCTCCGCAGACAGCAGCTCAGAAGTAAGGGTGGCAATACCGTACCGTGCCATCCTTCCTTCGGCGCTGCCGATGGCTCTGCCTTCAGAGCTGGGCTCCCGGCCAGCAGCCACTGCTCTCCAGCTGCCCGGCTCAGAAGGCAGCACCGCCCCCAGCAACAGCGCAGAAGTAAGGGTAGCAGTCCTGCAACCCGCCACCCCCCTCCCCGACAATAACCTTGCGACCACCACCACCCTGCCCCCCCCACAACTCCAGGACCCCTACAATTATAACACTGTGAAATTTCGGATTTAAATAGCTGAAATCATGAAATTTACAATTTTTAAAATCCTATGATCATGAAATTGACCAAAATGGACCATGAATTTGGTAGAGCCCTACTGATAGATGCTCCCTTTTATCCACATTATCCTGTATTTTAAAAAAGACAGCAATAACCTCCCAGATCCAGTTGGCAGCCCCTCAGGGCCGTGCCTATCCTGATTTGAACCAGACACTGTTGTAATTTAGCTGGAGGTGTCCGGTTCTCTTTTTTCTATCCACTTTCAAATGTCGCCAGTCTCCACTGGTGGAATTGCATAGTGTTAATTATGAGGCAGTTTCAAGTAACGTGACTATCTTGCTTAAGATCAGATGCAGTTGGCTGAATTGTCTTTACACTAAGTATAATAAATAGTTTCCTATTTTGCGTTGTGGTCTGTGTGTGTGTGAGAGACAGACATAGATGAATGAAAACTGAGGAATGCTGATTGCTAGAAGAAAGGCTGGAAATGTTAAAAGTACACCCACCACGAGTGCTGGATTCAGTAGTCTGCTGTAAGTGCTGCAATCGGGTGACTGCTGCACTCACAAAAAAGCGTCAACACTAACGACAGGAAAGCTTTAAAAGGGCTGAGGTTTTGTTCAGAAAAGCACCTGAAAGTTTGGATTTTTAGCCAGACCCTATCCAAACCTGTCAGGTTTGCAAATCTAGGCTCTCAAAATCAATGGACAATTGTGATGGTTGCATGTGCAAAGTAGACGTAAAAGTGTACTCACAGTTATTGGCATGGCTCTATAATTTCGAAAATAGGCCAGGAAGTCTAGCAGTTTGTTTTTTTAACTTTTACTATTTCCTGTTGCTCCAAGGATCGGTTTAATAAGAAACACAATGGTTGTAATTTTGTAACTGTTCTAGGCATTTAAAAAAAATCTAGCCCCCTTGACAATGTTTCTTTTGTAAATGGATGAATTCTGTGGCAAAGCCATTCTGTGATTACAGAACACTGCCGCATAGTAGAGATCTCTGAGTCTCTTTCAAGGCTTGCTGGCTGCTTCTGTGTGCACCTATTGAACTGTCTGGTGCAATCCATTATTAACGACGGATCAGCTGGTTGCTTGTTGATGTTGAGTTAAGTGCTTGCCCAGAGGCATCGAAAGACAATTCCTTTTGATTTTAATTGTAGCTGCAAAATAGTTGTGAATGCCATTGTTATGAGGAACATTAATGTGTGACAGCATTTTAGAAATGTCATGAGGTAACTATGTTAATTGCAGTATCTTAGCTCTGTCTCCAGAAACCTTCTCTGCCTGTCCAGACTGCAGCACAAACAGTCCCTCTACAATCAAGTCTAAATGCTCTTTCTGCTCATTTCTTTGCAGTGTTGTTGTAGCTGTATTGGTCCCAGGATATGGGTGAGATATAAAAGATATTGTCCCCCTCATCGCTAATAGAAAAGGAGGACTTGTGGCACCTTAGAGACTAACCAATTTATTTGAGCATAAGCTTTCGTACATCCAATGAAGTGATGCATCCGATGCATCCGATGAAGCGAGCTGTAGCTCACGGAAGCTTATGCTCAAATAAATTGGTTAGTCTCTAAGGTGCCACAAGTACTCCTTTTCTTTTTGCGAATACAGACTAACATGGCTGTTACTCTGAAACCTCTCATCGCTAATGTCCTTCTTTCACCATTTCCCTGAGGAGAATAGGAAGGCAATTAATTTTCTTACAGCTGTGGTGTAGTAATGCTTTGTTGGGCTACCTAGAAAGCAGCTGACCTATCCCAGGGCTTCCAGAACCAAAAAAGAAAAAAGTCCATATTGGTCAGGGAAACAATGCAACACGGTTGTTCAGTCACACTGGGGCTAGATTGCCTTGATGGGAGCTGCTGGGTGCTTCTGAAAATCTGTCCTTTTATTTAGGTGCCTAAATAGGCGCTGAGTTCATGTTAAAACCTGGTTCCTTTTGTGAGTGCTGGGCATTGAAAAATCTGACTCTGTGCTCTTAAGAAACCAGCCTAGGGGGTGTGTGTCAGGTCACCGGCCACGGCTTGGCTGGGTGGCGCTAGTGTGTACTTGTGTGTTGCTCTGCTGAGAGGCCTGTTTGGAGCAAGGTTCTGGGTGGAGGTTCCTGGCATGCTGCAGAGTGTGCAGCTTGCCTGCACTGCGAAGCACTGCAGGACGTCGTGGGAGAAGGCCTTTGTGCCTGAAGCAACACGGGGTCATTTCCCGGAAAACAGAGAGCTGGAGGTAGAGTCCTTGCACGATTAAGAACACAGCTTAGGTATATTAATGGCTGCTACAGTTTAGATTCCACTTACTTTTGTCTCTTGTGTGGCAAGCAGTGTTTCCACCCAGTCCGCAGGAGTATGGTCATGACGTTGTTAGATTTAGGGCCCACTAGGGACCCTGTGCCAAGCAGAGGTTAAAGCTTGAGAAGTACCTTTTATTAGTTAATTTACAGAGAGATACAGTAATGCAAACTCATGCATTTGGATTTTATTTAGGGGAGAGCTCTGCGTGTTTGTGTGTGTGTCTGTGTAAGTCCATTTCATGCTGTGCTGAGTTTGCTTACATGAAGTTTACATTGCTGTCTAAGCAACTGTTGTATTTATTACCTGGGCTGACTGATATTTATACCCAATATGTTGGCACGTTGTGGGATTGCACCGGCACTGGACTTAATTTACAATACTGTTTGCAGTACACTCTTTATTCCATACTCGTGGATATTACTAATGCTCTCCAATACCACTGGGTACCTTGCGTACGCAGGACCAAATCCAGTGCCCCCAGGGGGCTTAATGGGAGTTTTGTGTGAGTAAGACCTGGGTAAAACTGAGGAATTGGCTCATTGTCACTGTAATTGCTTCAAATGGGAAATAACAGATGGAGGCTAAACCTAACTAAAACAGACAAATATATGTATCTCAAACAAAATGTCTTTCTGTTCTTATTGATTTGTAGGAGCATAGCTTCTAGGAGCCCGGGTTGTGGATCAATACCCCACTGGGCTAGGCAATTTACAAACATGAAACACAAAGATGGCTGCTGGGCAATAAAGCTTCTGTTGTTTGGGGAAACCCTGCATAACTCATGGGGACCTGTATCCTTAGCGAGTAATGTAAGCCCCCAAAACTAACGACAATAACACAGGACAGTCTGATAAAGGGATTCTTATCCCTTTGTTCTATGGGCAAAGCTTTCAAAGCTATAGCCAAAATGTTCTAAGTCGGGTGCCATATTCATGCAGGTAGTAATGTAGGAAATTGCTTGTTCTTAGCACCTCTGAAACTTGGGCCATTTATTTAGATGCTTGACTATGGATTTCAGTGCCCTTTTAGGAACTCTAGTTGAAAATATTGGCCTAGGGTCCCAAACTGTGTATCTTGAAACAGGATCAGCATCCAGACAGCTCTTACAAGAACACAGACCAGAGGGGAGTGCAGTCCCCTGCTATCACAGGCAAGGCCCCCCCACAATTCTGTTCATATTAGATTTATAATAAATTTCAGCGAAAACCCTGAAGTCACAAATGCTCAGGTATTAAGGTGATGAATTGTCTAGAAACCTATGAATAAATAATTATAAAGAAAAGAGATCTGAAGCTCAAGTTCAGTGGTTTCGTGATGTTGATGGACACTCCCCTCCTATTTGATCAGGAAAATTTTGGGCTGACGGGACTGCTTTAAAAGATGAAAAGGCTGATGAGCAAGTTCCAGGTATCACTGGACAAATATTTCAGTAGGCAAATTTAGGGCTTAAACAGATTCAGATAGAACGTGAGTTTCCAGTTTGGGGGGGGGATTTTTTTTTTCTGGAATTTTGGATAAAATTAAGGGTGGGATTTTTAAAGCACTTATGTAACTTGGGACTCTTAAGTCCCATTTTCAGAGTCACCTGTGTGCTTTGGAGCCTACGTTCCACTGAAAGTCAAGTGCCCAGGTGACTTCTGAAAATGGGACATAGACTCCTCAGCACCGATCTAGGTGTTCATGAAAATTTTACCCATTGTGCGTTTATTCTGCAATGGAAGGAAGATTTTCAAATCAAATATTTTGCCTTTTTCTTTTTCTTTTTTTTTTGGGGGGAGGAAGGGATTTAAAAAAAAACCCAAGGATTTTATTTTGAGAGCACTGAATTTGAATTTTCCATTAACTTGAAGATTTTTTCCCCCCCGAGAATGTTGTGCAGATAAGAGCTTTTCCTGTGTCAAGTGAGACAACCGTTAATTACAGTTCTCCCCATCTCCAGCTGGACAGCATTATTAAACATCTCAACAACACACTTGGGGACAGGATCTTTCAAAAAAGTGTCGGGGGGAAGTATTTAAATTTCAAAATTGCCAAAAAATTATTTTCATTATTTAATAAATAAAAGACTGGTGGGTAGGTTTTTCTCTTAAAACCTAAAACTGGAAACCCTCTCTGTAACATTTAACTGCTATAGTGGTGGTACGGAGACCAAGCTCTTATATAGCACTTTTCATTCAAGCACTTTACAAACATCATTATCATCGTTTTACAAATGGGGAAACTGAGGCACAGAGAGACATGACTTGCTCAACATCACTCAGCAGGTCAGGGCAGAGATGCTGTTAGAACCTGGTAGCCTGATCCATAGGCCAGTGCTCTATCCACTGGGAAGTACTACCTCTAAAAACTAAAGAAATGCCCACGATACCTAATGAGAGGAGGTCACAAGTGACAGTTGTCAGGGTGATTCTGATGAAGCATGGAGGGCAGAAGTCCCAGTCCTCTGTGGTTTGCTGGTGTCTTTATTATGGCTCTTCCATTTCACCTGCAGAGGTGGCTATCCTTGGGAGGCAGGGATGATTCCTTGCTCTCAGCTCTGGTGGAGGTCTGAGGGGAGCCTCGCTGCCTACTCTGATCAGGTTACTGTCACGTGGCCGCAGTCAGTAACAAGGTAACATGCACTAAGAGGGTGATGTGAAGTGGAAAATGTCACGCCTTCTATGGGTACAATAACACCCAGATGACTGTAAGTGAAAGATGCTGGTGAATAACAATAATTTTTCAGTTTGTGGATGTGTTTGTACAGCGTTTTTGGCTGTAGCTAGTTTCACTGTTTCTTTTGTACAGTCAGTTTCTTCTTTGCAGAAAGAACCCGGACCAACAGCGACAGGAGAACAAAACGCCTCTTTCCCGCTCCTCTGAAAAAGGAATTAAAACAGAAAATCAGGACATGCTATTAAAGATGGTTCTACCAGCATGAAAAGTAGTCAGTGTCCCTTTAAGGGTCGCTAGCTCCTATCCTCAGCTGTGCATGATTGATTCTGTAGAGATGCCTTCCTGTGTTACACAGATATTTTGCTTGCATGTTTTGAGCCCAGTTCCTCTCTCCTGCCCTGTTGCCGCTCCCAACTCCGGCTCGTGTTCTGTGTGCGCAGCGCTTGGTTCACCTTGAAGCCAAGGAGTTCCTACCGGATGATAAAACTCCTAGCCCTGTCCTGCTGCCCTTCCCTATGGCACAATCAGTTTCCCAGCCCATAGTTCCTGTCCTTGTCCTGATTCCCCAGGTCTCGTCTGGTCTGATATCACCGCCCCAAATTCTTTGCTGTTGTCCGTGTGTTTTCTGGGATGATGGTAGCTGAGGATCTGGGAAAATTGAATCAGGCCCTAGGGACCCAAGAAATACAGGAAGAGCTGTGACTTGTGCTCTGGGTGGGCATTTTTTTGCTACAAAAACCTCCATTTGCTGAGGATAGCTTTCCCTTCTCCATAGTCACATTCATAGATTCATAGATACTAATGTCAGAAGGGACCATTATGATCGTTTAGTCTGACCTCCTGCACAACGCAGGCCACAGAATTTCACCCACCCACTCCTGCGAAAAACCTCTCACCTATGTCTGAGCTATAAGTCCTCAAATCGTGGTTTAAAGACTTCAAGGAGCAGAGAATCCTCCAGCAAGTGACCTGTGCCCCATGCTATAGAGGAAGGCGAAAAACCTCCAGGGCCTCTTCCAATCTGCCCTGGAGGAAAATTCCTTCCTGACCCCAAATATGGCGACGGCTACACCCTGAGCATATGGGCAAGATTCACCAGCCAGATACTACAGAAAATTCTTTCCTGGGTAACTCAGATCCCACCCCATCTAATATCCCATCACAGGCCATTGGGCCTATTTACCATGAATATTTAATTACCAAAACCATGTTATCCCATCATACCATTACCCCCCTACGCCATGGCTACCTCAGTTTCCAGCTGCAGGCATTTACAAAATAAAGGTCATGGGCCTAAGATGTGGTAGAGGAGTCCTAAGGTATTTGGAGCAGATCCCTGAAGTCTGGCTGCTGATTGAAACTACTTGGATCTGAAATCTGGGCTGGAAACCTAAGTAAAACTAATTGTGTACCATTCAATAATACCCACTGCCGCCGGGCCAGGAATCCCCAGACACCAGTCTCTGTTGGGGTTCCATAAGCCAAGCTCCTGAAATTCAGTTGTAGGCAGGGAAATAAGGGGAAAAAAATAAAAAATATGTGGTCCAAGTTTGGGGTGGTTCCTTGTTTTACTCACATTGTTTCACTAGGCCTCAGGTCCGAGGCCTGTCAGGAAGTTTAGAAGGCGATGAAGTGGAGGGTGTGGGGGGAGTTCAGGAAGGGTCTGAGGCCCAAAGTTAGGGTCCAGATCTCCAGCCTGTCACAGAATATACAAGTGTTTGGATCCAAGGGTTTTGTATTGGCCCATCGTGGAGATGGGGGACAATGGCAAAATTCAGATCTGAGCCTCCCCAATCGTTGGGGTGGAGGGCTGCTCACACAGGGACATTTTATTTTGGACCCGTCCCTAATGCAATAAGCCTGTTTGGTTATTGGGGGCCTTTAACAAGCTCTTCCAGCGTGTATATTGACGGCGCGGGGGGGGGGGTGTATGAGCCTGTCCCACAGAGTTAGGGGAATTCCAGATGACACCGCTTGCCAGATTCTCTCGCTTGTCCCACGCTGCCAACTCCGCCTCCTTCTCTTCTTGCACAGCTGTGTGCTTCATTAAATAGTGATGTCTACAAATCACTGCAGTGTTAAAATGTAGAGCAGGGGGAATTCCAGTGCTCTGAACGCTGCCAAGTTCCTAGAGTTTTAGCAGCACACTCAGAAAGAACAAGGGCCCCCACCCCTTTCAAGAACTAAAAATATGACTATACCAAGATTTGGTCAATTATGTAGACGGCTTTTGAATTCTACTGTGGTTGTATCTTGTGCCTCTTCATGTACTTGAATGGATTTCCTCAGCTGTCGCAGGGAGAGGCCAGTGTTTGGATTAGAATCACGGAGGTCGAGCCTGAGACCATCGACTCATCTCACTGTTGACCAGCTTCGCTATTTGACCCCAGCCTTCAGGCTGTCGAATGCTAATGCGTTAACCAGCTATGCCTCCTAGCCATGCATCTAGAGGGTGTTAAGGACTAGGTGACGTGTAAACTAGGTGACGTGTAAAGGGTTAATTACTCAGGAAGGGCAGTTTATCTAGTTAAATCACTAGAGTGAGGGGATTAAGGTTCAAATCCTTGTCCTGTGAGCTCCCTATGCGACCACTTGATCTGAATGGCCAAGATAGGCAGAAGTGGGTACCTACCCTGAGACACCTTAAAAGGGCCTGACTTTTCAGAAAGTGCAGGGCACCCACTGTCTGAGAATCGGCCCTTTAAGGTGTCCCTAGTCAGGCATCCAAAATCACTGGTCACTTTTGAAAATGTCCGCTTGTGTACCTCAGTGCCGCGCTGGTAAAACGGGGGAATTACTGCCCTACCTCACAGGAGGGCTGTGAGGACAACGTGATCTAAGGTGTGCAAACTGCTCTGGTGCCAGGGGCCAGGTCAGTAGACGTTTATTTGGAGCTTGGCTCCTGATTTGTTAAATGGGGGCAGGCTTTTTTAGAAACCAGCTTTCTAGCCCTTTTGTTTTCCATGAGATGCTGCAGCCTTTCTCATATTATGTGAGCCCCTCCAAATGGGCCCCAGCAATACCGAGGGGCCTGAAAGAAACCAAAACGTTTGTCTTGGGAGAGAAGAGAGAAGCAAGAGCCTGTAACCCAAACTTTCCAGTCTTCAAAACCAGTTTGCTTTAGGGTGGGATCTGCTCTAGTTTGTCCATCCTTAGCATGAATTATACCCCTCTCCCCGCAGTGAGACTCCTCCAGACTTCTATACCATGGAGTTAAGGTTTATAAGCCAAGGCAATTTTGTATCAAGAGCTCATATGCTATTAGTGTTATGGGGAGAAAATTCCTACCCCCTGCAAAAAGGCCTGATTTCCCAGAGATGCTGGAGTCCATTAATGCTGCAGGTCAACACCTCTGAAAAACAGACCATTAAGCCTTAACTAGCTTTAGACTTCTCTATGATTTCTTATTCACATCTGTTCTCCCCACGTACTATAAACCCTACAGCTAGCCTGATGACAGTTCAGATCTTCTCGTCCCTGACACCTGTACTGAAGAGGGAAAAGCAAATAAACCCCGGCACATGCCTTGCTGGGGTGGTGTTTTTGGTTTTTCAATATCGTCTGTCAAGAGCAGGGGTTCTCAGACTGTGGGTCGGGACCCCTCAGGGGGTTGCAAGGTTATTACATGGGGGGGTCACAAGCTGTCAGCCTCCATCCCAAACCCTGCTTTGCCTCCAGCATTTATAATGGTGTTAAATATATAAAAATGTTATAAACATATAAAATATAATTATAAGGAGGGGTTGCATTAGAGCCTTGCTATGTGAAAGGGGTCACCAGCACAAAAATTTGAGAACCACTGCTCAAGAGGCAGATGGACTCAAGCATGGAGCTTTATCTTTAGCTCCGCCCCAGACCCTCTCCTTATATAAATATGAAGCACCTGGCCCTAAGGCTGGGTGTGTCTGGTCTCAAACACAGGGCTACTTTCTTGAGGTGTTGTGGGCATAGAAAGGTTCTCTCCTTTCAAAAGTGTAAGTAAAATAGGCTTTTGTGCTCCGTTTTATTAGTGATTTGTAAACAAGAACATATGCACTGAGTAATGCTACTATGGTAGGAATATCAACCCTGCTACAGTCACCATGGCAGTTTTCTCCTCTCTTATCATTCCCTGATATCAGAAGTGTTATTTCTGATTAAGAGAATGCTGTGCCCTCTTTCTCCTAGTGTAGAAGAGGCAGAATCGTTGTGGGTGAATGAGTTGATGCTTTGAGGTTCTCCTGTCTCTTCCTGAATCTGCTAATGACTTGTTTGATGGTAAACTAGTCACTTAAGGCTTGATTGTCAGACATTCTGGGAATCCACAGCTCTAGCAGAAGTGAATAGGAACTGCAGTTGTTTAAGTATCTGATTTTCAGAAGTGCTAATCTGCTGTGCCTCACCTTACCATCTGTGTGGTGGTGGTGTTGTTTTTTATTCCTATCTGTTGGGAGAGTTAATATTTGCAAAGCCCATTTAAGCTAGTTAGAGCACAGGTGCTGTGTAAGTTTTAAAAGTGACCTGGCAGTCAGTTTCATGGCAAATTATGTTGTTTTCCCACCTAAGGGATATGACATAATTCTGCCACACAATGTAGTGTAATTCTTGTAAAATTATCGGAGAGAGATAAACATTCAATGCACATAAGGCTTTATATGTGAGGATCGCTAGGCATGTGTGAAAAGCCCCTGGAACTGTGATACAGAGCTGTGATTCCATCTGGTCTTGCAAGGTAAGTAGGATTGGGTGGGGTCAGTGTTTTGGAGGGGAGGCACACGAGTAACACTAGCTGATGCTGGAAGTGATCCTGGTGACTGAGTAGGCTGAACTCTGAGTCAGTATGGAAGCAATGCTCCAGCACAGTGCTAAGGAAAATTGTACTGATGGAGAGAGATTGCCTCTTAGATGAGACAAAACCATGGTCCTTTTGATCACTAAAGATCCCCTGGAGCTTTTTATAAGAGGGGAGTTGTCAGCTCCGGTGTTCAAGCCAAATTACAACTTGGTGACGGTCTACATTCCCCAGTCTGTTGTAACTGGATCTGGTAATTCTCCGCTTACCGTCGTATAATGTTCCATTTAAACACTCGCTGTGTTTCACCTTAGAGGTTCCTGCACTGAACCCAGTTTCTAGTTTGTGTGTCAGCATATGGTCCAATTGTACAAAGATTTGCTACCAGGCTTCAGTCCCATTAAAGTCAGTAGTCTGGTAGTAATGCCCAGCAGTAAGCCCTGTACGTGGTAGTGTTCGCAATGTCACACACTAAATAGGTAATACACTTTGGGATGCGAAGTGCTGCATGAAAGTAACAATCTAGTGACTGGAAGTAGCAATCCAACTCCCAATCCTGAAAATGCTTACATGTGTGGTTAACTCTGTACACACAGTCTCACTGAAGTCGGAGACTTGGGTGACTTAAAGATGCAGGTTGGGGGGCCTAAATGCATGGAGTGAGGTCAGATGGATGGAGTTTATGCCCTGCTTGTTTTTCTGGGGGGGAAAAAAAAATCATGCATTCCTGTAAACTATTCAGTACAGAGGCTGCTCTAACGCCTAGCAGGCTAAAGGGGTGGTGACGAAAGGTTAGGCACCAAATTTAGGTTTTGTGGGGAGGGGATGGAAACACCCTAATCTGCACTATGACTTTTATTTTAAATGTTTCCTTGCAGCACAGTAACCTGGGTATTTTAGTGCACTGGAAGCAGGATGCTTTGGAAAAGCCTCAGCAAATAAATAGAAAGTGACCTGCCAATTGCCATTGTCCCAGCTGAGCAAAGAGCAATACTGACTGTTCCTTAAGATTTTCCCTCTTTAAACTCTTTGCAGATGTTAGCTAGTGAACCCATACAGCCTCCCTGTGAGGATAGGGGGGTGGTTGTAATTGCACAAATAGGGAAACCGAGGCAGAGGCACTAGCCTACAGAGGGGGAGTACAGAGCTTGTTTGTTTAAAAAGTTTTATGTTGGAATTTAAATGAAAGAAATAATGGTACGTTTCTGTTGGTCTAGGGAAATGTAAAAGCTCTTTTTTTTTGCACCACTTGAAAAGTGTGGACCCGTAATCCAACAGGGCCCCTTTGCAAATAAATACACATGGGATCACCCTGTGTGGGGCGAAAGGACAAACGTGTGACGTCGTATGAATGTGGCTCAGGGGAAGTCCTAGCACTAGAGGAGGACCAGAGAGGGCTGAGGCTGTACAGAATGTGGGCAGAATTGCATTCTCACATCCAAGCTCATCTGATTGTACCCTCTGCCTGGCCACATATCATGCCTTCCTAGGTGCTGGTCACTGGTGGAGGTGGGATATAGAATCTGAAGGACCCAAACTGCCCAATACTGGATGGAAATTCCCAGGTGTTTCTTCCCCTTCTCCCCTCTTCCCCCCACCCCAAACCCCCCCCCCAAAACAAACAAAACACAGCCAGTGCAAATTAACTCCCCAAAGCAGCATAACTGAGGGTTTGTCACAGAAGGGCTGCTGAGAATACCTGATTGTGGGCAGAAACAAAAACAACCTCTGCAAAATTCATTGCACTGCTGCGGATTGGGATGTTTTCCTCCTCTGCCCGTGTGCCCGAATCTGTGTGGGTTAGTTCCTGGCCATGTGGCCTAGCGCTGAGATAGCTAGGAACCAAGTGGGGCAAGTTGTAACTTGCAGGAGGACTCTGGTGCTGAGGAGTTGTTGATTAAAGGAAGACCTGTGGGGAGTGGCTTGGTGAGCAACTCTGAGCTGATGCCATTGGTCATAGTCACTTCCTAAGGGGTGAGTTTTTGGAAGTCAATGATTGTTAGCTGCTGGCCCGGGCTCCTGGTGGGTCAGTGGCAAACAGGTTTGTGCATGCAGGGAGCTTGGCAGAGCAGACGGTTTGGTGGGTTGATAATATGTATTGACATTGATACGAGGTCAGGGATAGGTACACCAATTGTGAGCAGTGCCTAAGGGCCTGTGAAGTTTGTGGAATCCATAGGTCAAGTCTATGAAGGATCTGTTGCATGTAGCAAAGTGAGTGATCTCTTCTGCTTCTCCATAGATCCTGAACAGGGGCTCTGGGCATTGCTGAACACCTTGATCCATGAAATGAAGGGGTCAGGAACTGTGGCAAGGGGAGCTCAGGGTTTAATGCTTTCCATCCCTGTTTTCTTTGGCATTCTCAGGAGCGTGGGGCAGTTTGGTGGGGTGTTGGTGCAGGGCTTGGGGAGCGGGAGAGGAGAGGCAGGAGGCGCTGGAGTGGTAGCTGGGGAGTGGGTAGGCAAAGCAGGCAAGTGGAGGACTGTCACTCCTGTTTGTGCTCAGTGGGGCCCTGACCTGCCTGAGGCCTCTGGATCCTACTGTAATAAAGTGTGATGTGCTAAATTATATCAAGGTTCGCACTCGTGCTCTTGTCTTCCTCTTCCCTCACCTGACCTGCAGAGAGCATGGGAGTCTGCTCTAGCACTCAGCCTCAGCCTTGTCCTTCAGATCAAGCTGCAGAGACTTGCTCTGAGCTCTGGAGGTGCCCAGTTCTGGACAGTGGCTGTCGTACTTCTTTTTTCTTAAGCATTTGTACAAATCTAAATAAAGGGACAGCTTTTTCAAAAGCTCTTGTGCTTCATCCCATCCTCTCTTGGACCGTGGGAGGCCAGGTTGTGTCATAAGTGGAAAGCAAAAGAGATTGCAGCCCATTTATAAAGCTGCCTGTTCCCAAGTGCTCTCCTGAGGGCTTCTCGCTGTAACTCGGTCACACTTAATAGCGCTCTCACCTGCTGTCGGTAGGAACTTCACTTGAACGCCCTCTGCTAAACGGAAAGCCCATTGCTGGCCATTCAAGGTACTCTGTGCGAAAGCTTTGCTGTCCTCAGTGGAGTTGGGGCTGCTTAAGTGTGTGATGAGTTTGGCTCTGAGAGAGAGAGTGTGTGTACTTTTGCATAGGAAAGTGTTGTATTTTCTCTGTTTTGAGTGCTTTTTGTTAATGTAATCTTTAAACGTTTAGTTTACTTGGGCTTCTTTTTTCAGCAAGAAAAATGAGATTAAAATACCACTTTACATCTAATTTGAGCATGTTCGATCATTATTCTACAGTTAAAATTGTGAATAGCTCTAAAGCAGGAAAAGTACATATGCTTTTAAACCAAAAAATTGATGAAAATTTTCTAAAAATCACCACTTTTGGCCCAAGATAAAAGCTACAGTATAATTATTTATTATTTACATAACAGTACCACTTAACGGGGCCCTGTTATACTAGGTCCTATGCAGACACCAGTTAGAGGCAGTCCCTGTGCCAAAGAACTTACACTGTAAATAGACAAGACAGTCAGAAGCAGGAGTGGAAACAGAGGCAAACTAACTTGTGCAAGATCACACTGCAGGTCAGTGATGGAGATGGGAACAGAACCCAGATCTCCTGATTCCCAGCCCTGTACTCTGCCCCATTTAAGTGCAAAATATTGTGGTGATTTATGTGAGGATGACATAAAGTTTGATTGTAAGATTCCATGTAATACAGAATTACAGTGGAGTGGGTGGCTGGGGGTTGTCCTAAGTCTCTCCCTTCTAAACACATCCCTAGTATCAGGGGTTGCAGGTTGTACAGCTATGAATGTTCCAGGCGTTTAGTGTGTCTCCCTTTTTCACACAATTGTTTCTGTTGATGGGTTTCTTAGTAGTTTAAACGAGGATTCAATATCATCTATTTATTTGCTGTAAGGTTTGTGGAAACTCCAGGCCATTTCTCCTGGACGGAGAGTTACTACCGATCCACCATGTCCCAGAGCTCGCAGACAAGAGAATTCCTCAGTCCAGAGGTTTTCCAGCACATCTGGGACTTTCTGGAACAGTAAGTACCAGCAGACAGACTGCTGCAGGCGGGCATTTGGGGGGCAGGCTGTCAGTGCAGCTCAGAGAATTGGTGTTGTAGATTCCAGAGTCCTTTGTGTCTCGGTGACTGCTAGGGATCTAGCCAAGTCTGTGGTGACTCATGGTTACCGGGTGGCTGCTGGGGGCACTGAAGCGGGTCTCAATTTGGTTCATGGTGGACAGATGTCTGTTTCACAAGTGGCACCCTTGACGGGCTCGGTAGAGAGGCTATGGACTGGTTGGACATGGGGACATGCTTTTCCCCCTTGGGGGAGGCTGAGGGAACAAATATGAAACAGATGTTAGTCACGTGGCCAAATGCACGGCTGGGAGATGCTCGGACTCCATGGTGCTGAGTGCGATATAAGAACTGGGAGGGAACAGAACTGGGGCACTACGCACCCTCAGAAGGGCAGGCATGTCTCATCAGGTCAGGGTTGAGGCAGGTTGATGTGGGAAGTTTGGGGCAGTTGCTGGGCAGAGCACACTTCAGTTCTTGCAGGAGTGACCTCAGCTTTTTTTGCTGATCCAGGGTGGAAAATGTTTTCGGTGTCCTCCCCCCCAAGCCTCCCCCAAATGGCTGAGACCTCCCAGAAAGCTGAGTTGGCATGGTGATGTGGCTCACCCTAGACCTAGGGCCTAGGGTAACTGCCCTGCAGGGCCCTCCTTAGGGAAAATGGTGCCCTGGGTGAACTTGTACCCCCGCTGCATCCCCTGGGCTTCCATCCATCCTCCCAGGCCCCGCTGCCTACCCCCTCCCCATTGCCACAAGCTCCCTTCTGCAGCTTCGCACCCCAGGCCTGCACGCTCCTAGCCTCTTGACCACGGTGCCCTGGGCAGTTGCTAGGGTCGCCCACTCTGACTGAAGCTATTCCGGGAGATTTTTTTTCCCCCAACATGACCTAACATCAATAATTGTACTGTACCTATTAAAATCTCCCAGATTGCTTTCAGTAGTCACTGGGAGATTGATGCTGATTCCGGCAGACTTCTGGCCAATCTGGGAGGGCTGGCAACCCAAGCGGTTGCCCACCCATCATGGTGGCCCTGCCACCCTGCTCATCCACCCTGCCTACTAGATTTATTGAAGTAAGCCCATTGGTAACGTCCACCTCTCCTCCCCTCTGACTCCTCCCCACAATGCGTCTCCTAACCTCTAGGTGCTGTGCTGAGGGGAGGGAAAGATTTCAAGGAGTTCCTGGTCTCAGCCAGGTTGGGAATCATGAGAACGTCCCTTCTCCCCCAGTATCGATTCTTTGGTCCTAACCGGCTCCAAGACCTGCGGAGAGGAGGGGAGGAAAGTGAAGAGGTTTTAGTGAAACCTTCTAGGGAGGTTTGGGTTGGACTTGAGTTTCATTGGCATGGGGTTTCTGGGGAATGAGGGAGGACTGTGTCCCCTTCTTGACACCCACTGTTAGCTGTAACATGGTGAGAGGAAGGTTTAAATCCTCTCTTGCTGGCTTTGAGCTCCCTTATTTCCCCCAGTGGCTTAACAGATTTGTTGCTCATTGCTTGACTCCACGGGACAGTCCCTTCAGTCCCAGCCCGGTGCACTAGCCACAGTGGCTGCTATTAAGACTGTTGGCAAACACTCATGCTTTATCTGAGGGGTCCCTGCTTTCCACCATACTTGGCATAGGGATTGTCGGTGCTACCGGCTGGCAGACACTGGGCTGTTGGGTGAAATTCTGGCCCCACTGAAGTCAAATTGGAGCTATGCTGTCGACTTCAGTGGAGTCAGGATTTCAGTCATTGTTTTAATGACTTTCTTTTCTTCCTCTTAGGCCGATATGTTCAGTTCAGCCGATCAACTTGAACTTCATGGACGATACCTCAGACAATGGCCCTACAAACAAAATAGAGATCAGTATGGATTGTGTCCGGATGCAGGATGCGGATGGGAGCGACCCCATGTGGGTGAGTCTGTGTAAGCCTTTGCTCTGGGCCCTGTCTATGCTGCGGCACTAGCCCTGGTTCTGAATGGTGGCCTGACAGGCCTGTGGCTAACCCTTGGAGGTGCTCGCCCTGTGAAAGGCCTCGCTCCCCGGCGCTGATCTCAGGAGCCAGCTCTCTGCACCTTGCCTGGTGGCCCTGCTGGTGGAGATGTTTGCATTTGCGTTCTGTGGTGCCTCTGATTTGAAGCATTGCTGAGCGAGGGGGGCAGAGTCTGGGAGTGCAAATGAAGGAAGGGCCAAGCAAAGCAGGTTTTGGAGGGATCGGAGAGGGAGCTCTCAGCAGCCCCTCATTCTTGCCTTCCAGCCAGCTCCTGCCGCAGGCTCTCTCCCCTGCTTACAGCGCACTTATGTGGGCTGAGGGTTTAAACACTGGTGGCTGCCGGTATCCGGACTACCCTGGCGCTCCCACTGGTGCCTTCACCAAGGGAGCAAGGCTAGAGGAGCGACAGCAGGAATTCTTTAACCGGACAAGCAGGGTAGTGCAGACACAGCCTGAAAACCTGGGTCCCCAGCCTGGTTATTGCTCCTCCCCTTCCACCACCCGGACAGGCAAGAGTAAACGGCGATTCTAATGAGATTTGGCCACCATTGTGTTTCACCAGCATGTTTGGTGGTGACGTGCAGGGGAGGCCTTGGTGGTGGCTGGTTTATTTGCCCTTGGTTCTTTCTCTTGGCAAGCGTTCTGGGGGCTGACAGTTCCCTGTGTCGCTTTACAGGCTGGAGAGGGGGGTCGTAGCGTTTGCTGGCCATGCCCAGCTCCTGATTCTGCAGTCATGCCGTCTCTTCTCCTTGACTAGGACGCTCTGTGCCAAAACTTTCCACATGAGCAGTTCCTTTTTTGTTACGTTGCAGCTTGGGTGTTTTTTCCCCCCGGACTTATGATTATTGCTAGAGTCAGCAGAACCAAGTTCTCCACTCCCTGTATTCCACCTACAGAATCCATAACAGTTAAGTCACAAGATCATTAGGATATTTATAGGCTAATCTTACAGGTTTCTAGTGCTGCAGCAGTCCATCATAGTGGCCGATTCGCATCCTGGCAGTGACCATCGTGCTTGTAATTCAGAGGCATGAGTCAAGGACCACAGGGGTTTCCAGGCCTTGTCTACTCCAGATCTCAATGCTGGAAGGTAGATTGTCCCATCAGGGAGGGTACGTGTCACAAAGCCCACACAGAATGGAGATCCTGCCTCTACCACCCACGAGGGGGCAAAGTTTGGCTGTTTCCTTGAAAGGTTGCAGGGGCCCCAAAAGGTTGGACAGTTCTGGTAAAATGGTGCCCTTAGAAAGTTCCTCCAGTCTGAAAGACTCTCCCTGTTCTGTGGGGATTCCCCATCTATAAAATGGGAAATTTCATTAGAACTAAGCTGGTGGAATCGCTTAAAAGCATCGGCTGTATCTTTGCCAGCTTCCCTTCCACATCCGACTGGTTGAGTTCCTTGTGGCTTTGTTACAAAAGCCTGCACAACTCCGCTTTCTGGTGCGGCGCTGCGTTAAGGTGATGCTGCCCTGAGTCCTCCTTCCAAGCCTCCCTCTCCTGTGTGATGGCTCACTGCAGCCCTTTGGAAAATCCTGTCTCCTGCTGGCTGAAGAGCGTTGCGATTGCTGTACACAGTGCAGCCTTCGCTATGATTTGGTTTTCTTGTTTTGGGTGGCTTTGATCTCTCCACCCTTCAGGGCACATATTTTCCAAGCTGCACTTAGGGGCTGGGTTGTGTGATTTTTCATTAATGTTAACGAATGTCATGGGGATATAGCAAGCACAGAGCTTTGTTGACAAGCTGCTTAATGTAATTCCGTGTAACTTGGTGCGTGGCTGTTGGTTCAAGCCCTTTAAGTGCTGCGTGCCCCTGTGTTAATTTATTAATGTACCAGAGTCTTCCAGTAAAGGAGAACAACTCCTTCGTTCAATCAAGTGTTATACAAAAGGCTTTACAAAGGAAAAAATGCATCTCAGACCTGTGCAAACAGCCTAGTTTTAAAATAGGGAAAGTTTTCTCCCTCTCCCCCCTGTAAATTAGCAAACAACACTTGACGGGTGACAATGCCGCATTGCAGAGAACTTGGTGTTTGCTTTGCTGTTTCTGGGGCGTGCGGAGGCTGCAGCTTGCTCTGGCAGAGAATGTGTAGCCTCGGGGCAGGTGTTTGCCATTGTTGTGTTTAATCTGAAATACCGTCTAACCCTGTATCTCCTCTCTTCCTGCAGATAGCTGCAGGGCAGTAGTTCTCCTAGCACCTGTCTCTCGCGTAACCTCGGCCATGTCACTTGAAGACACGAGGCGCTCTGTGCATCTGATCGGAGCGAAAGGGTTGAAGAGGGCAGATAAACACAAAGGAATGCTGTAGTAGCGGAGGTGCCATATGAGACTAAGCTTAAAACAGAGCGCTCTTTAATATATTGTCTTATGGGAAGATAAAGGCCAGCTTTCTGGCTGCATCTAAGAGATTTAAACTGGGGCAAAGTAAATAGATAAGGGCTTATCCAAAGGCAACATCTTTCATTGACTTTCCATAAGCTTCAGAGGAGGCTTCTGTCTTTTACATGTAGCTTATTAGTTTTTACTCCAATTAGAATTCTAAATTAGAAGCACCTTCATAACACTAGGGCACTTGGGTGCTGCAATAATTAAAAATCTCATTCTTTTACTCTAAGGCTTTCCGTCCAATTGGCTAAATGTGGGGTTTTTAAACCAGGGATAGGAACACCTGAGCCCAAAAAGAGGGGGAGGAAATACAGTACAATAACTGCCCAGAGCTCTGCTGTTTTTAAAGTAGTCTGTCTCTAGTGCATGGGACTATTACTCTTCAATATTGTTTTAAGGCGAATGGCACCTCTGGTCTTGACATGTTCGCTAAACAGACCTGCAGGCTGACTGTCTGCTCCCAGGGCTTTCTGTGCTGTCGCTGTGTCCCAGCAGATGGGCAAAGACTATTAGGATAGTTTAACAGAGCTGGGGGCTTTGGAGAAAGATACAAGGCCCTGCCGAAGAGAGTTGCTCATGTAAAGTATGCGCATGGCACGAGGTGTTTGGGTGCTAAACAGAGAGGGGCAGAGTAAGGGGCATCGTAATCCGATCGTGTGGTTACTCAGGATAGGTGTGTGCCCACCTTTGTGGGGAAGTTACTAAAGAAATAAGTGACTTTTACAGTTTCACTAGAGAGGAAGGATGGTTCAGTGTTTAGGGTGCTGGCTGAAGTCCTGGGTTCAATTCCCTGCTGTACTGTAGACTTCCTGGGGGACCCTGGGCAGGTTGCTTAATCTCTCTGGGTCTCAGCTCCGCAGTGTAAAATGGAGATTGTTGCACTTCCCTAGCACACAGGGTGTGATGAGGATAAATCCATTCAAGATTGCGAGGCACTTGGGTGCTATGGCAATGGGACCATAATAAGTCCCTTCGATAGCCAGGACATCCCAGAAATGCGGAGTTTTAAGGCGGGATTTAGATGAGAAGGGGGCTGGCTGCACTGGTCCTGCCGAGATGCCACGCTTCATACCTTTCTGAGCTTGAACGCTAAGTCTCCTCCCTGCTGTCCTGCTTCAAAACCAGCAGTAACTCCTCTGCTTGGGCACAACCAAGCTCCCCCGAGACAGAGTCCTGCCCGTGGGGGCCACATCAGGGAATGTTTTGGGCAGAGGATGTGGATTCCTAGGTGCTAAAGCCAGAAGAGACTATTATGGTCATCAGGTCTGACCTTCTGCATTACATAAGCCAGAGAATTTCATGCAGCGATTCCTGCATCCAACCCAGCACCTTGTGGCTGAACCAAAGCAGATCTGTAGAGAACAGAATTACAGAGGGGGCAAAAATTCTGACCTGGACTTTCCCACAGCTGGGATGTGTTTGTGTCCCGTCTGCGAATGGAAGACCAGGGAGCAACCCTGTGTTGGTTTATGTCAGTCGGTTGCGTTTGTAATCTAGTAGGGAAACAGAAAATGGAGAGAGATAAGGGGGAAAAAGTCCTCTGTTCCCGGTGGCAGTTGGTTGAAAAGGAAGCGACGTCTTCTCCCATGGAACCCAGACCTCCCATTCTCCTGCTCTGTTTTACAGTAGAAATGCCCTGTTCTTGGCATGTTTTTTTCAGAGGTGCTGGTGACCAGGGCTCTGCTCATATGAAAGGGAGCTGGAGGTGGCAGAGAGGGGAGCAGAGCAGAATTTAGGGGGTTGGGTGTGAAATAACTCGGGTAGCATCCCTTCCCTTCCGCCCCCTTCTGTCTTGTGACTGGGTCCTTCACAAGCCCCAAAGGGAATGTCCTCCTTTCCCCTGTGTTTCTAAGACCCACAACTCACTTAGGTTGGGAAGTAACACAGTGGAGCCAAAGCTTGACTTCCCAAGAGGGTAGGAGCGTGCGGAGATGGGGGGACAGGGGATTCACACTCTGTCAGGCATTCAGCATGGATGGGTAAGCAGGGAGGATGCTTTGGCTGGTGGGTTGCCTGCATGTTTCCTGTAGAGCAGAACGCTGTAGCAACCACCTCCTTCTATCTCCTGGGTTGAAAGCCTCCCCTGAGAGGAAAGGCTGTAGCTTGTGTTTCATCTGGACAAAGCCCGCGAGAACTGCTCTGGCATCGTTACGTCATACCTTGTGTAGCAGGAGTGCTGGTGGTATCTCCTGTCAGTGGCTGCCTCGGTCTATTGCTCACAGCTAAGACCTGTCTCTCTTCGTGCTGAAGGCCCAGCTGGGATCTCTGCTGCTCGCTGCAGGGGCTGGGCTCCTCATTACAATTGCCCCACATCCTGGCTGCACCTGGCAGGGACATGAGAGTGCTGATCATAGGTTGGTGTCTCTTGGATGTAATGTTGCTTCTCCGGTCAATTGGCCAGTGGTGTGCTATCAATGGCCTTTTGCTCTGATTTGTCACCGTTGCAAGGAACTAGGAACTTTATTGATAGACACAGACACATGACCAAATGCTTCTGAGCTACAGCATCACGGGTGCCCTAGACCAGTGGCTCTCAACCTTTCTAGACTGCTGGACCCCTTTCAGCAGGCTGATTTGTCTTGAGTACCCCCAAGTTTCACCGCACTTAAAAACCACTTGCTTACAAAATCAGACCTAAAAATGCAAAGGTGTCCCAGCATGCTGTTACTGACAAATGGCTGACTTTCTCTGTTTTACCATGTAATGATAAAATACATCAACTGAAATATACATATTGTACTTGCGTTTCAGTGTCTAGTTTACAGAGCCATACAAACAAGTCGTTTTTGTCTGTTTGAAACTTTAGTTTGTCCTAACTTTGCTAGTGCTTTTTATGGAGGCTTTGGTAAAACTAGGCAAATATCTAAGTGAGTTGATGTACCCCCAGGAAGACCTCTGTGTACTCCCAGGTTGAGAACCACTGACCTAGACTATTGGGGAGCTCTCAAGCGGCTGGTACACCATCCAGGTAATACCGGTCTCTCTCTGGAGAACTCCTCTAGAGAACTGTCTAGCACCCAGTTTATCTTTCTTTGAAACAGCTCACTCTTAACCTGGAAAAACTACTGTTTCCACCATAGCCCTCGAACTGGGAATTGGCCAGGGGGGTTTCTTCTGAGGGCCCTGATAAGCTCTACCCACTGGCAGCATGAATGCTGTTTGAGGTGATGTAGCTGGGGAAGGTGAGTTTATGACTCCCTCTCCCTCCGTGTACATACCTTCCCTGCATGCCCCTAAGCTAGCCTTCCTCCTGCGTGGGCCCCTTGCCGAACCAGTTCAGCAGAATGCCTTTCTACCTGCAGTCTCCTTGGTCAGAGCTTTCTTAGCGGGTTAAAAAAAAATCCCTGTTTTTAAATCCATCTTTCAGTCTCTGTGGAAACCAGGCTTTACTGCTGTCAGAATGTTCTCTGCTGGGCCTTTGTGCACGTGTTGTCAGCAGAGAAGTTTTCTTGCAATTGCAGTACCTTGCATCGCGTAGTCCTTGACAGTGTGCTCGCACTGTACATTCTGCCATACCTGCAACAAAGGGCTTGTCTATGCAGCAAGTAACTGCGCGGCAAGCCAAGGTGGGAATCCACAGTGCGTCAGCTTCCTGCACAGAAACGTCCCATGTGGACGTTGCTACAGGACAGTGAAAGTCGCAGACTGCGGCTTGCTCTTGGGTAATAAACTGTGCTCCAGGGCTCTTTCGCACCCTGGCTTGCTGCGCAGTTACTCGCTGAGTAGACAAGCCCAAAGAGAACTGCTGCAAAACTCTCCTGGGATTTACCCTATAATAACAGGCCATCAGTTCCAGGGTCTTCACACAGTGTCCTGTGCATCTTCCCTTCCCCTAGTCTTGCAACCTGTTCATATGGACTGTGTTCCTGGCTAATTGTAGTGCTGCATCACTGGTATAACAGCAATCAGAAGACTGGTTAGTAAACTAATTGTAGTTGCAATGTGGGATTGTGGATGCAGCATGAGTAGGATTGTAGCTGTTAGAGGGGTGGGGGGAATGTTTAAGTTGTTAAGATTGTTTCCCTCTCTGCAGACTCTCTCAGCCAGCAATAGAATCATAGAAGATGAGGGCTGGAAGAGACCTCAGGAGGTCTTCTAGTCCAGCCCCCTGCTCAAAGCAGGACCGACCCCCAACTAAATCATCCCAGCCAGGGCTTTGTCAAACCTGACCTTAAAGATGGCAATTCCACCACCTCCCTAGGGAACCCATTCCAGTGCTTCACCACCCTCCTAGTGAAACAGTGTTTCCTCAAAAAGAAAAGGAGTACTTGTGGCACCTTAGAGACTAACCAGTTTATTTGAGCATAAACTTTCGTGAGCTACAGCTCACTTCATCGGATTTCCCTTAGGATGGGGTGACCAACCTGAGCTGGAGAAGGAGCCAGAATTTAACAATGTACCTGGCCAAAGAGCCACAGTAATACGTCAGCAGCCCCCCCCATTCCCAGCGCCTCCTGCCCACTGGCAGCCCTGCCGATCAGCGCTTTCCCCCTCCCTCCCCGCACCTCCTGATCAGCTGTTCCGTGGCGTGCAGGAGGCTCTGGGGGGGGGGGAGGAGCGAGGGCATGGCAGGCTCAGGGGAGGGGGGCGGGAAGGGGTGGAGTGGGGGCAGGGCCTGTAGCAGAGCCAGGGGTTGAGCAGTGAGCACCGCCCGGCACACTGGGAAGTTGGCACCTGTCGCTCCAGCCCCGGAGTCGGTGCCTAGACAAGGAGCCACATGTTAAGGTCTGAGGAGCCGCATGGGGCTCCGGAGCCACTGGTTGGCCACCCTGCATTAGGAACCCAAGAAGCTTGAAAGCTGAGAGTTTTGTGTTAAGTTCTAACTCCTGTAGTAATTAGGTCTGTCAGAGGGGTACTGGTATGACTTACTGGTGCAGCCCACCTGGATTGATTTCTGAACTCGCTGTTGATCAGTTTATGGCCTGCAGAAGCCCATATGATGATGATCAAAGCAAGGTAAAATGTACCTTTTATATTCCACTATAGGAACCATATTCCAGGACCTGAGTCCCCTTTTGTCACTTGCTATACAGATAAGTAACAAAGAAGCCAGTCTCTGCCCTACACGTTGGGCAGGCTTCAGGAGGCAACAGATACTTAACTTTAAGCACATGAACAATCCCAGGGACCTCAATGAAAGTTAAGCACATGCTTTAAGTGCTTTGCAGGGTAAGAACTTTAGCAAGTGGAAGACAGAAGGCAGCTGACAGAGGTGTGAGATTGAAGGGCAAAGGGGAAGTGACTGTATACAAAGAGGTAGCTGCATTCTAGGGGCAGCTGGCTAATACAGGACGTACACCAATTGGTTCCAGGGGGCATGTCTGTATTGCGATAGTTGACTCAGATGTGATGTGTGCTTCCAGGGGCAGCAGTTGAAGCTGCTTCATCACAAAAGGGCACTGGAAGAGAGAAGCATTATGTAGTGCGACCAGCATGATGGGTAGATGAACCCAGATGGCTTGTGTGGTCCTCTTTTTCCATCCCTAAACGTTCCGGGATTGACCACGGAAGGCTAGATGGGAAGCTTGCAGACCGTTCAGACGTTTGAGCAAACTTTTATTTGCACTGCTGTCTGTGTTCATGCATGAAAGGGTTTCTGAGGCTTGCCAAGTTTTTAATTCTTCTGCATGCAGATACATTTGTTTAGTGAAGGTTGAGATTATGCAAAAGTATTCCTGTAATGAGCAATCTTTTCCGCTTATTTTATTCATCTCTGGTGCCTGTGACCTCCCCTGCAACTCCTGTCTTGTTTTCAGCTGTATTTGTGAGCACTTCCCATTCAGCCTTTGCATTTTAATCTTACTGAATGTTTATCTTCTGCAACATATGTACCTCCAAACTCTGCTCACCAGGTTTGAAATGGGGTCACAGGTTCAAATCCAGAAAGGGTCAACTCTGCCCCTTCTGAGGCAGATACTTTGGGTACTAAGATTCTTTCCGCTTTGCATGGACTCCAAAGCTTCAGTGACGCTTTTGTTGTTGTTGTTAAAATATGTTTGCAAAGTTTCCCTTCCTCTCATTGCTGTCTGGCTGCTGCCCAGAGTCATCTGCATTTCTGTTTGTAAAGAGCTTTGGGGACGAAGGGTGCTCCTTAGGTGTAAAAATATTATCGCTCTCCTGAAATCTTACTTTTTTTAATACCAATATCTTGAAAGTTTTATTCAATCTTGAATGGCTTTGGATTTGACGTGGACCTAAAATTATAGTACTGGGTTCAGATCTACGGAATTCCTACCATGCTTCCTTTGGATGACTTCATGGATGCACAGCGTATTCCTTGTGTGGCATGTACAGTATTAGATGCTGAACAATAAAAACGTTACATCTGACTGCAAGCTCCTTGGGACAGGGACTGTCTTGTCTTTGTGCGTCCTGACTGCACCTAGCACACTGTGTGCACTTCTGGAGTGCAAACAATCCTAAATAAAACTAACTCCAGTTAGCTAAGAGCACCGTAGGTGTTCACTGTGGTTTACCCAGTTAAAGTAGCTGCCCTGGGGAACTGAGCGTCTAATGCAGTTTCATAAAATGAAGTAGGATTAAACATCAAAGAGAGAAGGGAGAGAAGATGGTGGGAACACAGCATTCAAAGCAATCCCATACCTCCTCTTTGAGTAGGATGGGTTCAGAACATGGGTTGGACAAGGTAATTTAGCTTCGCCAGTCTGGGGGCAGTGTTGGCAGCGTGAGTCGAGTGCCCTCGCTCAGCTTCTCCGGAGACTTGGAATTGGTAGGAGTTGCTGTTCTAAGCAACCTCACATCCTGCGTCTATGCAAATAGTCTACCACCACCACAGCAGCAACCACCCTCCCAAAAAACTGATCTTCCTGGAGCAAGCAGGGTAATCTCCAAAATTTTCCATGATGCTGCATCTGTTAGGAAGCAATAACACTTACCATCTTCAGAAGGCTCCAGGAACATTAATCTAAAGTGATATTGATCTGTAAGCAACGAGCTCGGGGTGCTTTTGCTGCCAGTGTCTGGGAACTTGCAAAGAGGAAGCTTATACTGTTCATATAAGAAACTTAATATGCTGCTGTCTGTCCTGATTGGTAGGATCCATTCCCAGTTGTAAACATTGTTCCTCTTATTTCTCTTAAACATTTTAACTGGGTTAGAGCCCTTAAGTAGTAAATACCTTACTTGGCCTTAGGCAGTTGAAGCTCAGACAAACCACTAAGTATGGTAGTACACAAATATAAGTGGACCGCAGCCATCCTGTTTCTCTTATAGTTTGTTTTCATTAGTTCATACTTACCTTGTAAGTTCATGTGGGGCTGGGGTGATGAGCAGGATGTTTCCTCATCGCTGACCTTGAATTAGAATTTGCAACCCGCTTGCCCAAATCAGAGTTTGTGTTCAAAAAGCTATATTGGCAAGACCTGAGTATGGCCAGAGCATGAGACCAGGCTTCTAGCTTTGGGTCAGGGAATAGAAACAGGGTGTCCAGCCTTGCCCAGGACGTGGGTTCATGGTGCAGTTGGTGTTTTATCCCTTTAGTCTATTTCATTGTTGTCCTGATCTCTAACCTACCCCGCACAATGCTGTCTGTTTCCTTTCTCCCCGGGCTAGGCGAGGTTTTTCCTTGCCACTTTTTAATGGAGACTCTGTTTTGAACCTTTGGGTTCTTTCTTGTGCCCCCTGAGGTTGTTGAGGCAGGAGTGAGAAATGTATCTGCACTGCAAAAATCCTAATTCGCTAGAGCTCATGCTCCATGTCATCTGTGCTCTGCCAGTTGTCAGCTGCACCTACTTTGTTCCTGTACCACGTTCCACACGGTGCCCTGTGCATGGCTTGACCTCCCTGAACTCTTCTGCAAGACACACTCCCTGCCTACGTTTAAGCATCTCTTGGAAACCCCTCTCCAGCCATTCTGCCAGACGTGAATCTAATTCACTTGTATTGTTCTTTTCATCTCTGTTTTGTGTACCCTTCCATCTGCCCTGAGTGTGAGATCCTTGGGGTGCAGGGACTCCTTGAGTGTCTGGCAAATATCTCTCACATATTGGTAGAGCCCTACCAAATTCGCAGTCCATTTTGGTTGATTTCACGCTCATAGGATTTTAAAAATTTCATTATTTCAGCTATTTAAATCTGAAATGTTATGGTGTTGCAATTGTAGGGCTTCTGACCCCAAAAACGAGTTGTGGGGGTAGGGTGGGGTCACAAGGTTGTGGCATTGCTACCCTTCCTTCTGCGCTGTTGCTGGGGGCGGTGCTGCCTTCAGAGCCGGGCAGCTGGAGAGCGGTGGCTGCTGGCCGGGAGCCCAGCTCTGAAGGCAGAGCCATCGGCAGCGCCGAAGGAAGGATGGCACGGTACGGTATTGCCACCCTTACTTCTGAGCTGCTGTCTGCAGAGCTGGGTCCTCGGTCAGCAGCCGCCACGCCCTTACCACTAAGTAAGGGTGGTAATACCGTGACTCCCCTAAAACAACCTTACACCCCCCCCCCCCCCGCAACCCTCTTTTGGGTCAGGACCACCAGTTTGAGAAACTCTGGTCTCCCCCGTGAAATCTGTGTAGTATAGGGTAAAAGTGCGCACAGAACCAGATTTCACAGTCCATGACGTGTGAATTTGGTAGGGCCCCACATATTGGGCTTTACTGTAAATAGGCCCCTGGCCCAATGTCCATCTCCCTGTGCTAATGCAGGTTTTTTCTCTATATGGAACCTTGCACACGCACCCCCCCCCCCCTGCAAAAAGTTCATCTGAACATCTGTTTGCTTGCATGGTCAGACATGTTCCGTTCTGCGTGTTGAGTGCTGCGTTCTTTTCTCCGCTATTTCAGAAGGAGACTGCTAGGCTTGTCCTACCACTACTGTACAACAGTGAATTTGGTAACATTTAAATTAACCAGGGAGCAAATTAAGATCGCAATGGCTGGGATGGTAAGTCAGTCAGTGTTAGGAGTAGATTAAGGAGCGATTCTGGCCTGTACTAATTCAACCAGCTCTGAGGGACACCTTCGTTTCTGAGCACCTGCAGTGAATCTAAACCTGCCTGCAGGAAAAGGCATTTTCCATTGATGGGCATGTAATCGCATTAGCTTTAAAATATGGATTGCAGAAGATGAGTATGTGAACACCATCGTCTGTTTTGCTATATGCTGGTTTGGTAACAAAAGCTTCATCTTGCATGTCTGGGATGAATGAAACTAAAGGAATAAAGTAAAATGAAAACAGACATTGACACAAAGTGGACTTAGTTAAATTAACCTAATTATGGGGAGAAAATGCAAAAAAAAAAAAAAATTCACCTGGGTTTGGCCTTTCTCCTGGGAAGGCCTCCTGGAATTGAAAATAGGGATTGAACTTTGAATATTATTTTATAATAGTACCTACAGTGTCCTAGATGTTTTCCTAATGGAGCTGAAGGCGTGGTCTCTGAACTGAGGAGCACAGGATTCAAGGACAGACAGAGGTCAGTGTAATCCAGGGGACAGAGCACAGATCTGGGAATTGAGGCCTGTTCCCATCTCTGCAGCTGACCTGCTGTGTTGGCCATTGACAAGTCACTTCTCCTCTTTGTGCCCATGTCCCTGCTCATTCCTTTTGGCTCGTCTGTTTCGGTGGTTGTAAGTTCTCCGGGGCAGACGCTTGCTCTGATGAGATGAGGTTGTACAGTGTCTGACACGGTGGGGTCCTAGGCTGGGCACTGTGGTAATACAGCGCATGAGAGTGGGCGGGGGGGTGGGCCAGTATTTGCAAAGTGAGGCTAAGTTAGTATATTTATGCTCTGACTGAAGCCCTAGTGATAAAATACATTTCCTGGATGCCCTCTCTTGCTATCTGTATTCCAGCAGCCCCTGGAGTGGCTCTGGGCAGGGCCCCCTTGCTGTGCTGAGACTTTACAATGTAAGGAGAGAACAGGAGACAATCGGCGGATACGATAATCAGGTTGGGGGTGGGGGGGGAGAACACGTGGTAACAGTGAGATGGTTCCAATGAGTGCAATAAGCATGAAGAGCTCCATAGACTTCAGCGGGGCCAGGTTCAAGAGAAAAGGGGCATACCCCAGCTAGGAGCATGCGTCCCAGTGTGGGTGGGTACGCACACTAGCTCCGCTCTAGCTAGTGCACTAAGAATAGCCATGTAGCCAGGGTGCCTGGGCGGGGCTCGGGTTAGCTGGCTGATTCCAAACCATCCGCCTGCTCCCCAGCTGCAGCGTAGACATACCCAAAGAGACTAAAATCATTGCAGCCGATGTCTCTTCCTTTGTATTGGATTGACAAATGACTGGTTTGCGGAAAGTTGGCCAACCAGGGGGCACTGGTTAAAAACGAATCCATTGCCAGAACTTTGATATCAGCTGTGCATTTCCTGTAAGTAATCTGTAACTTATCCCGCCCTCGCTGTCCTGGCTTCCCCTTATCTTGTATAAGTGACACCCTGATGCTTATGTAAGAGAGAACCTGGCCTTGTCAACAGTTACTCTTTATTTTTAATAAACAAAACCAAACCAAAGAACTTTCTCTAATCCGTCACCACCCTCTGCTCTTCCTTCTTCCCCTTTGTTTAGATTATCCTTTTTTTATCCTCCGCAAGAACCTGCATCTCATGGCACGACATATATCCGTACCATTTGTTACAGCAGTCTTTTGTGTACATCAGGGAGGCTCTTGTGAGAGTGACTGGCGCAGCATAACTGCTCATGAGAGGTGTGGCTTGAATGGGGAAAATCTCAGCCTTGCAACTTTGCAATGATAAGGTTGTTTCCCTTTTCCCAAAGGGCCTGACACGTCATTCCATGTCTGCAGGGGGAGTCTGGTTTAATGGTTAGTGCAGGCTGGGAAGTCAGTTGACCTGGGTGCTCATCAGCCACAGAATTAATGTGTGACCTTGGGCAAGCCCATTAGCTTCTCTGTTTCCATTCTCAAAATAATTGCCTAGCTTACAGCAACGCTGGATACTTAATGCATTAAATGTTTGCAGAGCACTTTGAAATCTTCAGATGAAAGAGGTGACCAGGCGCCAAGTATGATTACTGCAGTGGCAAAACTGCTGCTGAGGTCTTGGAGGCTTTGCCTGCAGAATCGCTCGACAGTTGGGCCACAAAATTCTATTTCAGCAAAAAATAAGCTTTATTTCCACACCATAGCACTCAGAACCTTTTTAACAGTTCCATAGACTTGTGGTGGCTTCTGTGCCGTGAAACCCTGCTACAATTTTCTGGGCAGCTTGCTTGCAAAGATCTTTGTTCTCACCAAGGGCTTGCTATCCTTTCAGTTGTGATACACTACTTAGAGACTACTTTAAAAGAATTTAGCATGGCAGTGCTTCGATTTATTTGCACAAAAATCAAGGAATAATAGGAATGTCAGAAATAGAATACAAGGAACGCTTTCTGTTGATTAAATTCTGGGTGCTATCCAGGGACGCCAATTACAATCATATGTTGTAGGTACTGTATGTAACATAAGCCTGTGTCACTCAGTACTAAATAGTAACCATACCTATCTATCATGGGCCCTGTGGTATTCCCAGTGGGAGCAGGCTCCACTTCCAAGCCTTGTCACTGCAGAAAAGGGGCTGGAGGTTTTTTGATTGTGCAGGGAAATGGAAAGGAATGAAGACCTTGCGTAATCTTGGCTGCGTAATTGAGCCGTTCAAGAGGAGTGTCTTGCTCCTTATTAAAAAGGGCTCAAGAGCTGTAGAGCAGCCTCCTCAGGGGCTGTGCCTACCCTTCCTAAACCAATATTGCAAATCTGTTGTGAAGGAACTGGTTTTGTTTCACAATTTTCCCCTCTGCAGTGTTATCTCCCAACACGATCCTATTAACACTCTAATTAGCCCTTGAGGCATTCTGTGGAGATACCAGACTGTAACAGCTCAAATAGGCAGCGTGTGCAGATGTTTACCCATGGTCAGAGGGCAGGCCTGTTGTGACAGCCAATTGGGGAAGGCGTACTGCGTTGGGGAGGGAAAGCTGAGAGATCCTGTGGGTGTAAACCGGTTGCAGAACTGCTTTACCTTCAGTGAATCTCAATTTTTCCTCTTATTTGAGCATAAGCTTTCGTGAGCTACAGCTCACTTCTTCGGATGTAGCTCATGAAAGCTTATGCTCAAATTTCTTAGTCTCTAAGGTGCCGCAAGTCCTCCCTTTCGTTTTGCGAATACAGACGAACACGGCTGCTACTCTGAAACCAATTTTTCCTCTGGAACTTGCAAAAGTGATTGTGTGTGTCGCAGGTTGCGAGCAAAGTGCAGTTTGAGATTTTGTGAAGGGAGCAAGGATTGCTCTGACTTTTGAATTTTAAAGACTTGGGGACGTACGGCTTGCTTGAAATCTGGTACATTTTCAAAACTGCTTTAAAAGCAGTCTTGCCTATTACACCTACCCCTAACCCCTTAGTCCCCCTGCCGATTCTTGTGTCCGTACAACCCCATTCTCCTGTCATCCAGTTGTGTTCTCTCCCTTGATGCTGTGGGGGAAGAGACACATGCTTAAGGAGAATTGACTGTGGTGAAACTGACTGTACGCCAAGTTCTGTCAAGTGCACCAATGGAATAAAATGGAGAGTGGCTTCCTCTAATCTTTTTGAACTGTAGCCATTGCAGGTCCTGATCCTGCAGCTTCTTGTGTGGGCACAGCAGCCTGTCCATGTATGTAGCCCTACTGAAAAGAGTCTACTCGTGCGCCAAAAGTTGCAGGATCAGAAGATGTTACTGGTAACATTAGAGGGTAAAGTGCTTTCTCACAAAGGTGTAATCTTTCTGTAGTTGATTAGGTCTTTTTTAAAAAAACAAAACACAACTTAAAGAAGAAAAATCTTTGGGTTACTCATATTGCCTTAGCTCAGAGGTTTTCAACCGGTGGTCCACAGACCCCTGGAAGTCTGCAGACTATACCTAAGATTTCCAAAGGGGTCTGCATCTCTTTTTTGAAATTTTTTAGGGGTCTGCAACTGAGAATGCATCGGATGAAGTGAGCTGTAGCTCACGAAAGCTTATGCTCAAATAAATTTGTTAGTCTCTAAGGTGCCACAAGTACTCCATTTTCCTTTTTGCAGATACAGACTAACACAGCTGCTACTCTGAAACCTGATAAAAGGTTGAAAACCACTGCCTTAAATGGAGATATTTCTCTTATGCTTTATGCTGTTTCTTTACTTTTTTGCTCTTCAACTTGGCTTGAACAATGAAAATAAATTGATTGGATTTGCTTCTGTTTCTAATAAGTTTCACTTCTCAGTTTGCATTTGTATAGTAGGATAGGTACATACTTACAAGAAAATTTTTCACTGGGGAAGTAAACCTGTGAAAATATTTCATAACTTTTTAGTTCCTCCACCCCCAAACTATTTAATGGTGTCTCATTTTAAGCGTTCAGTGGTTATCCAAAGGAGGTAACAAACCAATGTAGTTTCTTTTTTCCTTCCTTTTATCTAAACCTACATTTGTAAATGCTGCTGAGCTGAGCTGGTTTTACCGTTCTCCTGAAGGGCTTATCCACAAGCTAGTTTGTGAAATTAAGTGGGGAGATGTGAGTAGTTTTTGCTTTGATCTGCAGGAAGTTCATGCTGAACCACCTAATAGGCACACACACAAACACACCCCGCTACAAAAACTTGCATAATCATTTAATTGTATTGTCATCAGGCTTCTGAGACTTGTCTGTGACACTTGCCATTGTGGCTGAAAGCACTATCACTTTAGACTTCAGGAAGGGATAATGCTACAGTGAAGTCTGATTCTTAAACAACAACAACAAACGTGTTTTATAATCCACTCCACGCTATCTGGACAGTGGGGAAACAGGAGAACTTGAATAAAGAGTTTGACTTGGCTGATGTTACACTTGCTTCAGAAGGTTATACATTCACATACAGAACCAGGACTCTGGCTTTAATAATGAAGCTGTGCAGTGTGCTATAAAGCTAGAAGCAGTGTACTTTGGATGACGTGTTAAATCAAGGTCTCTTCTGAGTCTGCGTATCGTGTCCATCCAGGTAAAATGGCTTCAGATGCTTTCTAGAAAGACCAAGGAATGATGCTGTCAGTATTCTGGCTGAACTGTCAAAAGTGACTAGTGCAGGTTTTTGCGCCAAAATTTTGGGACACCCAGCCTGAGGCCTCTTATAGGGTCCTGACTTTCAGAGGGTGGATGATTGGCACTTTTTGAGAATTGGGCTCACTTAAGGTGTCAAGTTGAACATCCACAAACTGAAGTGCTAAAATCACATCACTTCTGAAAGCTTAGCTCAGCCTCTTTGGCACTTCGGGTTTCCCCACCCCCCTCAAAAGAACAGATGAACTGGAGCAAAAAACCCAAAGTATTGAACAAGAATATTCTGACCTTAACACACAGAACATCGCCCCTTGAAAATCCCTCTAGAAAGCTGTGGTCTGTAGATAAGCACCTTGGTAGCATTCACTTCTCTTCAAAGGGCCTGCTAAGTATATTGCTGTATAGTAATCTAATCAGAGCTCATTTTAGAGGCAAAATCTCCTCTCTCTCTCCCCCCCTTTTCCACCACAACCCCCCGGTTAGTTCTGCACAGCCAACAGGGGATACAGGAGGTTATACTGTATTCCATTCTGTCTCCTGCATTGTCATAAGAATGGTCCACTTGATTCAGATTTCAGGAGGTTTATTTCTAATGATAACATAAGAGGCAAAAAGATCAAGCCTTGATCTTTCACTGCCTGGGGGCAGGGGAAGGGGGTGCAAGCTGCTAGCTTAAGGAAAAAGTGTGTGTGTGTGTGTGAAGGGGGGGAAAGCATCCCGTAACTTGAGCGTATTTGATCTGAAGCAGAGAAACCATAAACATGACATGCCCACAATGCTGTTCTGACTGCAGCCATTCTGTCCCAAGGTAGCTAAGCATGTATGTCCTGTGGTTACAGTTTGAGGCCCTGACTCGCTGTCATACTTGTGCATTCCATGTGACTCATCGGGTTTGCCTCATGCCACAGTGGTGTGTGTCTGCCTTTGTCACCTGCTGACTTTACCTTCCCCAGAAGCA
This sequence comes from Eretmochelys imbricata, assembly GCF_965152235.1. Taxonomy (NCBI): domain Eukaryota; kingdom Metazoa; phylum Chordata; order Testudines; family Cheloniidae; genus Eretmochelys; species Eretmochelys imbricata. Next base: position 4,145,606 of record NC_135580.1, on the reverse strand, counting down.
GAGCGGAGAGGGGTGTACGTCCAGCTGTTCCTCTGTGACAGCTGTGCAGAGAAGACTTCTCCCCCGGTGCTGTCGGAGCCAGTGCAGGTGTGGGGGATGCAGTGCTGACTAGCCAACGCCATATATTTGTGCTATATCTTATATGCCCAGAAGAACTGCAGGCAGCTGTGGATACCTTATTACCTCTAGGTAAATCCAGAGCTGACTGCGGCACCCTCTGTTACTCCTAGACTTTCTCTTCCAAGAAAGACTTTTGTTCCTCTTCACTATTGCCAGGTTCTGAGAACACATCACATTCTGCTAATCTGCAAAGGGGTGTATGTGTGGGACCCATTTGCACTCATATTCATATAAGCAATGAAGTACTTTTCAGTGTCTCTCACCTCCTCCCCCCTCTCCCCCCGACGATTGGAATTGATGAGGTGTCTGAGGCTGGGTGATTCTCCCAAGGAGATGCACAGAATTAGTGGCAGAGTTGGGAATAGAAACAGTTTCCTAAACCAACCACTAGACAATACTTAAGCAGTCAGTGCTTACCTAATGGTTAGCTCTCCTGTATCTGTTACTGAACAGTACCGGATACTTCAGACAAAGGATACCATCTCTCCATAAACCACGGAGCCAGTCTTGCAGCCCTGTTTGAAATCCCTTACTCTCCTCACATACGCTCCTGCTGGTTGTTCTCTCAAGCCTTGAAGCATGAGGTTTGACTTCAGTGTGAGCAGTCGCAGCCTGGAGAGAAGTCATCAGTTGGCTGTAGGTCTATTAGTGACTCCTAGACATAAAAATCCAGGAGCACTGTAATTATATTTCAAAGGCAAGCAGTTCTGTCTCATCTGGACTCTTGTAAAAAAGTGTGTTTATTTTCTCCCCCTGACACACCTTATAACTGCTCTTTCAAAAGCAGGCCAAGTGAGTTTCCTTTCCGTGTATTCCCCACAAACAGCCTGTTCACGTCGTGGCTAGATGTCTGCGTGACAGACTCCCTGTGTTCAAAGAGTGGCATTTTCAGTAAGGCCGATGTGGAGCGCAACCCTGCTCCCATTAAGGCAAGCTAAGGCTGAGTGCATTTGGCAATCCCAGCTGAGATCCACAAATGGGAACTTTGGAACCACCAGCCTGTGCAAGTCGGCGGGGCTGCTGTTCCCGTAGGTCCCCTGTTACTTCCAAAGTCGGGGCAGTAGTCTGCCTTTTTATTTTTTTTCTGAGCCAGGTGCCAGCATGGTAACTTCCTCTCCTCCCTCTGGCACAGACAGGCCCGGGAGGGCTGAGTGAGGATCACGTAAGCCAGGCCGTAAATTCCTATTTGTGTGTTTTAAATATTTAATAAATCCTGCTGTACAGAGCATCCAGGTGCCTTCTTGCTTTTGGGTGTCCTTTAAATTATTTGAACAATATGCTTCTGCTGCGGAGTAGCCAGATTTTAGGATTCTCCCATGGCAGTGCTCAGAGCCAGGAGACCATTTGGACTAGCTGCTTGTAAACATTTTTTACATTTGAGTTTTTGGAGTATTTTTATGGCCTATTACACTTATGGATCGGGGGGAAGGGGGAATATAGGGTACAAAGGAGTTACCTAAAGCAATCGCAGATAAGGGGATGACCGGTTTTGGCATTTAGTTGGTGCACTGCATGCCCGCTGCCACTTTATTTTCTGCAAATGCTTTTAGGTTATCTGTTTGCATATTTGTGTGCGTGTGAGTGTGTGAGAGAGAGAGACACACACACACACACACACACACACACACAGAGTGAGGTTTCTTAGTACTTCTGGGGGGATGGATTTTAACACCGTGATCCCAGGCCTGGCCATTTCTCTGTGTTACTATTTGAGATCTGAAAATCTGGAGCACCTCCCGAGTGTTTTGGGAGCCGGAGTGAAAAAATCTGTTTGAGAAGAAATCCCTGAAAATCTCAGCAGTAAAGAAAAGAGCTGCTCTGAGAAGCTTCTCTTGAACGCACCCATGTTTTTTTTTTTTTTTTTTTTTTCTTTCTTTGAGCTTCCAATTTCATATAAAAGTGACAGGAGAAAGTTGTAGTTTCCTTTCTTCTCTCTCCTGTTCTCTTCCCCCCACCCCCCTTCCCTTTTTAGAGATTGGTGATAAGGAATTCTAACTACTTAATGAGATGGGAGAGGCCTCTCTCCATTGGAGTGGAGGACTCCAGGTGGCATTTTGACAGATTGGACAGGTAAAGCAAAAGAGCCCCACCTCCTACTCCTTGCTTATAGTTGGGTATATAAGGGAAACTTACATTATTCAGAGAGGCACACTCTGAGTCCTGTTATCTTCCAAGTAGAATCACATTTTTAGGGTTTCATAGGGGGTGGGGGGTATTTGTCAAAATCCTGGAGCCAGAAGAGAGGACAGCGGCATTGCTGAATCTGACTGCTAACATGCTGTACCTGGAAAACAATGCCCAGTCCCAGTATAGCGAGGTAAGGATTTTAGGGGGTTTGTTGGCAAACTTGTATTATCGCTTGGCCGCTACGGTGATCTCGGGGCTGGCTATGGAGCATGTATTTGATTTTGAATCTTCTTTCTCTAGCGAATGGCAAGCTTGCGACTTGCAAGGCTAGGCGCTGGAATGAAAATGAAGTTTGTCCAGGCTTAAATTTGGGACAATAAACCCTGCAGTTCAGTGGGGGAGTACTTATAGGCAAAATAACTTTTCCTGGCAAAGTAAGGCAAAGCAGTAGACCTACTGTATTGAATACACACACACACACACACACACACACACACACACACACGTGTTCATGTGGCTGTATGAACAGTGCCTGTGTTGACTTAGTTGTGACTTATTCACTCTTCTGTGATTGCCAAAATTGACACTCATTGTGAAAAGTGGATAATGTTTAGGGAACAAACCTAAGTGCATTACAAATATCCTAAGTTACCATTTAAAATCATAAATAAACAGAGGATCTCTGATGGGAAAACTTGCCAGAATCCCCACTGGTAACTCTCTTAACTTTTGTATTCTTAATATTTTCTCTTCCAGGTTACACAAGTGAGACATTCATACGATGAATCTATGTAAACAATGTATGTAGCGAGAATGCATGTAATTGTAACCTATTGAGATGTTTTGATTTGCGTAGGCAAAGGCATTCGTGACATTTGGGCACTTGATAGAAGCATAAAAATAAAATGTGTTTAACTGATCTGGGGAGGGAAAGAGTAATGCCACGTACTGTGAGACTTGGAGGAAGTTACCTGGGTTTGAGGGAGCTCCAGCAGCAGCATTCACTTACATTCCCCGGGGAGAGCAGCTGTGTTGACACTCACCAGAACGGGAAGGGAGCGAAAAGCTCCACGGAGGGCGTTTCAGATGCAAGCGGTTGGTGCTGAGTGCCCCGGATATTAGACCTGCCAGCAGACAGAAGCTCAGTCATTTGGAAAAACAAAACAAAAGCCAGTCTCAGGGCAGGGGGTGATAGGAGAGGTGAGAGTCAAGGAAGAAGGGCACACTGTGTGTACTCTCGGGGGTTCGCGCACTTGGTGTGTGCAAATACATAAGGCAAGAAAAGGCAACTTGGGAAACTCATTGGATTCAGTTTACAAAGTCTTCAGTGATGCGCTTTCTAATAGAGGATAAACATTCAGTGCTTAATACAGTCTTGTTCATTTCCTCCACACATTAGATGACTGTCTGACCCATTGGATTATATTTTTGTGTTTCCTTCTAGGTTAATTATAAACTCTTGTTGCCTGTGCAGAGAGAACCTTTCCGAGATCATGTCTGCTTGGCACTGTGGCATTGTTTGGGTCTTAACACTATCTGATCAACTTTCGCTGAATAGCAGTGGTAGGGTTGCAGACTCCATACGGTTGACTTGCTGGGCTGGGCTGTCAGAAGCTATGCACTAGCTGTTCTTGAACAGTTTAAATGCTGTTCATCATAGCTGTGGTCAACACGGGGTTTTAAAGGCTTCAGCTGTTTTTAGCTTTGAGCATAAAGCAATGAATTTTTGTCCCCTGAAGTGTTCCATGTTGTGGGGAGTAAAAACAGATGACCATGGATTTTCAACAGTGGGTTCATTCTTTCTCCAACAGAAAATAATAAATCTGTGTGAGATAATTGGGGTTTTATTATTATTATTATTGCTTTAATTTTTAAAATTCAGTTTCTGTGGTGTACAGCCCCCACTGCTCTACATGATTTCCATTTAAAATGCAGGGAATTTGGGATGCTGGGGGATAGTTGTTGGTTTTTTTGTTTTAAAGAAGGGAATCTGTAGGGACTGCTGAGATTTTAAGGAGCCAGGGGAGACAAGGTGGAGGAAAACCAGGGGAATTCATATGGAAAACTAAGCTGCCAATAGTATTTTTGGATAAAACTGGCCAACATTGTTTGAAATATATTTTTAAAAAATGAATCTTTAACTGAGATGTTTTTCTCCATTGCAACCCATTGTGTCTTTGGCATCTCTGTGATGAGGGGTGAGTCTCCCCCCCCCCCATTTCATTCTTTTTAAGGACATGGGGTTTGTCTCCCTGTCCCAAAATGTCTCATTACAACCCTTCTTCCACTCGTTGTTGCAACACTTATTGCATGTGTACTGCCCTGTAGCTAACTGTTGGACTAGTTCTGCCTTCTGCAGAGCACTCGGGAGTTGGCAGTGTATGCTGTATACTCCACCTTGCAGCTTGAGAGCTAACTGTTGCATAAGACATGACGAAGGCCAGTGTTGTAGAAAGACCATTGTAATGGCTATTAATTGAAAGCATCACTTAATAGGACATTGGGGTGCCTTGGAGCAATCTTCCCTATAAATGTTGGAAAAACAGATCATCAGATGTCCCCCAAACAAGTGAAGGCTTGTTAGGAAATGTTGCAGGTGGGATGGGAATAGCTGTTAAATGAGTGTGACAGGTCAGTGAATCATAATCATCTAACTTGGGAAATGAAAATGAAATTAAGATAGGTCACAGCGTCCATCTAATCCGGCATCTCCAGATCCATTGTGTCTTCATTCCTTGGAGCATGCAGAGGAGGGGTGGAAGTGGTTGTAACAAAGAAGTAAAGCAATGTTAATAATGCCGAAAGAGGGAGATGAGAATCATTCTATATATAAATGGAGGACAAATTGTAGTTTTAAGAGTTGGCTGAGCAAATGACACCTCTGCGAGTACTTAAAGAACACTTGTTGTATGCACTTCGCAGAGGGGTGCATGTCGAATGTCAAACTCTCCGCCCTAAGAGCACATTTGCAAACTGTGTATGTAGCACAAAACAGATTAGCCCAATTTTCAGGGTCCTTCCTGCTAGCGTTGTGGCTGTGGTGACAGCAGGAGGGGATGATTGAGGCAGAAGGGGCCACCTGTGGGGACCAGTTTCCAGAGTGGTGCAAAGCTCACGGTGCAAATACCCTGGATGCTAGAGAAGAGACTGAGCTGTTCGGTCAGTTGTCCTTTTACTTGGTCAAAGCAAATTGAAGCATTGCCCCAAAAAAAAGTGTAGAGAAGGTGAAAATATCTTCACAAAATTTTATATCGCTCTTTTACTGTGTATGCCTGAAGATTTTTCTGCCCTTTGGGGCCGACTGAGGGAAATATTTCACTTTATAATATGTGAGATCACTTTCCTAGAAGATCTTAGCTTAGTTTTTGGACAGGAATGGGGAGCCAGACTCCCGAACGAAGCATGTCGAATGATCAAAGACTCCTGGTTTATGGCCTTCGTTGTGGCTAATCTAGTAATTTCCTTCGGTTTGAGAAATCAAATATATGAATAAACAAAACAACCAGCTGGAGACAGAATGCTACTAAATAGCTGTGTGTGATTCAGGGGTAGGGCTGCCTTTTCAAGAGGTTTTCCCTGCCCCCCAACTCCATCCCTCTGTGACTCTATCTGCCCCTAAAAGGCTATCTATCAGGGTCCTGTCTGTAGCTAATAGTGGCTGGATGGGTCTCCAGAGCTAATCAACTTCTAGGCCAGCTGGAGATATTACTGTGCCCCCCTACAGCATGAGACAGTGATGCTCTACCAGATGGTGATATGGGCTCACCCTTTGATCTAGAATATCCTTTTTTCTAAAGTCTGTTCACAGTGGGGTTAATTTGTGGTTGAGATTCTGGTATGAAGTAAAACATAGTCAAGGCTTATATCCATTTGCCCTGGCTCTTAAATGTTCAGCCAAGACAGTGAGGAGAACCTCAAAAGGACAAAGCCCCAGGAGTCGTCTTGAGCGCTCTTCCTTAGCAGTTTCCTTCAGGCTAGGTTTGAGACACGGTGGTTGCAGATATCAGTGCAGACGACAAAGACCTTTTTGTCCTGGCTCCTGGGCCCTTAACCAAGCACTGCATGAACGGGGAAGGAAACTCTGTCTTCAAAGGAAGCCACCTGGTCACTAGCGCAGGAGATCCTTTATACTGGTGAGGTGTGGGAGGGAGGTATTGGTAAGAAACAACTCCGTCTGCACAGTGCGCTTCATCACCTTGCTCCTTTTCATTTTTTAAGGCTAGGTGCAAGGACCTGGTGTGTATTGTGCTAAGGTGGGGTGGGGTGAGTTTTACTGAGCAATGGCAGCTACAATACGAGCCGTCTCCCCTGGCCTCTCAGCCACCTCTTTATAAAGCTGTCCCAGAGGTGGTTAATTTCTGATTTTGCTGGGCCGTAGCCCGAGATCTGAATTCTTTGCTTCTAAGGGCAGGGGGGAGATTTTTTTTAAAAAAAATTTTTTCCTAAAATGTCCTGGGTGGATTAAATTTACTGGGACTGTCAGTCCCGTAAGTGACGCTTTTACTAAGGTAGCACTAGGCATTGCCCTAATATGCCAGGCTATCAGCAGATCACCAGCAAGGGCAGGTTGTGTGGGGTGGTGACACATTTGGTGTCTGGGGATGGTCATGCCTCCATTTATCCCCTCAGCCTGGTGTAATTGCATTGCTGGGACTAAAGATCCCCTCCCGGGGTCGGGTTGACAGTCTGATGGCTGCACAGCAGCTACAAGTATGTACACAGGAAACCCCTTGTGCGACCGTGCTGTCTCTGGCTTGGTCTGTCCATCTGCTCCAAACCATGTGTTAGGCCCCCACAACCCTTATGAAGGCTGGGCATCCCTTTCCTGTCCTATCAGGGGTTCATAAGCCCGGACAGAGTTACAGAGGCTCATCCCTTGGTGCAGAGGAATAGAGGTCTCTCCAGGCATGAGGGGTGGGAAAGCCTAACAGCTAGCCCTGTTCCTCTCTAGGCCTACCTGGAAGGAGGTCAAGCATTCCCCGCTCTTTCTGTCCCTCCCTGTATTGGTCTGGGGGAACAGAACCTGGCATTTATATCTTGCTTTCCCTTCCCAGCAGGCCTTGGGGCCTAGTCACATGATCTGGGAGGAAATCAAGCACAGGTGAGAGCTGGACCTGGATCCATCTTAAAGGTCCAGCCACCGTTTACAGGGTCTGCTAGTTTTGTTTTGTTTTTGGTTACTGCCTTGCTCAAGGGACCTTGCTCCATGACAGAGGTGCTGTGTGCCACCAGGGTACAGATAAAAATAGTGGCCCCTCATGCCCTACTCTACCCCATCTTCTAAATAAGGGATGAGGTTGCTGAATTTGCTCAAGGGCATGCTGAAGATGGGGTTCTGGGCATAGATGGCCCAGTGCTTTGTCACACGTGGTGATGTCTGCAGTGTAACATGCGGTCTTTCACAGCAATAAGCTAACTTAAGTACGTGTCACAGAGATGCAGGTAGAAAGAATGAACTTGAGCATTTTCACTTTAATATATGCAAATGAAACACAACAGTGTTTTGTCCATCTGGGCTTTTTTCATATTAACACTAACTTTTGAGTTTCCACAAACAAGTGAATATAAGAGCGGCCATAGTGGGTCAGACCAGTGGTTCATCTAGCCCAGTACCTTGTCTTCTGACAGTGGCCAGTGCCAGGTGCCCCAGAGGGAATGAACAGAACAGGTCATCACCAAGCGATCCGTCCCCTGTCGCTCATTCCCACATAGTAATACCACATAGCTTTCAAAAAATCATTTGTGTGCGGAGCTGTTGACTCTGGGATGTTATATGGTGACACGTGCCAACATGTGGAAGATCTGAATAGAAATCTTTGCTTTTCTCTCAAATTCTGTTAGCTCCACTCTAGGAACAATGAGAATATGGGAGGAGGGAGCTCAAGTGTGTCAGGGAACTGGAAGATCTTCTGAATTGTTGGCAAAGTGGCAGCTTGCTTCAACAAGCAATGAACGTTGAAGTGCCATATTGCAAAAAGCTGTAAAAATTCTCATCCAGAAGTGGGAAACAGGGCTGTCCCCCTGTAGAAACGTGGCATTTTATTGAATGGAACAAACTCCCAATTGACTTCAGTCTTTTGTTGGCAAGGAGGCAAGTGAGAAATTGTGCAAAGTCACTCCAGCTTGGGACGGGTTGAAATCCTTGACAGTTTAGAAATTTTGACCAAAAACTGGCGAGGATTCTTCATGGAAAAAACCATTGCCATTTCAGCGGCCTCTAGTCTAGAGCCAGCGATTATTTTCATCCAGTCGGATTGGACGGTTTCCATCCTCCACATCCTTTCGCCATCCCCTGCGATCTCAGATTCCATTGACACAAGCCCAGATACGTTGTCATGGAACTTCCTTAGGAGTGTTTTCAGGTTTTTTTTTTTTATTATTTTACTTTGGTCTTCTGTTTTAAGACTAAAGTAACGGTCTTATGCCAAGTGAAATTTCTTTCCCCGTTCCCCTGCCCCAGTATAGAGAAACAACAAAAGCAAGTATTGTCTATTTCATGCCTGTTTTCACACATGCCTTTTTTGTGGCAGCTCTCAGATTATGTTTACTTGGGGTTTTGGCTCTGATTACTATTATATTGTATATGGGAAAACCAGCACTGCAAGGGTATCTGGAGGAAATGGACCTGCAAGAGGAAAGTGGTGGATGTATCTTATGTAAGCCATGTACTCTGACTTGTCATGTCTGTATTACTTCAATTATACTAAAGATGCAATTATATTTCATTACTGTGATGGATTAAGTGGAGCGGTGTTGTGTTGCTCAAGGGCAAATCTTACCTTTTATTTACAAAACATTCCCACTAAAATTCTGGAAATGCTTCGGAAGGAAGCTCTCCCCCTGATGGATTTGTCTGAAGTCGCAAATAGAGGCCGCTAAGCCCACTTTTTCTCTGGCACCCACCCCCAGCACCTTGGTTGGAATGTGCAGAACGGGTAATGAAATGTGTGACAACTTGTCAACAGAGATTGTGTGACTCATCCAACAGGAGAGTAGCTGTCGGTAATGCTCAAGTTCATCTTCTGAGGGTAAAAGCAAAGGGAGAAGCTCTTTATTTACTCAGTTCACCCAGAAATTAGCATCTTGTCACTTTTGTTAATCAGAATCTAAATTGGGAAAAATCACTGTTCTGTGCGAATGTGGCAGGTCAAGTACTTTCTGAAATATAAACTGTTCGAAAACAGATCTATGTATTTTGCATATGCTGCCATTATTGTGTTCCCATCTTAGCTCTGTGTTCTGTGCATTTTCCTCTGGCTGTTCACCGAGGTTGCTCTCTTCAGAGTGACACAAGCTCAGCCATGTTTAGACATAGGGGTGGGTCTCTTTGGCTGAATAAACCTGCTGCTTTTGAAAACATTTCCTGTTTTGTTTTTGGTTTCTTGAGTTATATTATTAAAGGATTTCTGAGAAATCTTCAAGTCACTGGTCTCCCAAGCATAGCTTCCCATCATCCTTTTCTTTCTTGAGCTGCAGTGAGATATTGCAGCTGTGGGAGGGATTATGTAGCCGTTTTACAATAGGACAAACCGCATGATGAGATTCTAATAAGCAGTCAAATACAGGTAAAATATGCAGAGTGCATTGTGGTGAACCTGACTTTGCCGTTTCCTCTTTGTCCTTTTCAGCTAAATCACAATGGGATCTATAAAGGATATGCCAGTTTCTACATCAGGTCATAAAGAGGGAGTACGTTTCTTTATTTAAAAAAAAAAGTCACTTTCCAATTTTGCCTCCATATTTGCTTTTCACACAAGTTACTGCAAATACAGAGGTGGTTTGATTTTAAGTCAGCTTAAGGGCTATTGCTGCAGAGCAATAATGATCAAACAGGGACCTAGGAGTCCTTTTCTTGCTGCTGGCAAAGTAAAGTTTAGGCTTCTGTGACAAGATCTGGACTCTAAGGCAGCTGCTTTTTCCCTTCAGCAAATTTTATGTCCTAATCAACATGTGCTGGATTTTTTTTTCTCTCTAAACTAGTGGTCGCCGCTATCTTATCTGTTCCCCATTTGTGTGTGTGTGTGTGTGTGTGTGTGTGTGTGTGTGTGTGTGGAAAGTGCTCCCCAGAACTGCTGTTACTGGAATCAACCCCTGCAAACGCTCTTGGGCCTTTCCAACAGTGGCCTTGTTCTGCGGCTTCACCAGGGTGGCAGTGGTGTAGGCAGGACAGAGGGGATGCTGATGCACAAGTGGGAGTGCTAGAATAGGCAGGCTGAAGTGTGGTGCGTTTGGCACACTTCTGAGCTTCTGCTCAAACGTCACTTCCATTTCACTTGGAAATGGGGCAAGGCTGGAGTGTGCTCAGCCCGAGGACCTCGCCGGAGTCTATTACAGATGTAGAGGGCAGTTCTGGAGTTTCTCTTGATTAAACTCCTCCTCACGCCCAGGAACTTTGGGAAGCAGCATGCCAGGAGGCCTGATGAAACTGGAGAGGGTTCTAGCTTCCTCGGGGCTTATGTTGACTTGGGGCTGGGGGAGACAGAGGTCAAGTGTCTTCCCAAGGGGGCAAGTTTAGGAGGAGAGGCGAAGTAGTTCACGGTGGAATGGTGTGTGGGGAGGAAAGGGATGGATTGTGTCTTGGTGGGTTCAAGTTTCTTCATTTTAATCCACATCTAGGAAGCATTGCAAAAAGTTCTGAGGGTCCCTCTGAGCAGAGTGGGTGTCTGTGTGGGGCGGGGTGGGGGGCTGCAGACTGTACTTCTCAGACCCCTGCCCGGTGTATGGGTATAGGATGGCTGCAGGGGGGGAATTGCTGTAAATTGATAACATTGGCATGTAATACTTCAGGAGCACGTGTGAGCTGAATCTAATAGCTAGAGAGTTTTGTGTGCGGTGTATCACTATGTACAATACGTAGCACTGTCAATTACAGTATGCTATGCTCTCATTAACATGTTCAAGTCAGTTGTATTTGAAAAGTGAACTGAACTCTTTGCCATGCTGTCAGCTTAACAATGGCTATCGTGGAAAAAGATTTTGAAAACTGAGTGGTGATTTTGGGGTCTCCAACTTGAGAGGCTGTTTTAAGGGCCTGATTTTTCACAAAGTACTGAGCAACTGCCCATTAACCGTCAGGCTCCTTGAACACCTTGAGGTGGGCACCCAGAATTGGTAATCACTGTAGAGAATCTCCTCCCTCGGTTTTTCACCGCCATACAACTAGCTGATTGTTCTGCACTTCGGGCAGTGTATGAAAATAGATTAGTCAGTTTCACCAGCCATCATGCAAATAGAGGTAAGTAGACTGAGTGGTTTTCTTTGGTAGCAGGTGAATGTGAAATAATTTTGTAAGGAGTCTCCCCTTGAGGAAATGTACTGGTTACATGGTACTGGTTAGGTGTGGTCTCTAAGGGGCATGGCTACACTGGAAACTTCAAAGCGCTGTCGCAGGAGCACTTTGAAGTGCGAATGTGAGAGCTCTCCCAGCGCTCCTAGTAATCCAGCTCCACCAGGGGATTAGTTCCGAGCGGTGGGAGCCTGTCTACACTGGCGCTTTAAAGCTCTCAGACTTGCTTCACTCGGGGTGGGTGGGGGGGAGATTTTTCACACCCCTGAGCCAGCAAGTTAGAGCGCTATAAAATGTAAGTGTAGACAAGCCCTAAAGCATTACTCAGTTCCACTAGAGTGACAAGATCTAATCCAGCCTCAAAAACGTTAGTTCACATGAAGGAAGCCACTTAAAAAAATACACACACAAAAAACTAACCCATTGAGATCAACCTGATAGTTTGCTGTGTTCAAGATTCTGGTGTAAATGTGACCTTTTAAAATAAAGGGACACAAGTGAACATGGTACAGGTTGAAACTTCCTGAATAATGCAATTGCTCATGCAAAACTACACAAAAACGGTTTGCGTGCACAGTTACTATAATTGCATGCAGTTATGGTAATTTCAGGTGCAAATGACCACTTGGTACCTTGCAGGTCCCTTGGGCAAGTGTTTACTGCAGTTGTATTCATACAACTATGAAAATTTGCGCTGTGTAATTGAATGATACGAGTCTTCTCTAAAAAAAGAAAAGGAGGACTTGTGGCACCTTAGAGACTAACCAATTTATTTGAGCATAAGCTTTCGTGAGCTACAGCTCACTTCATCAGATGCTGAGCTGTAGCTCACGAAAGCTTATGCTCAGATAAATTTGTTAGTCTCTAAGGTGCTACAAGTACTCCATTTTCTTTTTGTGGATACAGGCTAACACGGCTGCTACTCTGAAAAGTCTTTTCTGTTTTTCACATAACACCAGAGATTACACATGGGTTTTAACTTTGGGCGATAAAAGTGTGTGTGTGGCCAGAAACTTTTAATCTGGGTATCTACGTTTAGGCTTCTCAAGTTGCATTAGACTTTAGGCAACAGCGATTCACATTTTTGGCTTTTTTTTTTTTAAAGCGGTCCTGAGTTCATGTACCTCGTTGCGCTGTTTGGCTTGCAAACATTAAACGGGAATATTTAGTTTAGTGTCCATTGGAATTTTTAAAACAATACATGAAAATCCTGGGGGATTTCTGCCGTTCAGTTTTCTAAAAGGCTGGTTTTATCAAACTAAATTTAGATCCAGATTTGGCCTGCTGACATCTATGTAACCTTGGAACAGACTTCTGTGCGCCTGACCAAGAGAAACAATACTTGTAGGCCCCAACTGGCCACAGCAAATGTGTCCTCAGAACCCTGCAGAAGAGCTCGGTGTAAGCTCTAAAGCTTGTTTCTCTCACCAGCAGAAGTTGGTCCCATGAAGGATATTCCTTTCCCTATCTTGTTCCTCAAAACCCAACATTTTGGGAAGACTGGGTAGCACCCAACTACTGTGCCTGTGGGGGAAGCATTTTAAAATATGGCCAATTACAACTTGTTTTTATCCCTATGAGATAAGTTGAGCAAGTGGGGTGAACTCTTTTAGTATTGACTAGCGTTTTGCCTTTTAAGTCCTTGTTCTCTGTGCTCAGGAGATAACCAGCTGTCAAAAGCAGATGTGCTGTGCCTTCTCACTCAGTTTCGAAAATATCTTGGCTGATCATGGAGCCAGGGCCAAGCCATTTTAACACCCAGTCCAGATCTTCGGGGTCTCACACACTTTCTGTAACAACCCTTGTTGGCCTGGAGTGCCAGTCTGAACAGAGACTAAACTGGCCAGTTACAAGTGAGTGTGGTGTTCTCTCTGATTTAATCAATAGACTTTCACATTAGATTGTAATAATTTTTCCTTCCTTTGGTGGGTAATTTTAAGTTGCCCTGTTCTGTGTATCCTTCTGTAAATTCCCTTCGAAGCTAGTCTTCCTGAGTATTGTCCGTGTTTGCATCATGGTTCAGTGTTTAAAACAAAATGTGTTCTTTGTTAAAATGCAGCCTGTCTAACTAAACTACCTGTTTCTGATTCAAATATTAGGTGACTGGAAATTCTAGTGCTTAACTGTGACCCATTTTGTATGTGTGTTTAAAGTGGATGGATTCTGGTTTAACCTAAAATAATTGAGCCAAGATGCAATAGATTATAGATGAGTTTGTGAGCCAATTGTAATGCATGGTACTATTATTGACCCTACTCTGCTGTTGTCCTTGTGCCCCTTGGCCATGTATTTTATGGATACATCTACTACCTTTCTGTATGGATAAGACACAGTCAGGCCTGACAGGATGTCTAATAATGACCTCTCAACTTAATAAAATGCTAACTGTCTAAATGACTGATAATCATTTATGGTTACAGTCTATTGAAAAAAACAGTTCAAGAACTTAGGCAATTGTAATCAATGGTTGTAATTTTCCAGTCTATTCTCTCTCTCTCTCTCTCTCTCTCTCTCCCTTGAATTTTGACAGAGTTCAATCAATTCCTCTTCTATTCAAATAACTTTTTTCCATTGAAAACAGTTTCTCCTCCCCCACCCCCCAGTCCAGACATTTCGTCACTAGAAATTGGAGGCCGATATCAAACCATGATTTATGTTGCGGTTCTCTTGGTTGGCATTCGGCCTGCAAACCAGCCCCCAAAGCATGATCATTGAAATCCAGCAGTCTGTCTTTATTTTACCCCCATTTTGAGATCTTAGCGTTCAGTTATGGCTAGATCTGTTTGTGGGATTTTTTTGGTTTTGGTTTGCTTTTTAAAGCGAAAAACTGTCTCTACTTCTTGGCTTTTTGAATATCTATTTATTGACATTCTGTTGTCCAGCTGGTAATGTGAGAGCTTTAGAAGCGTCTGGCCAGCATTTCAGTTTCATTACCTTGTCTGAAGTCTGCTGGTGTTGAGGGATATTAGTTGGTCTGCTTTAAAACTGTGGAATCTGATGCTTTGGAAGATTTGGCATCCTGAGTACTTGTGTGAAGTATGTAGGAGTAGCAACGTGACTTCTAACTTACGTTCACTTTGGTTTTCTACTATTTCTTTTTAAAATGTAAATGGATTGTTTTGATCTGTGTGTGGCTTAGCGGGAGGAGGTGCAACAAAAGATGCAACGCTCACGAAAGCTCATGCTCAAATAAATTGGTTAGTCTCTAAGGTGCCACAAGTACTCCTTTTCTTTTTGCGAATACGGACTAACACGGCTGTTACTCTGAAACCTTTTAAAAATAAGTGGCCTACATTTTCAAAAGTGACTCTGCAGTTTGGGTGTGCCTGTTTTGGGGGGAGGAGGGGTGCCCTGACTGAATCCACCTTTCAAGATGATTTTTCAGAGGCCGAATGCTTAGCTCTTTCTGCCCAAGGAAGCCCCTTTTCAAGGACCAACAGCCCACTTAAATAATCTATTTTGTGCAACACTTTTTCATTATCAGAGTCTAATGTTTTATTCTTTTAAAGGCTTTCACTAGTGCCTTACTGTTGTTCTATGGTGATTCCTGAAAATATTTGAGGTATAAAAATATATGATCTGTATAACAATATAAATGATCTATCTAATTCTGGAGGTAATGTAATCTATACCCTAACATGGGCTACACTGTCAGGTTTGATAATCCTGGTTTTAGACTAGCTCTGTTATGTGAACCTG
This sequence comes from Eretmochelys imbricata, assembly GCF_965152235.1. Taxonomy (NCBI): domain Eukaryota; kingdom Metazoa; phylum Chordata; order Testudines; family Cheloniidae; genus Eretmochelys; species Eretmochelys imbricata. Next base: position 4,130,374 of record NC_135580.1, on the reverse strand, counting down.
AGGCAGGTGGTAGAAGGCCAAAAATGAAAAGCATTTCTCCCTTGGGCTGTGCTTGGTTAGATGGCACCCCGCTGCTGTCTGGCTGGCTGAAAAATGTTTGCAGAGTTCAACAGGATAAGTGTTAACCATGGTGCAAAACTCAACTTGAGCTAAAAGGGAAAGTTAACTAAAGCCCCAAAGAACTATGATCTTCTGTGTCAGGTGTCGACTTAGATCCTCTTGGAAAATCGTACCATGGGGTGCTTTCATGAGAATCAAGGTGACTCTCTTAGACCCCAGTTATGCAAACATGCACATATGTTTACTCACATGAGTAGCCCTGTCAAACTGCTCTTGTGCATGAAGTTAGAACCATGCATAAGTAGTTGCAGGATCAGGGCCTTCAATTTGTTTGGCTTGGATTAATCAAAAGGCTGTGCAGGAATTTTGAAATGCAAACCAAATGCTATTTTTCCTCCTTCCTTCCTCCTCTTCCACCCCCCACGCACTTTCAAAGTGGAACAGATGGTTCTAGAGAAAATGATCAAACTTGTATATTTCAAAAAAGCCTTTCATGAATACTGTATAGTAAGTTTACATAAAGAGTATTCTCTTCTGTAAATATATCAGCGTAACAGGAGTGCTGTTTGCTCATACGCATTTTAAAATACAGATGTGTGCCTACTCACTCAGTGAATCTGGTCCACTATCTCTAAAACCAACACCAAAGACTTGAGTGTAGCTGCTGAGAAGTGTGTCAGAATTCTAGTTGGGAATCTTTATCATACTTGAACAATGGCAGCAAAATATACTTTCGTTCGACGAGAAGCAGGTAGAGATCCGTGTGTTTATGGATTTTCGTTTCGGGTATTGGTGTAGTTTCCCAATTGCATTTTGGCAGATTTTGTAGCTGAACTAGAGGAAGAGCTCTTTATTTTAGTTTGGCCAAATTTTGTTTGCCAGGATAAGCTCCTGGGAAGTCTAGGCACCCCCTACCAAGTATATGTACTAACAAGTGAGCACGTGCGATCCAGATAATGTTGCAGTATTTTGCAAAATGTTGTTCATATGGCTATGACACATTGTATCTCAAAATAGCATCCTGTAACCCCCATATTCATCATTCCTATATGGTTATGATATTTCATACAAAGCATGCCATGAAAGAGCATGATCTGCTGAAACCCATTGTCCTGTCCAAATATGTATATCATTAGTGTGCATGAAGTTATGAGATTTTGCTCCTATGGTTGTTACTGAAATAAGTGGTAAGCTTGGGAGTCTCCACTGCTAGGTGATAAACCACTCATAGGAGGGTGTTAAACGGCCATTAATCAATAGGGGAGTTGTAATCAAGGGGTTTACAATTCGATGACAACTGGGCAAGCACCACGCGATGGGGACTGCTTAACTCTTAGGACTCAGTTACACAAAATCACACTGGGGGGTGTTGCTCAAACTTATGACTCAGTAAAGCCCACCAGGACATGTCTAGGCAAGAGTTGTCCAGGCACCTGGACTGAGGTTATAAAATAAGGGACAGTGGCATCATGCCTTGGCCTTTCTCTTCCCCCACCTACACTGAAAGCAACAAGAACACTGAGAAGACAAAGATTTCAACTGAGGAGACTGGTCTGGGCTTAAGGAAGAAGCCTGTGTATTAAGAACTGTAACATCCTGTGGGATGAGAAAATTGCTTGATCTAAATACTGCCTAGTGTAATAAGGTTTAAGATTTAGACAGTGTGCTTACTTTTTATTTTCGTTGGGAGCTATTTCTGACCTTTTTGTGCCTACCACTTATAATCACTTAAAATCGATTGTTCTATATTTAATAAACCTGTTTTATATATTACCTAAAACAGGGCGTTTTGGTTGAAGTGCTTGGGAAATCTGCTCAGGTTACAAAGGCTAGTGTGTGTGTGTGTGTGTCCCCTCTGCACATGGAGGGAGGGGCGGACTAGGTAATGAATTTACACTGATCACGCTTCTGACCAGGACGGTAGTACAGCTTTGGGGTGCAAGGCTGTGGAGCTGGGGGGAATTGGCTGGTTCCTTTCTCTGTGTGATTCATGAGTGGCTCTGGGAGCATTCATGCAATCTAGCAGGGTGTAGGGCTTCACATGCAGTTGTGCTGAGTGATCACAGCGCCTGGAGGGGTTTGCTGCTTGTCACAAGCAAGGCATTGTGAGACAACCCAGGTTGGAGAATTAAGGGGGAACAGCAGTACCTCAGTTCCAGGTTGTACCCCGGGGATTGCATCATAATGGCATGGCCTCAGCTTAAGGCAAAAATTATTTTCCCCGTTTTTGAACTTTTTTTAATATAACAGTTGTTATTTGTATTACTGAGATTAGAGCCCTGTCATGTGGGGCGCTGTATATGCAGAGTAAGAGACCATTCCTACTCCCAAGAGATTATCATCTAAACAGAAAGAGATTACTGTGCCCATTTTACACATGGGGAACCGAGGCACAGAGAGGCTAAGTGACTTGCCCAGTGTCACACAAGAAGTCTGTGGTGGAGCACAAACTTGAACCCAGGTCTCTAGAGTCCTAACCACTGGCCATCCTCCTCCTAGCTAGAGGTGATGGAAGTGATGTATGTTACACTGAAGGAGCATAATCCACTTTCATAGTAGTTCTATATCCTTTTCAAAGTCTTAGTCTGAGTCAAATTGAAACCTTCTGTCCAGTTAGATATTGGTGGAAACGGAGGCCAGTGACAAAGCCAAGCGGTGTAAGATTATTCCGTCTTGTCATCTCAGTTACACGCTCAATGTCAGTTTGAACCGTGGTTCCAGTATAGGGCTGTGGGTGGGGTCTCTTGCATCCGGATGCATTTCTTAGTACTTGCGCAAGTGATAAATATGCTATTTATAATATTGTATTAGTTTTGTCCTCTGACAAACTGGTAAAGCTGCCTGTCTCTCAGTCAGCAGGAGCGCCATTAATGTTGATAGAAGAGCATCTTCGGTAAACCAGAGTACTTTAAACCCCGTTATCTCCCCGATCCCCCCAAAACTAATCCCAATCGTAGGACACTTCAGGAATGTGTGAATTTAAATCTTGCTTGAAGCTGTCACATCTGGGAGCCCTGGCATCTGGATAGTTATAACTAGCCTTAGAAACCATTTAAATATCAGCTGAATAAAGGTCTGTTATTGAAGAGGAATTTGAAATTCCACAGTACATTCCTTCTTCAGAGTGAAAACACCAGTGCCAATTTGCTTGCCACTAGTCCTGGAATTACTAGCCCTGGTGCTTTATCTTCACTGTGGCTCAGGACTCAGTATGGCTAAAATGAAGTGTGTTGCCTGGAGTCTCTTGGCCAGTAATACTAGTTGTGGTGGTTTCAGTAAAATACTGATCTGAGCACTGATCTGTACTGAGACAAAACGTCTGAGAAGCTAGGTTGTCTTATGGCCAATAGTGTGGGTAGAGGTTAGTATTCTGCCTGGTCTCTGGAGTTTCCTGTCGTGTTCAGTCTGGCCCATTTTTGCAATTAGATTGGGCACCAAGGACGACATCTTTTGGAAGGTTTTCCTGGTGGCCAGGGAATGTTTCAACCACATAGTGTTTCTTGGTCTATCGGTGAAAGGCATGATGTCTCTGTGTCAAGGAGCTCTTTCAGGTCTGCATTTCCTGTGGATTCCACTGTACTTGGGGAGTAGCTCTGCGTAAAATTCTACTGGTAAAGCAATATAGGGGCAGAAATTATTTCCACTGTACTGCCCGCCCACCGTATCCCCGTGTGCTGTTGCTGTCGGGTGTAAAGAGATCCATTGTACTTCCCGAAGAAGTGGCGGTGTTCTTAAGTTACAGAATAGCTTTTTGGCAGTGGTAATACAGGCACTGACAAAGACTAAGGTGAAAATGGTCAACTCTTCGCAGTGGAATTGTGAATGCTTTGATAAATGGATGGAAGAGAAGCAATAACGGGTCTAACAGCTGGAGCTGGACTGCAGACACGTTTTGTCATGGACATTCTCCTGAAAAGTTTTGTTCTCTTGTGTGATTTCACACAAGCCTCAATATCTGACCTCTGTTCAAGGCTGATATTCAGCTATTGGAAGAGTTTGCACATCGAATGTAAAAGCTGTCTTCGTTCTAAAAATATGCTGATAGTTACTTAAGGCACCTCAAAAACTGCCTCGCTTTTTTTGTTTTGTTACACTACTTATTTTGGAAGTTTCTAAGAGGTTTACAAATCTTTCCGATGTAAATATCCGAGACAATGCAATAGTATTTCAACAGTGGGCTTTCATTTAGTGAGCTGTTTTGTTAATACCTCTCTATTTAACAGGATGTTACCATGTTAGAATGAGCATCTTTACCCTCCGCTGACATATTGGAAAACTGCCTCATTTGTACTGGGGTGGTGGGAGGGAGGAAGCATTCTTGCACATAAATTAAGTGACCCTAATCAGTGCACCTAGTGTTTTGAATGCCCCCTAGTGGTGGTACTTTATTATGCATCTGATGAAGTGGGTTATAGTCCATGAAAGCTTATGCCCAGATAAATTTGTTAGTCTCTAAGGGGCCACAAGGACTCCTCGTTTTTATTATAGTTCTACTTGGCAGCATGGTCCAAAAGACATTTCCTTTACTAAGAATCTCTAATCGAAAGTTTGGGTGTTTGTGTTTTGAAGATGGGGAAAGATTACATGTCATGATTTAATAATGACACATTTTTAAATTTTTTTTTTTAAAATTCAGTAATACCTTCATTTAAAATTTATCTAATAGTGTTGCTAGCCCAAACATAACAGCATTGTCTAAGTGCAGGAACAGGAAATACACTGTGCCTAAGTGAAGTGCAAAATAAGTAGACTAGGTGGTGAAATATGAATTACATTTCTAAAAATCTTTTTAGTTCAGAAAATCTACTCTGAAGTGTTAATAGTAGGTCAGGAATTTAAAAAGGGGGGAGGGACCTACCAACAATTTGAACCTGAGCCTTTTTGAAAACACAGGTGCTAAAAATGTGATGCCTCAAACTTGACAAGTTATTCTTTGAACTTTTTAATCACTTTCTTTCCTCTTTCTACATGAACAACATTCTCACTCCTGTTAGTGAGAAACTCGCATATGGATCAATGGCAAAACTGGGCCCTGATCCTGGAAAACTTTGAGCATGTGCTTTGCTTTTCACACAAGGCGTTGCGTCATCTCATCTCATCTCCACGTGTGCATGATTTCAACTTTTTCCCTGGGTCAGGGCCTTAAAGATTGTATCTAAATTCTAATGCAAAAACTTAAAAATAAATAAATAGCCTTGACTCTTAAAAATATACTTTGCATCTTTTTCTATTAAGGGCTGGCTTTCAAGCATGCACAAATTACCTCTCTTTCTTTGTTCTCTTGAGCGCACAATGTCTGTAACTCCTTCCTGGCGAAGGAGGCGTTTTATTACCGGCTGAGCTAATGCTCAGTTGAATTCCGTGTAGTCCTTCTCCCGGCTGGCTGCCCCTCTGATTGTTCTGTTGTCAGAAGGCGTGTGCCTCTGAAAGACTTATCTGATTCTTACCAAAGGGCTCACGAGTGTCTCAGATACTGACCCCCTGAATGCAAACAACTTTTCAAGCCTTTCGCCTGGGGCATGGCCTCCAGCTGGGATACCTTAGAGGTTTAGTGCAGTCGGGGGTATGCCAATGCCTTTTCTTTCCATGTCACCTGGACTGGGCAGCACCTGTCCAGGGGGAGCAGGAAGGGTTGGAGGATTTGTAGGAGTCAGAGGCAAAGAAAGGGAGTCAAACAGCTGCTCGTGTCAGCGCTAGGATAAGTGTAAGGAGATTAATAGTTATTTAAAGAGCAGATGGGGACGTGGCATTCAGCTATGGAATGTGAATATATAAATGTAATGGAATGGATAGTCCACTGTTAACATTTAGACAGATGGCCGCTGGATTGAATGGAATGACGAGGATCCGTCGATTCCCTGAAGGAGTTCTTAAACTTTAATGGGATATTTATCTCTTTAATTGACGTCTTGCCATCTTCTTCAGCATCTGCACTCCATCCGGTAGAGTTGTTCTCTCTGTTATGGGTGCTTCTCTTCCTCATTACCTGCTAGGCAGCCTGGAATTATTATGAATAGTTTGACTAAAAGGCTAGTTTCTCTCCCCCTGCCGCCCCCTTTCCATTTGATGAGCTGCTCCAGCAAACGCTTTTCATAAGCACGTTCCTTTTGTCTCTCCTGCTCATTAGGAAGTGCGTCAGATGCTAATCTCTAGGAGACGTGAAGGGAAGGAGTGTACTTTTTCAAGCTCTAGGAGCCTTTACGGTTTCTTTGAAAAACACATATCAAAGTTAGACTAAATGGGGCTGGGTTTTCAGGAGAGCCTAAAGGAGGTAGGAGTCCAACTCCCATTGAAATTTAAGAATGGTTAGGTGCCTGGAAAGAATCTGGACTGGATTGCTATCTACTTACTACCAATGCAGTACTTGACCCTTACATAGTGCTGCGTGTGTTCAAAATTCAACACAAACATGGACATAGACTGAATCTCCCAATCGCCCTGGAAGGTAGGTGCTGTAAATTTTATTCCCATTTTACAGATGGGAAAACTGAGGCAGTGAGAATACACGGCTAGCCCAAGGCTATACAGGAGGTCCTTGGTTCACCCAGGATTACTACTTAGAACCTAATTATTCTTAGTAGTAGAATAGTGCCTGGAGGCCCAACCACAAGGGAGGCCCTGTTATGCTAGGCAGCATTCTACATCTAGTGAAGGATGCTAGACCATGATGGCTCCCAACCCTGTATGCTTGGTTCTCCAGACCATGCTTTACCAACCCCTTCTCTTCCATACCTCAACCTGCTGATAACCTTTGAAAGCCTAAAAGAATATGTCGGCCTTACATAAGGGTCCTCAAAGTAACCAAGGCTGTTGACCCAAGCTTGGGAGTGTAACTGAAACACACTGTAACATACCATCATAGTTAGTCTGCCTTTCAGATGAATCTGCTGAGTGCCACTTGGTGCCTTTTTGTTTTCATTACCGTATTTTGCTCTTGGGGGATGGCTGAGTGCCCGAGAGGTGAGGGATTCTGTCTAGCAGAATACGCTTGAAACAGAACCAAAGCCTTGCAAATGTTGGATGCTTCAGCCTAGCAAATGAGTTGTGATATGTTTTTCTGTATGGTTGTAATGTCCAGGGACATCACCCTGCAAACTCTGGCAAAGAGCTTAGAACCAGTGGAGAATAGACTTCCCCCGTGAATCCATCCCAGATCTCCTTGCAGCCCGCTGCATACCGGGATGGGAGTGTAGAGAGTGCTGTGCCCATCACCAATGAACTAATTATGGACCTCGCTATCTAAAATCAGTGCTTTGACTTAAGGGGCTTCGCGACTTGGTGCATAATTTATGGTTGTCCTGGAACTGCTGTTTGGTAAGGCCGTAGCTATCCCTAAGTGGAAGAGGGTGGGGAGCGATTAGCCTAAATGCAATGCAGGAGAGGTAGGTTTGGAAAGAGAACCCTGCCTCTTGTTCCCTTTGCCACGGGGGAGAGAGAGGAGTGCACTGAGGGAAAACAAGGCACATGAGCTCGTGATGGAAAAATTGCTTCTGACCCCTGCCTCCCCCACTGCCACCTCCTGACTGACTGATTGCAGAACTGCGCAGACTTTCACTGTCCCCTCACAACGTTGTGATCACCGGGGAACTTTGGATAGGCAGGAAAAGGCCCTCTGATTGTGCCACACACAGAACCTCTGGGGGGCTCCCCACATTTCGTTAGACACAAACGTAAAGTTAAGCGTCGTCTTGTCACCTCTCACTGCCGTAGCTGTTCTCCTCCCACACCACCGCCTCCAGCCTCCCTGCTTGTCCTTCCTGGCCAGACCAGGTCTGATTTCCAACTGGAAGCTCTTCAGGGCAGGAACTTGCCAGTTTTGTCTGCCTGTTTAAATATCAGGTGCTATACAAATACAGCTGCTCGCACCTTCCTGTGCACTGCTGTTCCTTGGAATGAAAGGAAACTCGTATCCAGCAAGTCAAGGGCTAATGCTCAGCGAGACACCTGCAGTAACTCCTTTCTGCCCTTCCCTGTCTGGTCAGTGGGCGATGTCTGTGACTAGCCATGGTGGGAATGAGACACACAATGCAAACGTCTCAAGGGCCACAGCCCATTCACGTTGAGTAGCTCCTTAATTGGTGGTGCCCCATTGATTTCAATGGGATTACTCACTGAGTGAATGAATAAGGGTGGCCACTAAATTAGGGAGTGAAATGTTCTGGGGTCAGAGTGCAGGATTATTGGGAGTTAGGAGAGCCATAGTCTCCTGTTTCTAAGTGTATTCTAATGCTGTTAATATTCTCTCTCTGCAGCCACAGTACACAAACCTGGGGCTCCTAAATAGCATGGACCAGCAGATTCAAAATGGCGCCTCGTCCACCAGCCCCTACAACACGGAGCACGCTCAGAACAGCGTCACGGCACCCTCGCCCTACGCCCAACCCAGCTCCACTTTCGATGCCCTCTCGCCCTCCCCTGCCATCCCCTCGAACACAGACTACCCGGGACCCCACAGCTTTGACGTGTCATTTCAACAGTCCAGCACGGCCAAGTCAGCAACGTGGACGGTAAGGCTGCAGAAAGGGAGGACCTCCTTGACTTGGGCCTAGAAGCCACTGGACGGGCTAGTAAAGAGCGATAGGACTGCAATGAGGAGACAGCTGGGAGGAGGGGAGGGGAAAATGAATCTGGGCCATGTCCATTAGGGATAAAAATCCCAGAGATTCCCTGAAAACCGAAGGGGTATGAAGTGCACCCAAGGTGCATAAAATGTGCTGCCTGTCTCCAGTTCAAAGAATAAGGGGCTTGGGCACTGAACACGGGTTGACACTCAGAATAGCAATCCAGTCCTGCAGAGTGAAAACAAGGATTTTAGCCCAGGCAGAAGAAGGGGTTTAGCTCTCCACTCAGCTTCCTCGCTCAGTATGTTACAATCAGATTGAGTGCGCTAAGCGTGGTGTTGAATGAACAGTGATGCCATGAGTGCCGATTGGCAAACTATACTCTCCTTTCTTACTCTGGGTGTGACTCTTTCTTTCTTATCCTACGCTCGTCTTCCAGGCAGGGATTGATCTCCAGCGTTGCCAACTTTCATTATTTCTGATGCTTGCGGTGGTGGGTTTTTTTAAAACTCCAGCTCTTGAATTCATGTGATTATGCAAGATTCTCTCTCGCCCCTCCCTCTCCCCCCCCCCCCCCCGGGTTTAAAAACTTGTATATCTTTTAAGCTAGTCTCATGAATATTGGGGGCCTAACTCATGATTTTTGAATTCTTGGGATTGGCAGTACTGGATCGCTAGGGAAGTTCTGTGCCTGCAAAGAATCATATCTTTGTATTTAAATGCTTTTATGCAAGAGAGGCCGTTTGACCATTTGGAGAGGAGACCTTTGCTTTCTGTGTCCAATTATATTTGAATTTGTAATTTAAGCTTTGAATTCTATATTACCCTTCTGGAAGAAAATGAATCTTTCATATATTCACATATTTAGATGTGTTCTTTCAGGCTAATGATTTTAAACCTAGGCATCCAAGTTTAAAAGGTTCGCTGTTTTCTCTCTTTCACCTTAAACATTTTTTGTGGTTGGTTTTTAATGCTTGTCAGAATCACTTTATATATACACTCCCTGCTAACTGGGTAAATGTTTAAGATTCAGTTTTTTGGTCTTATAAAATAACCTTTAAATCTAAGACCATTAAAAATGTACGTTGGGTTTTTTAATTCTAACAGGATTCAATTTTTAAATCAAGTTAGGTGTTCTCCCACAGTGCTTGCAACTAAAACACAGTGTCCAGCATTCTGCTGTTGCAAGAGAGTTTAAAAAATTACATTGACCAGTTTATTTTTGTTGTCCAAATAAAGAGAAATTGAGATGGTGTGGGGACAGGGAGAGGGTGGAAATCAACATATAAAGAACAGGAAATTATTGCATATCTTGAACGTTTTCTGTTTGCCAACATCACTTCAGAGTGTCTAGTCTTCTTAAGGAAACCGAATTTATTTTGAAAGACAAACATAATCGTGTTCTTTCAAAAGCCAAATTGTTGTTGTTTGCCTACAATTAAAGGGAGGCCGTAAAGAAAACCATAGATCCCCTCCTTACCTGTTAGTAATCCTGCCTTAGACCGTTGTAATTCAAATAAATATGAAAATCTGGATTTCTCTTTATCCTGTGTAATTTTATTTTTTCAACTTAAGGAAATTGTGTTGATCAGTTTTACTTTCCATTTCTCCAGCACAATGTTCCTGTTGCATTTTCGGTTGTGTTCACCATTTGGGGTGAGGCTAGATAGATATATGTTGGGTTTTTTTTTAAAGACATTTTTCACTACGTATGGTACAGGGTTTTGTAAGACGAAAAATTTGCCACCAAAACATTTGACGCTCTCCCATTAGTTGTCTCTGGAAAGCGCTTTCATGCGATGGATATGCAATGCATTTAGTGCCCCGAATGCAGCAAAGCACGTGCGTTGTCCCGTGGATATCAAGGGAGCTACTCGTGAGCTCAAAGTAAAGCACATGCTTTGCTAGATCTCATGCCCTGTATCTGTATATCTAAATAGGGTAGATATGCTGGGGTTCAGTTCTGGTGCAGGGGGGCATGCAGGGGAAGTTTGAATTACATGCTGGTGAAAAGCAAACAGGCCTGTAGACCAAATTCCTTTGTCCACAGAACAGCATGGGGAGATGTAACACTAGCTTGCCCCACCAGTACACTTCAGTGCTGCCCTGGAGGGGGCTGTGAGAGAGATGAAAAGGTAACTCGGGTCTGGTTTACACCTAAACATTAGATCACCCTAGCAACATCACTCAGGGCTGTGAAAACCTGCTCACTGTGCAATGTAGCTCGGTCGACCTGAGCGCCAGTGTAGACACGACTAGGTTGATGTAAGAATCCTTCCATCGACCCAGCTGCTGCCTCTAGGAGGGGTGGATTAATTCAATCAATGGGAAAAACCTTCCGTCAGTGTAGGTAGCATCGGCACTCCAGCAACAAAGCTGTAGCCCATAGCGTAGCCTCTTTGTACATACGGGTACCCCAGCTGCAGCACCGTAGCTGTGCAGGCTGGCTGTCGTGTAGACATGCCCACAGTTTTCATGGCCCACTCAGCTTTGGCCTTTCTGCAAGGTAATGCTGATGAAATTAGTGCTAGTTGGTGGTGAGGTTTGTTTTTTTCTTTGCAAAGGTAATGCTGATGAAATTAGTGCTAGTTGGTGGTGAGGTTTGTTTTTTTCTTTGCAATGTCCACTGGGGACTGGTCTAAAACCAATACAGCTCTTAAGCCCTTGAGCAGTTATTTCCATCTTTAGAGCTCTGCCCTGTTGCTAATTAATCCACCAACTCGTTTCACATGGGCCTCGAATGGGTGGTAATATGCATCTGGCTGCTTTACTGCTGGGGTAGGCGGGAGAGGATTGAAAGCTGTCTTCCTTGCTACTGCTTTAAGAAATAAGAATACACTCAAACATTGAGGAGAGAGGGTGGAGGATTGCCCCATCCTCTTGACAAATGCAGCTGGTATTAAGGTCTTGTTGGACTCTTTGTTGAGTAACTCATTTCTTCCCCCCCCCCCCCCCCCCACGAGATGTGATTTCATGTGCTTTGATTAATGCCTGTCCTCTCCTTTCTCTCTAATGACAGCTTAGGAATTTACCTGACTGGAAAAGTTTTTTACGGTACAATGACCTATTAAAAGCTTAATTACAAGAAGGCCCCACCCTTAAGAACCCCAGAGTTTAAAGCACTGTTTCTGGCTTTCTCTTGCAGTTCCCAGGGGCAACAGCATTAAGAAAGGAAGCCAGGTTACTGTATCACGCTCTTTCCCCTGCTTGGGAGTGGCTTAGCAGGGCTGACCCACCTTGCCCTATTGGGAACCAGAGTGTCTGTTGCCAGTGGATCTTCTTGTCCTAGCTGACAGAGCGAATCAAGGAACGGCCTTCTCTGAGGTTGTTCATGGTTGAGTCACGCTAGGTTGAGCTCATAGCTCTTGAGGGCTGCCAGTTAGTTTCCCACATAGGAGTGGCATTGTGAGGTATGGACATTTTGCCACTAGGCATTGGCCTGAGACCACCCATTTATTTTTCCTGGGCCAGTGAACACCTATCAGATGGTAGCTAACATTGTCACTGTTGATCCAGCTGGACTGGAAGCAGTGACCTAGAAATGAAAGATGCAAAGGATGGTGGATAAGGTAACAGGAGGGTTGACTTGCACTTCAGATTCTGTGGTGGGCTTTTGATTAAAAGTTGACCAGAAATCCCAGTGAGAAGCAGCAGTGCTGTTGGGTGAAACTTTGTTTCATTTCATGTGGATAACAAGCAATGAGTCTTCTGAATTTTATCTCTGTATTCTCTAATGACCATATGGTAGGTATTCCAGTAAAATGCATGGTCTAATCCAGTTAGTTTTTCCATTTCTATACAGCGTTTAATTAATTAAATTAATGACAAATTAAGACTGGATTGTGGACGACTTCAAAAGGGTCTCTGAGTTTTGAATTCCTTGAGAACACAAGAAGAGGTTCAAGTAAATCTATATTTTCAAGGACAAACATTAAAATCCTTCGAGGTTGGTTTTTTTTTAAACAGTGCTACCGATCCAAGAGCTTAAGTTAAATAAAAATCAACTGAAAGTCAAGCTATAAAAAGGAACAATGTCTTATTTTTATTTGGTAATGAGAAGTCAAGGGTGTATCATTAAGCCTGAGAGAGAGCCCTTCCAATTAAGGTGAAGTCTATGCCATATGACGTGTCATTCATTGTGGGATACTTGCACGCAGTGAATTCCCATATACCAGGGCTCATGATGACTCCTCCCATATTTGGAAGCAGAAGAAAACAAGACGTTTCAAAAGTGTTACACCTGGGATTGTTTTCTGCACAAGGAAGAGTCATGTACGTCTGACCCCACCCACTCCAGTAAAAAACACACTGACTTTTCCTGTGCAAGATGTGGCAATCAGCTGTCACTAGCAGAACCAGTTGCGTGTAGAAAAGACTGATTGCAGTAGGAAAATAAAAATCTAAGCAAGAGATCAGGGTGAACTAAAGTTAACAGTATTGCCAAACTCAAATGATCAAAAATCACAAGTCAGACTGTTTTAAATTAGGAGATTGGTTTAATAAATCCTGAGATGTTTTGGGTTGTTCTTTTTATTTGCCCTTGGATTTCAAGACTTGCAGATAAACATGCTTCACATTTTCATGCTTTTTTTCTGTAACCATGAGAGCTAGACATTTCCCCTACCCTTCTTTTTAAAGAAAGCTGAGATTTTTCATGTAGCCTCTTGATTCCTGAAGCTGGGGCTTCAAGGAAAACACCTACTATTGCAAGACTCCTGGGAAAACCACAAGTGTGGCGACACAGAATTAATTATATTCCCCTCCAGTAGATTGGGTTTAGCAGAGATTGGCCCTTGCAACATTTTGTTACAGAATACAGAACTCTGTGAACTTTGACTCTCAAGTTCGGGGCAGGATTGCAAGCTGCTGTTGTGTGCTCATTAACTGTACCTACAAATCTGCTAGCTGCACATACAGGTGATCAGCTATGCATATAAATAACTGTTTGCTAGTGCCGTTACTCATCTTGTTTGTGCACAATCACAGTAACTGCATCAAGTTTTAAACATCAGTCTTTGAAGGATCAGTTTGAAGCAAACAAAAATCCAATAGCTATTCTAATCCTCATGGAAGAAATGGGCCTGCAATATTAAGGTGGCTTCTTTAACTGGACCAGTGGTTTCTTTTTTTTAAAAATAAATCACTGCCCATCCCTTGCTAATCAGGATTCTGCACAGCACATTTAAAAATAGTAAATCCAAATTCATGCAAAAAACAACCAACCTATATGCCAACAGTATGGTAAAGTAGCTGGAAGCCAGAAACTCCAGTGTTAAAGATGCACGCACGGCCTTAACTCTGCCGCTCTTTTGAGTGTGTGTACATTGCAACAGCCTTTAATTACATTATCACACAGTTATCTCCAAAACATTGTACCATTTAGTATACGTTCGCCTCAGACACACGTAATTACTTAACATCTTGGAGTCATCCTTCTTGAAGATATCACATATGTTGTATAATGCTAAACGTGTACCTAAGGCTGAAAAAAACCACCCCATGTTTGATACTATCACCGTATATAAAAGGTGAGCGTTAAGAGTTCACATGCAGTCTTAACTTTTGGTGTTTCTTGATCTTTGAGGGCTCAAATGTGCTAACTTACCCTTTTAGTAACAGAGTTTTTCCTCGGTTTCTGGTTTTCCAGTCTTTCCTTGGAACCTCCTAGATTTTTAGAGAGGAAATAGAGGAAGGGGGCCTTGCTTTGGGACTTTGCAAAATGGAAGAACTTCATAGAATATCAGGGTTGGAAGGGACCTCAGGAGGTCATCTAGTCCAACCCCCTGCTCAAAGCAGGACCAAGCCCCAATTTTTGCCCCAGATCCCTAAATGGCCCCCTCAAGGATTGAGCTCACAACCCTGGGTTTAGCAGGCCAATGCTCAAACCACTGAGCTATCCCTCCCCCGCTTCAAACACCTGTTTGGGTAGGTTCCATAATATGGAACTACATACATAGTACTGGTCTGCCCCATCCCATGCAAGTTAGAAGGTGCACATTGAAAAACTCTCTCTCTCTCCCCTCAGTCTGAAGATTTGCACAACTCCCATAGTGCATCACAGCAAGTCCTGCATCTGTTTGCCTTTAAGGGGGCACCCTGGCTAATTCTTCCACATTCTTGGATGGGGGCACCTGCCTCAGCCCAGTATGCTAGCCAGCTAAATGGTCAACGTGCTCTTGGAAAGCCTTCCTTTAGCTCTTGCTGTAACAGCTACAGTAGGGCGAGAACTCCCCTTCAACATTCAAACAGATCAGAACAAACTAGGGGAGCCATACCTGACGATGCATGAGCTTTCAGGCCATGGGAGAACATTGAAATGTGCCTTCATTGACAAGGTTTTCTAACATGAGCAAAAACCAAACAGGCAGCGATGGGGAATGGGTGTCAATGGCAGCGATTACTTCTGTAAATGGAGGTCCCACAAATCTGCTTTCCAGATGAAAGCACTTCAAAAGCCTTGTTTACATTTGTTTTCCTTGGGGGCATGGTCGAGCCTGGCAGTAAGGCTGTAGGCATCTTTTGAGGCACTACACTTTGTCCTGTGTCTTTTTGAAGGGCTGATTTTTTTGCCAAGAAAGACAGGAAACCCTCCATCTAATTTTCTGAAGGAGGTGCCTCCTCATAGTAAGGAAACATTTATGTGCTAGCTAATCTGGAAAGAACTAGTTCACCCGTAAAAAACAGTTCAGGAGGGGCCTGAGAATCTATTTTTGCCTTTTGCACCATAAAGAGATCTGAACACATCCTGATTCTTATTCAGAATAATAAAAAATAGTAACCAGGGCCTCATTCCCAGAGACCTTCTGGTTTGATTAGTCGTATCTTTCCATGTGGCTGTCTATGGTTTCAGAAACTTGCCTAATTTGGCATTTTTTTTACTGTCTCTTTCTCTGTATATATTTTTGTCTTCCATCTTTTAAATACTCTAAGGATAGTGTGGTCACACAATTTGAACAGTTATTTGTAGTAAAGTTTTTTTTGTTGTTGCTAATATTAATCTTTAATATTTGTATTATGGTAGTGCCTCCCCTGAGAGCAGGGCCCCATTGCATTAAGCGGCTGCTCAAGAGACTCTCTCTCTCTCTCTCTCCCAAGCATTTTATAGTCTGATAGACAAGATAGTGACTTGGGTAAAATTACACACGCCGGTCGGTGTTACAGCTGGGTATAGAACTTGGGTCTGCCGAGTCACTGCCCACCAGACCATACTGCCTCCCCGTATAACAAATAAGTCAAATAATGTGCTCAGCACCAGGAACACTTGGGTTGCTAAACAAAATACAATGCTTAGGCCCTTCCCCAGAAGGTTCACAATCTCAGGTTGCCCAGTGCTATCCATGTGCGTGCATGGAGCACCGTTGACTTAGCTATGGGCCACCAGTGCTCTGTGCAGCCCTTCCCATTCCAACGTTGCTAAAAAGCAAGTTACAGAGGGGGCTAGGGTTGGCACCGGGGGTATCCCTTGCATGGTGGTCCACAGAATGAAAAAGCTGAGCCACCATTTGGTGGAAATGAAATTCTTTGCTTTCTTCTGTCTTTAGTGTATCAAACGGAGTCAGCAAAAATCTCATTCTCTGTCAGCTTTACTAAAAACAAAAATCTAAAGCTTTTTGGTTCTTAATGAGAATTCTCTGCGTCTGGGGCAGCAGGAAAAAGTGTCAATTAAACATAATTGTCACCAGTGCAACCCGAAAAGCCCCACCTTTCATGAGAAAAGAATAAAAAGAATCCTAAGCCTGGATTAGGATCTTGTACTGTATGTATATTATAAATATAGTTTAAAAAAAATCACCGTGTGAAAAGAAACATATGATTCAAACATACCATTGCGCCTCTAGCAGTATTGCCAGAGGAATTATCTTTACAAGGAACGGCCACAACCTGGAAAGGGGCCATCTTTCAAATCAAATCTGTGTGGGGCTTGTGGTTTCTGGGAGCTAGGCGAAGTAAGGGTTAAAAACATTTACGGAGAAGAATGTCAACTGGATAGTGGCTGGGTGGGCATCTTAAAAGTAGCAAGAGCAGGAAAAAATAGTAGCCCCCACCCCCATTTCTTTGCCTTCTGTTGTTCACTCTTGGTTAAAACTTGGCATATGTGTAACAATACTTAGCACTTACGTAGTGCTTGAAATCTTCAAAGTGCTGTACAAACATTACAGCACTAATCCCTGCAACACCCCTGCCTGGTGGGCAAATCAGGGTTATAATCCCTGTTTTAGAGAGAGTGCGAGCGAGAAGCAGATGAGCCAAACTTTCCAAATGTAGCCACTGAATTTTGATGCCTTGATTTTCTTTCTTTATTTATTTTTTCCAGGGGCTGCCTTTGGGCTGATTTTCAATTGGCCGAGTGCCCTCAGCACTCGCTGACTGCACCAGTGAGCGGTCAGCGCTTCTGAAAATGAGGCCCTTGACATCTCAAGTTGGACAGTCAAAAATGTTGGCCATAAAGACTTGCCCGAGGTCCCGTGGTAAATTGGTGGTGCAGCACAGGGGCTGTGTCCCAATCAGACTCATCTGTGTCATGTGGATTGGGGAGCGTTTTTAAAATATAAATGTTAGCAACATCTCTCTTTCCTGGTGGTCTTGGGTCATTGTACAACTGTTGTTTCCCTCCCTCCCCCTTGTTTCAAACGTGTTCATTTTTAGAGTGTTTGTTTTTTAAATAAATAAAACATTAAACAAAACTAAAAAACTTTGAGGTACAAAGATATATGTCAAGTCGTTATTGTGTAATTTAATACCTTAATATTTTGGGGTGGGAGGACAGCATTTAAAATAGACCCTTGTTGCACCTGCCAATATTTGCAAAGTATAAAGGGGGATCCTTGGGCAGAATACGTCCCTCTTTTAGCTCAGATGGAACACATTGGATGATGTATCTGCCGATTTGGGTTATTTATAAGGTGGCAGTTTTTCCTTTTTTATGCTGTAGACTGGACTGCAGTTCCAGAATGCACTTAAGCACCTACCTAAGTGTGTGTGAAGTCAATTGGACTACTTGTGCTTAAAGTTAAGCTCCTTGTGCTGAACTGGGGTGTAGGGGAGTGTTTTAGTAGAGCAGGCTGCGATAAGGGTAAATATTCTGCTTAAAAGACCATCCCAGATAGAGGTGGTTTGTATATAGAGGGAGCATGAACTTCCATTGCACAATAACTGCTTTTCTTAAGGTTTTTACTATGTAAAGAAGATGTGTAATGCCATATTTTCACATAGCGTATTAGCTACCAAAAAGAGCTTCTCTAACTAGACCTTACAGTGTGTGTGTTGATTTATTTTAAACTTCATATTGATATGAGGATGCATTTACTGTCCTATTATAAACAGGAAAACTTTTGAAAATTCAACACATTTTATATACCAGATTAATGAAATTGATGTGGAAGGGACAGTTCTGCTGTCTAATACATACTTTGATACCAGGTTGTGGGGCGGAGCGGGGGGTTGTTTTCTAAGCTAGCAAGCTACATACATGTCTGATACACAGGACCAGTTTATGACTTTCTAATGGAATACAAAATGTCACATTTAGGTGATGGTAAAGTTGCATCACAGATAAAAATGAGGAAATGTAGTTTTATGGCTGACCTTTCATCGCAACAGTGTGATTATTTTTTTTAAGTATGGCTTATTTGGACATCCTGGTTCTGTGTTACAGTTAGTCTGCTAATGAATATGCATTTTTAAAAATCGCTCGCTCTCTTTCTGAGGGAAACACTGAAGTTATTGACCTAGTTCCTTTCAAATATTTAAAGCACATTTTGGTAATTTTTTTTCAAGAGGAAGATCAAAAATATCTTTCAAGTATATATTAAAAAATCATGACTTTTGGTCTGGATTGACGAAGGCCAGAATGTCCTTGCTCCTGAGTCATATGAAATGTGTGATTCCCAGCGGATAGTTGTCCATATCCCTAGCCATACCAACTCAGAGTCCTCAGATCCAGCATGGAAGCCGAACTACCTCTTTAGCCCTGTTCTCTGCTGCTCCTCAGGCTGGCTCTGCTTTGTGGCAGTGTTATCTAGAGGTCTGGACTGGGGCTCAGGAGACCTGGGTTCTATTCTTGGCTCTGCTACTGGCCTGCTGGGTGACTTTGGGCAAGTCACTAGCCTCACGGTGCCTCAGTTTCCCCATCTGTAAAATGGGGACAATGATACTGACCTCTTTGTAAAGGATTCTTGAGATCTACTGACAAAGTGCTAAAGAAGTACTAGATATTATGTATTTTTATTATTTGTTTATTTGTGGTTGAACTTCAGTTCTCAAGGCCCCTAAGTCATCATGTTTACCTAGCAATAAAAGTTCATTTAAAATATTTTTAAAGTTTATAAACAAGCCTATTGAAATATTGGGTTTTGGCCCTGGCTTAGCTGGTAATTTAATGCTTCCTCAGCTTTATGTCTAGAGTGTCAACACTGTAAGGCACACCAGAGGGACGTCCTCATGCAGGAGAATGGTTTGAGTGTCTGCTTGAATGAAAGCCGCTCTTCCCGTTTGTGTGGCTGGAGTGAGAGGAAGTCAGAGGACCTTGCACTTCACCCAGCAGAGCAGTCTGATGTAGAGTTGGTAACACTCTTGCTTTAGCATCCCTGATCCTGGGTGGCCATTGGTACCGTTTCATCAGTCTCAAATTGGTCATCGCCCAGTTCCTTCCTCTGAGTGTGATCTAGTCTACCATGGAACTAGGGCTCCAACTCTCCCTCCAGACTTGGACTTGGAAGAGCAGCCCAAGCCTAGTGGTGGGTTGAGGTGCATGAGAGTGAACAGAAGATACACAGGTTTCAGAGTAACAGCCGTGTTAGTCTGTATTCGCAAAAAGAAAAGGAGTACTTGTGGCACCTTAGAGACTAACCAATTTATTTGAGCATGAGCTTTCGTGAGCTACAGCTCACTTCATCAGATACATACCGTGGAAACTGCAGCAGACTTTATATATACACAGAGAATATGAAACAATACCTCCTCCCACCCCACTGTCCTGCTGGTAATAGCTTATCTAAAGTAATCGTCAGGTTAGGCCATTTCCAGCACAAATCTAGGTTTTCTCACCCTCCACCCCCCCACACAAATTCACTCTCCTGCTGGTGATAGCCCATCCAAAGTGACAACTCTTTACACAATGTGTATGATAATGAAGTTAGGCCATTTCCTGCACAAATCCAGGTTCACTGCTATGGGTACCCGCATGGCCCCACAGTATGCCAACATTTTTATGGCTGATTTAGAACAACGCTTCCTCAGCTCTCGTCCCCTAAAGCCCCTACTCTACTTGCGCTATATTGATGACATCTTCATCATCTGGACCCATGGAAAAGAAGCCCTTGAGGAATTCCACCATGATTTCAACAATTTCCATCCCACCATCAACCTCAGCCTGGTCCAGTCCACACAAGAGATCCACTTCCTGGACACTACAGTGCTAATAAACAATGGTCACATAAACACCACCCTATACCAGAAGATACACAGTGGCAATGGCCCTAGGGTCCAGTTCGGAGGCCAGCCAGTAAGGAACAGGGAACCCTGGGGCGCTGGCTTCTGGAAGTTGCTATCTGCATGCCAATAGGAGAGAGAGGAGAAAAGTTCCCAAGAGATGCTCACCGGACACTGAACATGAAGTGATGTGTTCATTAATCAGTTATGTGCTGATATATTTTATGGTGAGTTTGTTTCCCATTCTTCCTGCTGCAGACTTCTCAGGTTATTAATTCTGAGTCATCCATTTGCTGTCCTATCTCCAGTGTTCTTGAAGCATATCTGTGCAGGGCATTGCTAGATTTCTTATTAGGCAGATTTTGCCTTGTTTAAAGGCCTCTCATTAAAGATCATCATTGCAGACTCCTACCTAGAAAGGAGCCATGGGTCCCTAGAATGGCCATATGGGGAAGGAGCACTGGCCCAGATTTTTAAAGGCATTTAAACTTTTGAAAACAATGGGAGTTAGGTGCCTACAGATCTTTACAAATCTGGTCCATTGTAATTAGAGGGCATATGTCACATGTCATTTTCATGAATGTTAAACCGATATAATAGAAGATCGTGAATCCTTTCTTCAAGGAACTTGACCAAAACCAGTTGCTTTTAAAGCCGACTTTCTCCTCTGGAAAGTGACGGTGTAAAAATGGCGCTTTCTTGCCCCACAGCCCCTCAGTTCCGTGAAAATATGGTGACTTCTGTGAGAGAAACAAGTTTTTACGAAAGGCCTGGATTCTCCATCTTCTGGTGCAGCATCAGCAAACTTGTTCACTAAGTTCCAATCAGTGAGATCAGGCAAATCCAGTGAAGGAAATGGCATTGCATTGGTGTCATTTGCATGCAAAATCAGACCACCCGCCCTCCACAAGCCTTTACTGTTGGCGATGCTTGAGGTGTAAAGAACCCATCTTGATGTGTGGATTCCAGGTTGCATTTGCAGGCCTGGTCATTCGCAAAACAGGTCCAGGTAAGTACCTTTGATATGGAGTCATTGAGAGACCACAGACTTGGCACACCATGATCCCATTGTTAGTCACTTAACAGTAGAACGGTACTCTCTTATGGAGGCGTCTTCTACTAAAAGTGAAGCAGGATGGTGTTCTACATTTGTGGGCAGCTTATTAAAACAGGGCTAATAAAGAGTCTCTCTTGTATAGGGTTTTCCTGTGCACTTTTAAACGTAGTGTGCATTGTGGTTTTCCATATTGGCTAGTGAAGTGAGGTGCCTAACTAGAGAGGTCTTTTTTTCAGAAAGTACCAAGTGTCGCCACACGCCAAAAATCAGCATCCTTTGAGGTGTCTTAAGTTGGCAAGCCAAAATCACCTTTGGAAATCTAGGCCTATATTTTTGTCTCCTGTGTGACACAATCTTAGTGTAATCTGCTTGCTGAGGAGCTAGCGCTTGTGGGCTTCGTTGCAAAGCACAGCTTAGTTTGTATATGAACTGCTACTGTCCTGGGCCGTCATTTGGCAATCTGCTTAGTGCTCGCTTCCCTGCGTAGGCAGCTGTATTTGGGGGCTTGGCCATCCTGGGAAAACAAGGGTGTAACCGTTAGCTCAGTCAGTTTTATCCACTGGTCATTCCAACCCAGTTACACCTTCTAGGGATCATCCATCCCTCAAGCCTCATGAGGGAGAGGCTCTTGCCTGACTTGTCACTGACTCACTTGCCACTGTATGAGCTAATGTCTGTCTTGTCCCTGTGAAGTGTGTCACTAGGCAGCCCTGAAATAGAACAGTAGCATTTTTATGGACCCCTGGCATTGTTGGGGCTGTGATGGGGAAAACATTGACTGCTGACCCTTCACTCGCTTCCATTTATCTACATTAGTAGCTCTGATCCTAGCACATCTTGAATATCCATATGTGTTTTTGCTTGCACTGCTGCAGGTACGTTAGAGTTAATAACAATAAAAAAAAAATTAAATAACCTTTGAGTTTTGGCCGCAGGCAAAGTAGGTGAAATGATGTGTTTTGGAGATGAATGTTCTTGCAGGAGGCAAGATGTAGCTTGCAGAAGAACATCTGCAACCAATCCATTCTGTATGAGATGGGGCCAAGACTTGTTTGTCTCTCAGTACCTGTTCAAACATGTAGCACAGCAAAAATTTCTAAACATGCTGTGGAGGGTGGGCCAGCAGAGAGAGAGAGAAATCCAAGCTGAAAGTTGATTAAATAGCTGTGATTTCTTCATAAAACTTTTAGACATGTTGTTAATTTGATTAGCAACTTTCAGTGCATAATAGAAGAGAGCTTGATTTTTTAATTTTTTTTTTAAGTGCTCACATTGGTGGCCAGAAAGTATCTGGTTTGGCTAAGATCAAATATAGTATCAGTTTAATGTCTACAAAGACCTATCTCTGAGGACTTTATTAGAGACACAGTCTCTCCAGAGCTAGATGAAAGGGACTGGGAGTCAGGATACTTGGGTTTTGTTACTGATTCTCTTCTGACATGCTGAAACCCATCATAGTAGCATTTAACTTCAAAAAGGGGAACTACACAGAAACGAGGAAGCTAGTTAAACAGAATTAAAAGAACAGTCACAAGAGTGAAATGCCTGCAAGCTGCATGTAAACTAATTAAAAACACCGTAATAGAAGCTCAATATAAATCTATACCTGAATTTTTTAAAAAAAAAGACCAAAAAAGTAAACTCACTATGACAAAACAACAGAGTAAAAGAGGCAGTGAGAGGCAAAAAGGCATCCTTTAAAAATTGAATGTCAAATCCTACTGAGAAAAACAGGAAGGACCATAAACTCAAATCAAGTGTAAAAGTATAATTAGGCCAAAAAAGAATTTGAAGAGCAATTAGCAAAAGACCTAAAAACTAGCAAAAGAGACAAAAAATTAACAGCAAAGTTTTCTTAAAGTACATCAGAAGCAGGATGTCTGTTAAACAGTCAGCAGGACAACTGGACAATAGAGGTGCTAAGGGAGCACTCAAGGAAGACAAGGCTGTTGGGGAGAAGCTAAATTAAATTTTTGCATCAGTCGTCTCTGCAGAGGATGTGAGGGAGATTTCCACACCTTGAGCCATTCTTTTTAGGTGACAAATCTGAGGAATGACAGGTTTCAGAGTAACAGCCGTGTTAGTCTGTATTCGCAAAAAGAAAAGGAGTACTTGTGGCACCTTAGAGACTAAATAAATAAACAAATAAATTGGTTAGTCTCTAAGGTGCCACAAGTACTCCTTTTCTTTTTGCAAATCTGAGGAAGTGTCTCAGACTCAGGTGTCAACAGAGAAGGTTTTGGAACAAATTGAGAAATTAAACCGTAATAAGTCACTAGGACAAGAGGCTATTCACCCAAGAGTTCTGAAGGCACTCAGAAATGAAATTGCAATATGAAACTCATTTGTGGTATGTAACCTATGACTTAAATCAGCCTCTATACCAGATGACTGGAAGATAACTAATGTAAAACTGACTTTTAAGAAGAACTTCAGAAGCGATCCTGGCAATTACAGGCCAGTAAACCTAACTTCAGTACCAGGCAAAATGGTTGACTCTATAGTCAAGAACAAAAATATTAGAGACACAGATGAACACGATACGTTGGGGAAGAGTCAGCTCTGCTTTTGTAAAGGGAAATTATGCCTCACCAATCTCTTAGAATTCTTTGAGCATGTCAACAAGCATGTTGTTAAGGGTGATCTGGTTGCTGCATATGGACCAAAGTCCATACCTGGACTTTGAGAAAGCCTTTGACAAGGTCCCACACCAAAGGCTTTTAAGCAAAGTAAGCAGTCATGGGATAAGAGGAAACGTCCTCTCATTGTTCAGTAACTGGTTAAAAGATAAAAACAAAGGGTAGGAATAAATTATCTTTGCACAGTGGAGAGAGATAAATAATGAGGTCCCAAAAGGATCTGTACTGGGACTAGTGCTGTTCAACACATTCATAAATGATCTGGAAAAGAGGTGGCAAAGTTTGTAGATGATACAAAATTAATCAAGATACTTAAGTCCGGAGCAGACTGCGAAGAGTTAAAGGGATCTCACAAACCTGGAAGCCTTGGCAAGAAAATGGCAGATGAAATTCAGTGTTGATAAATGCAAAGTAATGCACATTTGAAAACAACATCTCAATTATACATACAAAATGGTGGGGTCTAAAGTAGCTGTTAGCACTGAAGAAATGATCTTAAAGTAGTCCTGGATCTTTCTCCGAAAACATCTGCTCAGTGTGGCAGTCAAAAAAACTAACAATGTTAGGAACCATTAGGAAAATGATAGGTAGAATAGTAAATATTGTTGTCTGTGTGCTCTCTCCGGATGCTGTCCCAGCCCTGTGCAGATAGTTGGTTCAGCAGACCTTGATAATATTACCCAGAAAGTGAAGAAGGCAGTCAACCAGGTTTATTGCCCTCATGATACAAGCGCCCTGGCTCTGTGGTTACAGGTACCCTAACACAAGTGTCCAGTGGCAAGGAACAGTTCAGTCAGCAGTTGGACTTTCTGCTATCCCCAAGGCCGCACAAAGGATTAAGGCGAGGCACCCCAATATTTACAGACTCAGACAAGGAATTCTCGTACCATCTTACGTGTTTCATGACAGCTACTTGTTACCACCCCTCGTATCATGCTCTAGGTGTCTCGGGCACAACATCCCTATTCATTATTTCTAGCAGATCCTTTTAGGTGGTGGTAGGCCAGGATGTCCCTAGGTTAAGCTTTTGGAGTGTGTTCTCCCACATATCCAATATCTTCCTAGGGGTGCCTGTGTTTTAGCCACACTGGCAATACTTTTGCCATGGTCATATAGTGGACTTGTAAACATCAG
This sequence comes from Eretmochelys imbricata, assembly GCF_965152235.1. Lineage (NCBI taxonomy): Eukaryota > Metazoa > Chordata > Testudines > Cheloniidae > Eretmochelys > Eretmochelys imbricata. Next base: position 4,105,493 of record NC_135580.1, on the reverse strand, counting down.
CTTTAATACATGGCCTAACTTTGGTTCACAGCCTGTGGTTCAGTCCTCAGATCTTGAACCAGGCCCAGTGCTCCAGGCTCTTTTTCGCCTACAAATATCATCATGCCACTAAATATCATAATGGTACAGTCACATTTTGAATACTGTGTGCAGTTCTGGTCACCCCATCTCAAAACAAAATATATCAGAATTGGGAAAAGTACAGAGAAGGACAGCAAAAACGATGAGGGGGATGGAATAGCTTCCGTAAGAGGAGAGATTAAAGAGGCTAGGACTGTTTGTCTTGGAAAAGAGACGACTAAGGGGGGATATGACAGAGGTCTATAAAATCATGACTGGTGTGGAGAACGTGAGTAGGAAAGCGTTATTTGCCCCTTCACATAACACTAGAACCAGGGACCATGCAATGAAACAAATAGGCAGCAGGTTTAAATCAAACAAAAAGAAGTACGTCTTCACACAACGCACGGTCAACCTGTGGAACTCGTTGCCAGGGGATGTTGCAAAGGCCAAAACTATAACTGGGCTGAAAAAAGAATTAGGTAAGCTCATGGAGGATAGGTCCATCAAAGGCTATTAGCCAAGATGATCAGGAATGCAGCCCCATCTTCTGGGTGTCCTTACACCGCTGACTGCCAGAGGTTCGGAGTATCCAACAGGGGATGGATTACTCGATAATTGCCGTGTTTTGTTCACTGCCACTGAAGTATCTGGTACCAGCCACTGTTGGAGGACAGGATACTGGGCTAGATAACCATTGGTCCAACCCAGTATGGCCATTCTTGTGAATAACGTTGGTCAAGTCTCCAAAACTCTAGGACATGGACTCCTAGTGAAATACACACTTTCTCACATGCTGCTGACCATGATCCTGTTCGGGCAGTAAGAACCAAATACAGAATGAATGCTCAGCAGCCGCAATTTTAAAAGCTTATTAATCCACCTATAATTTTGTCCAACGTACAATACCCCCGTTGGTGTAAAGTTTCTCTCCTTCCCTCTCTCGCAGCCCCTCCTAGAGTGGGTGTGCTGGAATGGAGAATCTGACCCCCTGAGTTTGGGTTTCCTAGCGCTGGATCCTGTAGCTCCTGAAAAAGGCTTGTTCAGCCAAGCATGGGTGCTCTGCAAAGTCCATGATGTGCCGGTGAGTTAAAGAAATCCAGTGCGTAAGAGCCTCTCCCCTCCTACGGCGGTGTGGCCAGGCCTCGTCTGTAGTGCACTTGCTGTGTGTTTGGAATGAATGCACTCTTGTGTGTGCACACATGCATGCTCACGCCCACAGTCACATGCATTTGTCGGCCTCTGCCAGGCATCCTCTTGCAAAGGGTCTTCCTCAGACCCCAGGAAGCTTTATATTTTCTTGCAAGCCCCCAAAAGGCTTAAGAGAGCCCCATGCTATGGCTTGAGGCGAGCAGCAGTTACTGGGTCTTGGTCCCCTTTACCAGTAGAGCAGCTCAGGCTGCTCCCCAGTGCGCATCTCCTGTGCTCCCTCAGAATGCTTCTCCTCGAACTTCATTCCTTGTGTCTTCACAGCTGTGTTGCTGGGATGGCGCCTTGAGCAACAGCACTGCCTATCTCTGGGGAAATAAAAGGGGGTTCCAAAAGTGTGGGCCTTCCTGTTCGTTTGCTTTTTGGAGCCTCCCTTGCAAAAATGAGCACAGGGCGGCTTGAGCATGGAGCCCTGGGAGGCATCTGCCACTTGCTAAAATTATGGGCTTTGTTCTCATTTTTTTTTTTCCCCCGGGAAAGCCCTGCCCATCGCAGGCCTCCTCCGCACACCTACAGTGCATGCCAAAGCCTCACCTTTTACCTGAGCTCTGGCCTCTAATTTCTTTTCCAAATGCCATCATTTAATTCCCCCTCCAAATCCATACTAGCGCTTTGAAAAAGCCCCTTTTTTTTCCTTGCAAGGGGATTCCATTCAGAGCTACCTGCAAAGCCCCAGTCGAGAATGTGCCTGCACTTTCTCTTGACTCCACAAGCAGCTAATGTTGCGCAGCTGCAAACTGTACCTGCAGGAGTGGATGTTCCATGCAGAAAATTAGCTTAGGGAGTCAAGGCCACATTTTTCTTTGCTAATTAGAGGATTAAAGATGCAGAAGTTTGGAGCCAGCTGTCAGCATGCCATGGAAGAGAGCCTTTGATGGTTGCATCTGACTAGAGATTAAATAAATTGCATTTTAAATAAAAAATGCCGTAACTGTTTTAGTCTAGCTGGGCCCCCATGAATAACTCATGCCCTCTAACGCTGGGCAGCTGGTATACTGTGGCCCCTAACCAGACTGTTCATAATCATCTTGTTGTCCCATTTGTTTGTACCCACTGGATGTCTCTTGTCTGTACTTTAAATTGCAAGCCCTTCCAAGCAGGGACTGCTTTGAGTTCGAATGAGACCTCCCCAAACCCCTTCCACTCCATAGCAGAGCTGCATTTATGTGCCTCTGGTACGTTTCAGCAAGGTTCAGGTACGTCTCATCCTACGTCATCCTTGTGCTTAGCTCTTCAGAAAAACTGAGATCCAGATCCCCAAATCCCATCTGACTCCTTTGTGCCACTCAGGTGTAAAGCTAGTGGAGTGCAGAGGCAGGACTGAGGATAGAAGGATCGGAAGGATACAACTTAACTGGTCCCCAATTGGTTTATGGACCATCATGGCAGACCTTGTGGCAGACTATCCCACAGAAAGTCTCTTGTCTGGATTGTGGCATATTAAATGCCCAGCTGCAAGTCATAGAGTCTTAGAGATGTAGGGTTGGAAGGGACCTCGGGAAGTCACCTAGTTTATTCCCCCTGCTGTCACGTAAAGCCAAGGAAACCATGCCTGACAGGTGATTGTCCACCCTGTTCTTAAAAAACCCCAATGATGGGGATTCCAATGGCCAGAACTAGCTGGAGTTTTAAGGCTTGATAGGCATATTGCCACTGAATGATATTCATAATTCTGCAAGCTAAGAGACAGATAGAGGGATGCTCAGATCTCATGCTTTGGGATATGACTGATTGCTTAGGGGGATAGGAGTCAGTTTTCCCTTATGTACAGCATTGCTAATAATTGTGCATTCTGAGTTTTATGGAGGCTTCTTCCGAAGCACCAGGAGTGAGCCGTGCTGACGGTAGGATATCGAAGGATATGAGCTAATTATTTGTGCTGGCATTGCAAATGCAGATTGTCTTTGTTTATCTGTGTTCAGCGTGGGACCTCTCGGTGCCAGAAAGATGTTGATAAATTACTGGGAATACAGAGGAGAGCACAAAATGAAATCAAAATGCTGGAGGGATGTGATAACCATCCACAATTATAGTACACCTCCCTTAATTGAGAAATCTGATTAAATGGGTCATTTCCCAAGGAGCTGCCCACCTCCCATCCTTGTTGTTCGATGGCAAGGGCTGCTGCTCATTTGGGAAAGTGACTTTAACTGGGGCGATCCTGCCCTCTGACTGTCCAATTATGCACACCCTGGTCCATCCAGAGCTTGCAATCTGCACAGGGAGCGCTGCTGGGACTCTCAAGCTATGCAGCTGTTTCCATCATCCCTCTGGTGGTTTTTCTTGGAAAGCAAATTTCAGATTTGCAGCCCTGGAGATTTGCGCCAGAAACCTGCTTCAAAGAGTTTAACCCTCGTCCAATGGGGATAACTGAAAGACCTCATGTGATCTATGGGACCAACTGAAACTATGCAAATGGCTAAAAATCTATGTTCTGATTCCAACCAAGGCCCAGATCGTTCAGTAAATGATTTCAAGGGGTGAACGAATTTGGGGATCTCCCTCTGTCAGTGCTCAGAGGCAAAGGCAGGGGCTGAATTGACGTGTACTGACTTGATTTCCCCACAAGCAGATCCATGCAGGCAGCCCCCTTCGTCCCTGTAGAATCCTATTGCACTCAGTAGGGTGATGCAGCAATCTGCCCATGGAGCTGGTATAACATGAGGCCTTAAATCTCACTTGTCATCCTTCTGTGTGGCTTTCCATGTCCCAGTCGCAATGTTCCCCCCTGCTTCTCCTGGCTGTACAGTGTGGAGTGGGCCTGGGACTGAGTAGGCTTCGTGCATTATCTCAGGGAGACAACGAAACGGGGAACACTCCACTGACTGACCGGTCAATCAAGGTATTTGAAGGCGTGACCTGGTGGTCTGCCCAGCAGCTGCAGGGATGTGGCAGGAGTTGTGATTAAGGTTACTAGGTCCCTGAACGTGATTCTTTACAAACATGGTGTTTCCCACAGTGCCCAGGGAGCTGAGGCCGTAGTTCAGCAGGGTACTTAAGCAAGTGCGTGACTTTAAGCATGTGCATAATCCCTTTTGAAGTCAGCTGGTCTGCTCCCTTGCTTGAAGCTCTGTAGTTGCTTGCGTACCAGACTGAATCAGGTCTTGGCTGTGAAAGCAGTTTCCAGAGAAACCACATCAACTAAAGCTAACTCCGGGGCTGTACTTGGCTGGGTTCTTGTGGTAGGGGGAGCATTTGGAGAAAATACTGTTGACAAGGCAGGTCTCAATCCTGGTTACTCTCCACATCCTAGTCCTCTCTTCTCACCGTCTGCCCCCGTCCCCCGAGTTCTATTGTGTAAATAATACTTTCCAGCGTTTAACTTGGTCTCTGCAAGGTTAACAGCAATTAGAATCGCAGCTGTTTTATTGACATCATTTGCATCCAAATCCATTGCTGCTTTCCTAGAACTCTTTGAAAGCTGTGGATAGCTCCCAGTTAGATTTCCACCCCCCTCCTCCAATCATTCAAAACAAACACCCTGTATTGGTCAGGAATGTAGGTGTCCTAGCAGAAAGGGGTATATTTAGTTTTGATGCTGTGCACGTATATCCAGTTGGGCTCCCTCCCCTCCAGAATAGTAAAATTTTTGCTCCATTATAATGACTGCCCTCCGTAGAGGATCCTTTTCAGGGGATCTCAAAGCAGGTTAGGAGCATTAAGCCTCACAAATGCCCATGTGAGAGAAGGGGAGTACTGGTAAGGAAACCGGGACATGGATGACTTGTTTAACTGACTTGCTCAAGGTCGCATGGTGAATCTGTGGCCGAACCCTAGGCTAGAACCTCGGCATCCTGGCTTCCAGTCCTCTTCCTCCCCCAGTTAGATACGTCCTAGCCAGGGTAGCATTATTGGCTGTTCTGTTGAATGACTGATGAAATACTCTGTAAGTAGCAGGAAGAGGAGAGGATTTGCATAGACATAATCCTGGAAATGGTGCATAATGTATCAGGGAACAGGACTGGCCCTGGCGGCTCATGTGGAGAAAACTTGTTGTTACCTGTACTTGGTTTCAAATGGAGAACAAGGTGCAACTCAGAAATTCAGTGAGAACCCAGCGTCCCTCTGGCAGAGGAGTCCTGCTCACCTTTCCTGTCAGGAACAAGAAGATGCTGAGGACTAACCTTTCTACAAAGGAGGCCCATAAATCTGTGCTGAAATCATACCCTATAGAATGCTTCAGATTTACAGGAGGAAATCGCCGCTCTCAGAGCAGGTGGGTGTGCACACTCCGGGCTTGCTGTTCCTGAAGTCAAAGCAAAGGAACAAGGCCCTCGTGTGTGCGCTGCCAGCGAAATAGAAGACGTGATCCTACTTGTAAGGAATGCACAAGACAAGACCAGAGGCGCCGTGCAGCTTTGCTACTGGCGAGAGCTCAGTTGGGACTTGCCCCTGCCCTGTGGCCTGCAGCATTTATGGAGAAATTGGGGACGTTGCTACTTGCTCCAAAGCGCTGCCTGATGGGAACTACCCTCATCTTAGTTTTTTGTGGGGGAGGAGCGTTTGAAGTGAACAGGAAAATTACTCACCTTAATTATGCCTTTTCCTGGCCCTGCCACAGTCTCGAAAGCCTGATGGATTTAATTTTTTTTCTTTTTGTGTGTGATTAATACTCTTGTTTGTTAGAGCCTGGAACTGGAGAGGAGTCTGCACATTCCCCTCGGGTGGAATGAATGGGAAAAAAAGAGGAGTAAATGGATCAAGGGTGGGACTCAGGGATGGGGGCGGGGATCACAGAACCTTCCCCTCTGGGACTTTGATCCTTTGGTGCTAATGAAACATGAAATGGTTTTGTTGGCTGGTGTGATATCTATTTGTGGACAAAACCGCTCCCTGATGGTTCATCAGCAAGGTTTGCACCTGGGTTCTTCGGCCCCTGGCCCAGCACAGACCCCTGCCAATGAGCTAAAGGTGTAACTCCATTAGCTGGTGGTATTAATAGTAGGCTGTAATCCTGTAGTGGGTCAGCCACTAGAGGGCAATATGAAACTCATTTTCAGGGTGTAACATTGAGTTATAATACCTGGTGCTTAACCCAGTCCTCGCTGAAGCCTATTCTGCTGTAAATTTTTTAGATTGCAGGCTTGTAGGGGCAGAGACAGTAGCTTCCTCTGTCTAGAAAGCCCCTAGTATGTTGTGAGTGTGACTGCGTGTAAGTAATAGAACCACATTCTAGACAGTGTGGTTCAGGTTGGTGCATCTGTCTTTCAGTCTGGCTTGGGCTTGGGTTTGTGTATGCCAGAGTCCCTTGGTTTATATCTCTACAGAAACCCGTACCTCTGCGTGATGCCACCTGATAAACAAACTAGGGGAGAGACTGTGTAGGCCCGAGCTACTCTGTTTTGTCAAACATACAAATTCAAGATGAGATGAGTTCATGTCAGCTTTTGAGAGAGAATGTCCTACTTTCACCAATCCCCACCAGCTTCTGATGCTAGCTGGAGACAGCAAGCAGCCTGAGAATCCCCTCTTTTGAATAAGATTAACCCCTGTTAGCAGTCTGCAGAAAGCGCTCCTGTCAGCATCTTTCAGTGCCTGGCACACTGTAACCAGAGAGCTGGTGATGCCAAGGCATCAGGCTCCCGGTAGTATACGGCTAGGCTAAGGGTTTGCAACAGACTTGCTTGAAAGCTGATCCTCTGAATCAGTTACTGGAGAAGGGAAGACACGAAACACGACAGAGGAGCTGATGTGCCCAGGATTCAAATTGTGGGCCAGGGGTGTGTAAATGAGTCTGAGTTGCCTGTTAAAGGGACCCAAAGATGGTGTTAATTACACCCACATTGACTCCCTCTAGACCCCACGTAACCAACATGCGATTCAAACCAGCCTCTTTCTTCCCCAGCACCTCAGAATCAGGCCCATGAATCTAGGGAGAGTCTAAGTCCATCTAATTCCCCTCCCGAGGGGCAGGGAGCAGAGGGAGAGGGCTGGGGCAGCAAGGAAAGCAGCTACCAGGGAGTGTTTCTGCAGGTAGCCCCCCAGCCTGCTTCTACCCTCCTCTGCCTTGCACTCTTTTACAGCAGGCTTTGTCGGCCCAGGCTCCCTCGTAGCCGCCCCTTAGCTCAGGGGTTCCCAAACTTTTTAGTAAGGCGACCCACCTGCGGCAGTTTGTCTTTTATTCATGACCCGCCTAGGCTCCAAAATCATAGACCAACGTTTTCCTCCCCCTGCCAAGAGGGCACCGACCACCCGCAGCAGCATCCTCTGCCCCGGCACTGCTACTGTAATCCTGGCCAGGAGGGGAGGCCCAGGTGGGGACGTGGTTTGGAGAGCGAGCCTGTCCTGCATTTACCGTGCAGCAGCAGCTCCTGTCCCGCGAGGCCGGGCCTGGCTCCCCGCTCCAGGCGTGAAGACCTGGTGCCTGGGGTCGCAGCGCCACTCGGGTTTGGCCTGGCGCTGTTCTGTGTGCCAGGGCACAACGCTGCTCACTCCGCTTTGGCTCTTGGGGCAGGTGTTGCACTTTTCTGCCACTGTTGTTGGATGTCGCCTGACTTAGCAGTTAGCTGTTGGTATCCTTGGAACCCGGATAGCCCGGATGTGTCACTAAAGCAAACCAGCCGTGCTATGTGCAGTGAAACTTGGGAGTTTGGCTGTAACATTCAATCCCTCCGAGTGCCCTGCCTTCCGGGGTATTGCTGGGAAGTACGTTGGGGTACCTCTGCAGGGCTGGGGCACCCTTGGGCTCCTTGCCAAACCAAGATGGCATCTAGTGCTCACTGGGACAGACTCACCGTTTTTAATAACCTGGTCTCCCCTCTGGCCTGGTCTCCCTCTAGAATAGCAGTACTGTAATAGGAAACACGTTAGTGATGCTTTGGAAACACTAATCCTCGCAAGTCCCTTGGAGGAAGGTAAACACATTTGACAGATAGGGAAGCTGTAGTGAGTGTCAGAACCCAGATTAGAATGGTGGGCTTCCTAGTTTCTTGTTTTCTGCTCGGCCCGCTAGATCATGGGCTTCATGTTGAGACGTCAGAGATAACTTGTGATTCAACTCCTGCTACAAAGCATTGCTCAGGCCAGCTTTGCAGGGGTCTGCAAGATTCAGTCTGTCCTGCTGTCTTCATACAGAGCGTTTCAAATAGGCATGTGGATTGATGTGGCTGTACAGCGCCTAGCACAATGCGGTCATGGTCCAGGATCAGAGGCGCTACAGCAATGCTAATAAATAACAGTTAATTTTTCTATTGCGTGTGCGTACAGGAGTCGACAAGGGTAGATCTGTGGTTTGAGGATGGAACCTATTTTGGTCCCAAAACAACAAACCACGGTGCAGCTGGCAAAGTTGTGCATTGCATTGTTGCGTTGGCTTTGAGCCCACGTTCAGATCTCAAGGGTCAAGACCCAGATGAATGGTAGACTGGCACAAACTAACCCCAGAGCCTTGCACAGCTCCGTGATCCCAATACCCAGTGGCCAACAGGACCACTCAACTGTGCCTTGGCTTCGCTACTCTGAGCACTCTCCCGAATAAGTGTGCGCAGAAATAGTCAGTTGGTGGAAAGACTGTATGTGCTGCTATTTTCCTTCTGGTTCTTTCTTGCCGCCTCTTTTACCCAGTGATTCTGAGTTGCTTTGCTTTTCGCTGTCTCAATTTGTCAGCCTGGGTTAACAACCACTTTTGTACCTTTTAAGGAGGGGAAAAAATACTTGCTCGGAAGTGTGATGTCAGGTGATTCAGACAGTGTTTCCCCAGGCAGGATGGACCATGAAGCTCCACGGGCATGATGCAGCATGCCTGGACAACTCAACCTGAAACAAGCACGATCTGGACAAAAATAAGAAGCAAACCTGAAACCTCTTCAGCTGCGTTTTAGACGAGCATGGAACGTTTACGCTTTCTCAGCTGCACTCAGTGCATGAGAGAAGGGAATCTGAAATCGTTATGTGCCTGGCTTAAAGCGTTTCTGAACAAAATAGTTTTGGATCTCAGTATTTTGAGAAGTTGGCATTCTGTGCTTGTTCTGTGCAGCATAGCTTTGAAAGCCGTAGCTCGCCTGTGTTGTAGGGAGTGGGTGAGCTGTTCTGGGCACATCTTTTCTAGATTTGGCCCCAGTTCCACTCTCACTGAAGTCCATTGAAAGACTCCTATTCCCGTGAATGGGGGTTGAATCCAGACCTTTCTAAACCAAGGCCCCAATCCTGCAAATACTCTCGTGCTTAATTGTAATCACATTGGTAGCTCCACTGACTTCAAAGGAACTACACAGACACTTCAAGTTAAGCATGTGCTTAGTGTCTGCAGGATCAGGGCCTGAGTGACTTGTCTGTGTCCTCATTAGCAGATACATCTCTCAATGCAACTAAAACAGTTCGTATTTTAATGTAAAGAAATAAGCACAGTTTTACCTGCAGCAACCCTGCTTCTCTATTGGATGGATTTGAACCAGTGATTGATCTTTTGGGGGACATGGAAGTATACAGGAGAGAAGAATGACATGAGATTTTAAAGAAACCTCTCCCAAACTGCTGCTCTGGTTCCCCTCCAAAAGGTGCTACGTGTTCTGAAACTTGATGTACAGATTGTCAGATGAAATTGAACTGTTCATTAACTTTCAGTAATGAAAGTGACTTTTCTGGTCCAGTTCTTAAATGTTTTAATTAAATTCTCACTGTGCCAGCATGCCCATTCTGCCAAAATATTAGAACACATCGTTTTTATTTACTTATTTCACAGGGAATTCGTCTTTCTGATTTTGGAGGTAGTGGGGGAAATGAAATTATTAAAATAATTAAAATTAACCGGAGAGCATTGTGCTAAAATCTAACTATTGTAAAACCTCACTTTTGATAGAGTAGCAGCCAAGGTTGGTGACATTTGTCATTATTTATTATTTGTATTGATGTAGAACCCAAAAGCCCTCGTCCTGGAGCAGGACCGCAATGTCTGGAGTGCTGTACAAATCCAGCACAAAACGATGGTCCCTGCCCCGAAGAGCTGACAGTTTAAGTATATAATCTTTCAGTAGGGTTACACTGCACACTTTGGATGCTCAATAAGTCACTGCACTGTCACCTTAGTGTGAGAGTTGTTTTAAAACTAAAATGAAAATAAAGTAGCAAATATATTAAAGTAACACCAAGAAGGATATTGATAAATTGGAGAGGGTTCAGAGAAGAACTATGGGAATAATTAAACGGTTAGAACATGCCTTATACTGATAGACTACAGGAGCTCAATCTATTCTTTTTTAACAAAGAGAAGGTTAAGGGGTGATTTGATTATAATCTGTAGGTATCTACATGGGGAACAAACATTTAATAACGGTCTCTTCAATCTAGCAGAGACCCTCTTCAATCTAGGGTCTAACACGATCCAGTGGCTGGAAGTGGACACCAGACAAATTCAGACTGAAAATAAGTTGTACACTTTTAATGGTCAGAGTAATTAACCACTGGAACAAGTTACCAAGGGTCGTGGTGGATTCTCCATCCCCAGCAATTTTTAAATCAAGATTGGATGTGTTTTGGGGGCAAGTTCTGTGGCTTGTGTTATACAGGAGGTCAGACCAGGTGATCACAATGGTCCCTGCTGGTCTTGGAATCTATGAATATGTGAAAGAAGGTGTCTCACACGTGCAAAGCAGTGTATAGTGGGGAGGGGCTCGGATACAGAGCTGGGAGCAGGGTCAGAACCCAGATAATCATTCTGCTAAGGCACTAGTACTCCCGTGTGCCTTGCCTACCCTGTTATGCTGAGTCAGGCTGGTGCATGTGACGGCCTGAAGGGAATTCAAGAGGCAGTTAATGATGATTTGCCATCCAAGGGTGCTCAACATCGTGCCTGGCAGGATGAGTTAATGAAACCACGGCTGCCTGTAACTTAGAATATAGCAGGTGCTATACAGTTCAGTTGAACCCTAAGGATGGGTGTTGGAAGGGAGCTAATGTTAAGTCGCTTGTTCCTATTTCAGTAGGATTTGGGGCCTAACTCCTATAGGCTCCTTTGAAAATTATCGGCTCATTGTGCTGTTTTGAACAGAGATTTGCCTGTCTTTAATTCTGTTGCATTAGGAGTGATAAATGAAAGATTGTGGCATGTTCAAGATGAATTTCACTTTTCCCATTACGCAGCAGTGGCTCCAATTGCACAGGAAGATCCCCAGCGCTAATTGAGAGTGGCCGGTGTGTGTAAAACATATTTATAAATACGGGAGGTGGGAAGGAAATGGTTATCAGTATTGGCTGCTGGAGGCTCAGTGCAGAGCAGCCTTGCAGCTAACGGGGTGCTGTCATGTTGAACGTCAAATTGCTTTCCCCTATTAGTGCAGTGTGCTCACTGCTTGGCTGCAGCATCTTGCTTTTGTGGTGCAAGCTGAGAGGACAGCAGTTTCACCTTGGCCTGCAGTCAGTTTCCCTTCCAGGTTTACATGGGCACACTGCTACTGAGATTCCTGGGGGCTTGGAAAGTTGTCTCGGGCTTTGTGAAGGTTTGTTCTTGCAGACCCTGACTTGTGGCTCCCTGTTGACCGGACCCTTTCTGTAAGATAACATGAAAAATCAGCTCAGGGCTGCAATCCTGTGCTCAGATCCATGCAGGCTGACCCTGTGCAGAGCCACACTGAAGCTGGTGGGACTTAACACTCTGTCCTATCTGGGCAGACCCTTGTTCGGATTCAAGGACTTAGGATGTTTTCAGTTGAGAGATGGATGATCTAATATCCACCCTGTAAAAAAACAAACAAACAAAACCCCTGTATATCCATATGATCTAATCTGACTTCCTGAATAATACAGGCTGGAAAATTTTACTCTGTGATTCCTGCATCCAGCCCATAACTTATGGTTGAGTGAGCGTGTAATTTTCAGAAAGCCATGTATGTTGGAGGTCAAGCCAATGGCTGAGTCCTCTTGATACCACTATCCTGAGTGGGCCAGGAGTTAGCATTCATACTGTGTATGCAACTCTAGATGCAAGAATATGTTGGGGGTGCTTCTTAATTTTGGGGTAAGAAAAAAAAAATCTCACTATAGAAATCACTTAATGCCATGAGATTCCTGTACTGTATTTAGTAACACCGGGTCAGATACTGCATTCTGTAAGATAGGGACGACTGCAGGATTGGCTCATTGTCTTCAGCTTCAGTTCATTGAGGACCCCCTCTTCTGCACAAATTTCCCATGTGAATTGATGTATCTCATATATGTTGTTCTTTAGACAGTGGTTGTGCCCAAAATGTACTAAATTCTTTCCAGACTCAAAGGAGAATGCAGTACTTACCCCAAAGAGCCTGCAATTAAAAAGACAGAGCCAGATAACACAGTGAAAATGGATGCAACATACAAGCAGAATGTCCAGGGTGAGGGTAGATAGATTGTTTGTTTGTGGTAAGTTGAGTGGTTGCATGAAGTTTTTTTTAATTTAAATTTAAAAACTTTAAAAAAATAATTCCAAAAGAGGAGAGAAATGCATTAATGAAAAGGTAAAGAATTCAAATACGTAAACAAACAAAAAAAATGGAAAAGTTACGGCTTTCCCCAGCAATCATAACATTGCATTAGTATGTTTGGGCAGTGCGACCTGTATTGAACACTGTAGGGCTGTACAAAGTTGTGAAAATGTTCACACAGTTATTCATAATGTATGTTTCAGGATTTTTGCCCTGAAGGTTGTGAAAACTCTCACGTTCACACATTTCCATGTGAAAATAGATCTTTACCAACATGAAGTTTTGTAATAAAAGTGTTCAAAAGTTGGGCATTTTTGCTTGAAAATAGACTCCTTTGAGGGTTCGTCTCTCTTTCATTCAGGAATGAACCCTGTTCTCAAGCCAGCTCCCTAAAATTTTCTCAGGCTTTTGATGAAATCAGGCCTTGTTCACAAAGTCAAAATGAAATGTAAAAACCTCAAATGTCAGTCTTTTGAATTGGATTGCAAATCTTTATTAAACGATAATTGGCATAATTCAGTTTCTATCATCATCACTTTATTGACACAACTAAGCATACAAGTACTGCTACAGCCAATATATTGTATCCAAAACGTTCAAAAACTTTAAAGATCTTAAAGTTGGAAGTCTAAATCCGTATATAGACACCTAAAGAAGTGACCTGATTTTTCCCAAAATGGGCAGCTCCCCGCAGCTCCCATCAACTTCAGTTTGCTTGGAAACATTTCTGCTTTTCTACTGGTGTACGGGTCAGTGACCCCCAGTCAGTCTTTGTGTTCTCTCTGCTTGCAGCACCACCCCATGTTGGTTTAGGATTGTGTTAGGGAAGTGGGACCTGGAGCAGGTATTATGTACATGGGAAGACTAGGGATGGATGTGTATTCAGTGCGGGGAGGAGTGGCAGATAAGAGTGTACAATGGAGTCAGCTCTCTATGCCCAGGAGGGAAGGGAGTGCCTTGCACAGGGCTGGAAATTAATCTCTTTGCCCTTCACCCTGTTTGGAACAGTGGATGTTTAGAGCAGAATCAGAGCTTTCTTCTAGCTGCTCCAGTATTCCATCTCTGCTGACTCCAAGCACAAGTCCTTGAATGAATTTATACGAGCAAGAGCCAAGGACCATAGCATTCAGTTTAGGAGGGTTGGGGGGTTGAATATTGCCAAGTCTTCCACTCTTGAACATATAGTGGCAGATTGATCTTCCAGTGTTTTCGCTCATGGAGTTGAAGAAAGCAGAGAATCCTGCTGAAAGTATTAAATAATAATAATTTAGTTGTGTGGATTCAGAGACTGAATTTCAGAGGGGCCAGCTGTGTGCTCTCTCCGGGTTGAGACTATCTGTGGACTGGAAATGTACATAACTCAGGGAGTTCAGGGTCCCCGTCCAGGGATCAGAGTGGCCTTCTCTCATGGCAGCTAGCCTGCTGGTACGCTTTCCAGTGATCCTGGGTACCACTCAGACACTCAGTCATCCAGAATCGAGAGACTGTGATCCCATTGTGTATTCTGTATGCACTCTGCTTATATTTTTCTCTCCTGGTTGCCTCCTGCAAGTGATTGTGAGGTGAAATATAATTAGTAAGAAATCCCAGCAGCTCCAAAGTGTCAGACAGAGAAATGGGTAAAGGGTTAGCTGATCCCTCAGAGGGGGTGGGGGGAACCTAACACACCCGACTCAGTTCTGAATTCTTGCCTGGAGGCTACATTTCTCCATTCTCCTACTCCCAGCCACCCCTCCCCATCCCCTTTTACCTAGGCGGGCCGGCTTTTTATTTTTTTATTTTATTTTATTAAAGCTTCCAAGGTGGAGCAGCTGCCATTGGAGTCCAGTCCAGCGTTAAGAGCATTTAGTGCTGTCGTGCCCCAAGGGAACAAAGAATTACTGTGACACATTCCTCCCTTCGTCGTCTTGTGGTTTGCAGTGTAAACGCTCCCCATCTCTCCTGTGGAGCTGCGTTCTTCCCCCGCCCCCACGCCAAGCCCCCCTTCACGGTTACAGACAGCACAGATATGAGGCCCACCTGCCTGATGTCAACATTTTAGTGGGCGCGGCTGGGGGAAGAATGCGCCGCTCCCAGCCCCGTTCAGGTAATTAATCCCTGCAACTGACAGGTGGCAACAGGCGGCCTTTGGCTGCGGCTCTTGGGGGAAAAGCGCTTGGAGGAAGGATTTTAATAGCTCATCAGCGCAATTCGTACATGTCTGGCAACCAGCAGTCTGCAGAGCGAGAGAGAGGAATGGGGAGCAGGGGGGGAAGAGTGCTCGATAAAGGGAGTTACAGTGAAGCTGAACTGCAAAGGAGCCCTTTAGTTCAGAGACACCCCTTCACATCCTGTGTGTCAATGCGAGGATGTGGGGTTTTCTCCACGGTCATGCAGACTCCGCAGCTGCCTATGCAGTGAATACACCTGAGCCTAGGCACTGCACAGTGTCTTATTCCTACACATTTTGAGGGGCAAAGAGTGATCTTCTGGCTGGACATTGCACAAGACAATCTTTTCTCTGTGCCTCAGTTTCCCCATATTCCAGAATGAGGGTGATGTGTCCCTCCTTTGCAAGTATGTTAGGTTTCTTTCAGCGTGGTCTGCAAAGTGCATGGAGTGTGCAAGAGAAGGGCAGCATTGACTCTCCCTTGACGTGAGGAGCCACACCTCCAAAAGCACTGTCTTATTTTTCCTCACATAGGGTCTGCTCATCAGCACCCTCAGCTCCCATTAGCTTTACTGGTTTCCGTGTCCAGTCAGGCTCAGCCCCTGCCTGGGAGGCTCTCAGGTTTGTTGTGCGCGGGACACATGGCCACTGAGCAGCAACTTTGGTTTCAGTGTTTTGAATGCAGCAGGCATCTTCGCCAGTAGGAAGGGCAGGTTTAGTAGAAAGCCCTGGTCTCCCTTCCTTCTCTTTCCGGAGAAAGGAACCTGGCTTTATACAGCACTTTCTGTACCCAAAGCAGAAACAGCATTGGCAGTCAAGACAAGGATCTCCTGAGTTTACAGGATTGATCTTGCAGCAATGCTGAGTGTGAATTCTCATGGGAAACCCAATGTGATTCCCTCCCGTTCTGACTGAGCTTCTATTGGATCAGGCTCTGAATTCAGACTAGCTACAAACATCTTGTTCATACATCTTTGGTGAATGGCAGATGTTATAAGCACTTGCCATCAAACATGGCTTTTGTCTCAGATAATCTGTGTAGATTTTATTTTGGGTCAAGAGGGATTTTCCCCTCCACACCATTCTAATGTCAAAATTGCTTAAACTGGCTTTTCTTAAGCCATTTGCATTTATTCCCTAGGAATCTGTTTGTGTAACCTTTGGCGTTGCTCCTTGGAACGCTTTTGCTCATAGGAAATTAAGCTTCTAGCAGAGTGTGTTGCTAATGAACAAACGATCAAAAAAAAAAAATTAAACTTCACCTCAAACAAACTGAAACCCAGTATTTGCATGTGTCTGAATTTGCAAAATGCATGTGTCCGAATTCTCTACGCACTGTGTTTTGGCAGCTAGCAGAACAGAGAGACTCAGTTTCCCCTCTGGTGACAGAGGACTTCTTATTTCTCGGACAGTATCTCAGCTGCGGTGTACCGGTGGAAAACTTGCAGGCAAGCGGGGTCGTGAATTTGCAAATTAAAATTAATCCCAAACTAAATGAGCTTTACTAAAAAGTGAGTTGCTGGGGGAAGGTTGTAAGTTGTTTTTAACCATTATTGTTCTGAGTGAAAGGGACTTGAAGATAGAGGATCTTATAGTCACTAGCTAGCATCCTAGATTCTATTCATATTCATAAGTATTCGGCATTAACAGTGGGCACTCCTGGTGTTGGGTGAGCCACTTTCTTACTTAGAAGCCCGCTGGGCCACAGGGACTTGACTAGCTTGGAAATTGAGATGGACCTTAAAGAGGTACTTAAGATCACAAGTTTCATTGACAAAAGGAATAGTGTTTGATATAATATACTTAGACTTCTGTAGGGCATTTGATTTGCATACCGTTTTGATTAAAAATCTAGAACGATATAAAATTAACATGACACCACATTAACTGGATGAAAAACTGGCTGTCTGACAGTCTTCAAAATGTAAACATAAATGTGGAATCATCACTGACTGGGGGTGTTTCTAATGGGGTCCTGCAGGGATGGGTTCTTGCCCTACATAATGAGCATTTTTATCAATGACCTGGAAGAAAACATAAAATCATCACGGATAAAGTTTGCAGATGACTAAAAAATTGTGGGAATGGTAAATAATGAAGGAGGACAGGTCACTGACACACAGCGATCTGTTAATACAGCTAAATGTAAATATGCATGTGTAGAACAAAGAATGTAGGCCATGCTTACAGAATGGGGGACTCAGTCCTGGAAAGCAGTGACTGAAAAGGACTTATGGGGGTGGATAATCAGCTAAATTTGAGCTCCCAATGCGACGCTGTGGCCAAAAGGGCTAATGGGATCCATGGATGCATAAATGAGCTCTTGAGTAGGAGTAGAGAGGTTATTTCACCTCTGTATTTGGCACTGGTGTGATCCCTGCTGGAATCCTGTGTCCAGTTCTGGTACCCACAACTCAAGAAGGATGGTGACAAATTGCAGCAGGTTCAGAGAAGAGCCACGAGAATGATTAAAGGATTAGAAAACCTGCCTTATTGAGATTCTGGAGTCTATCTCCTTAGTTTAACAAAGAGAAGGTTAAAGGGGTGACTTGATCAGAGTCTGTAAGTACCTACGTGGGAGCCAAACGTTTCATAGTGAGTTCTTCAGTGTATCAGAGAAAGGTATAGCACAATCCAATGGCTGGAAAGTTGAAGCTAGACAAATTCAGACTGGAAATAAGGTGTAAATTGTTAATAATGAGGATAATTAATCATTAGAACAACTTATCAAGAGTCCTGGTGGAGTCTCCATCACTGGCTATTTTTAAATCAAGGCTGGATGGTTGTCTCAAAGATACGGGTGTGGAAATGTTTTGGTGAGGTTCCCTGGCCTGTGCTATCCAGGAGGTCAGACGAGATGATCTTAGTAGTCCCTTCTGGCCTGGGAATCTATGAATTAAAGCAGCATGTCAGGGATTTTGCTGCATCAGAGTTCTGCCTGGGAGTTCATTACTCTATGGAAAGCCCACGCGACTTGTGTTGCACAAACAGAGCAGTTCCTTCCAAGAGACCCTTCCTTTACCTAGCTGAAATTGCTTCATTTGGAAGCTGAAAGGATTTTCTTTAAACCTTTTGTTTACTCACCTTAAGGAGAAGGGGGCTTGTTGAGAAATCAGACAGGTGTCGGCTGATGTGAGCTGGCATGTGTACGCATTGTGATACTGAATTACCAGTGGGGATGCCAAGAGTGTGTAATATAGTATGTCTGCTCAGGCAGGTGGTGAGGGCAGGGCTGGAGTCATTGGAATGTTTTTTCTTTTCCTTTAAAACATATTATTAGTCAAAGAGCAGAATTTACTGTTGTTTTTAGCAATCTGAGTCTGCTTATTTGGACATGACACACGGAGCTTGAACCCCAAAGAAAAGGCTAAGCAAACCTCGTTCTCTCTCAGCTGAGGGCATCTAGCTGGGCTGTATTTCTAATGCATTTGTCTTAAGTAACTGTCTGCTCTGTACATGGAACAGAAATTCTCTCTGGCGTGTTCAGGGTTAGCTCCCTAAACTGTGGGGTTGGTTCAGCTCTTGTTCCCATTAATGGATAACAACAGTTGTCGTGCTTCAAAATGACAGGCCAGTGTATTGAGCAAAGCTAGCTTACAGTATTCTCCTCCCAGTCAGTTTCATTGGTATACTCTTACCTGCATATCCTGCCATTTGGATTACATAATCCGAGGGAGCCAGGATATTGACCTTGTAAAGTATCTGACCAAGTTGGTCCAAACTTGCCAGTTTCCACTTATTTATACCACGATATTAATTTCTTCCAAAAAAACAGTGCAATTGAGGATGAAATGCTGACTCTGGCTTAATTTTCTGGCTTCTGCCAGTTCTAGAAGAAAAGATTACAGTATGAAAAGTCTTAACTGGGTTTGCTAGTCCATCTTTCAGCCCATGCCAAACTGTTCATAACTGGGCACGTACTGATCCACTACCACTGGGATATTTATTTCCCTAGCAAATACAGCTATTGGAACAAAGTCCAGATATTTCCTTTCTTGGTTTCAGAGCCCATTACTTAGTTACACCTCTTTGTAATCCTGAAAAATAACTTCTCTCTCTCATGTTTATGCTTTTTTGTAGACTTCTAACCCCTTCATTGTCACTTAAACCAGTATGGCATGTTTAGTTCTTTCCTCACAACCTAGTCCCAGGACTCATCTGGTAACTTTTGAGGACCATCTGTGACCTCTCCCCAAATTGTCCATCTCTGCGTCTGGAGTTGAGTACACTGTTTATGTTGCAGTCTCAGTGATGCTTCACCTCTGTATTGCAGCACGCAATTGGTGCTGCATTGGTATGTAGGGGCTTCAAAACAGCTTGACCATTGCTTCAGTCAGTTCCTGCCTTATGCCTTGTGTACCAGGGATGTTACTGGGCACACAAGCAATTCGGCTGCAGTTCGTGCACATCTGAAGAAGAATCTGCCTGAGAGGTCTTCCATTTCATCCCAAATATACACATCTTCTGTGTATACACAGAGCGCTTCTGTCTCCAAGGTTTTCACTGACACAAACCTCCTTTAAAAATATTTCATATCTCTCTGTTACATAGATGCACATAATATCACTGACCTGATTAGAAGTCACCGTGAACGAGCTGTTCCCATCTATTGTGTCAATAGAGAGAGTTAGGACTCAAATTACAAATGACCACAAAGGGTTTGGCAGGGAAAAAAGCCAAGGGCCTTTATTTAATATCTGACAGCAGGTACTTTATGGACAGATTTACACTGAGCTTACAGGACTGTGGCCTCTCGGTGACTGTAGGCTGAAGGGCTGTGTTGCCCAAGATGGCTTTGAATGCTGTGTTTTGGCTGGGATTTCCAGAGTCCTATCCCTTGTGCTGCCCTGGTGAGACTTGAACCACTGGCCCAGTCAGGGAGCAGTAAGCCTCCCTGTCCTCTCCTCTTCAGTGCCCCTTGCCTTTCTGCTCTTGATATGGCTCCTAGCTCCTCTTTGCAGTGCACGGATGATGCCTTGAACAAAGAACAGATTTGTAGACTATACACTGGGAGCTGCATGTGGTGTGTGAAGTGTCATGTCTGGCCTGGTCCTGTGATGCGCTGAACTCCAGCCTGTGTCTGTCAGAGACAAGTACTCGGGGCCTTGTGAGAACAGGCCCCAGAATCTTCATTATCACTGCTTAAACAGGGGGCCTCTCCTCTCCTGGGAGGAATGAATTTTTTCCAAGTTTCTGTCACTCGTTCCATTAAATGAGATCTAACACTCCGTCTGCATCATAGAAGATGCTGTACATTGTCGCACAGGTTAAGGTGTTATCTCCAGCGACCTGGCCAAGTTTCATGAGGGGAAGGTAGATTCTGTCTGCTTAATAATTTCCCCTCCAGTTTTATATGGATGCAATATTCTTTGTTTTTGTCCTAAATCATCGTGTTAAAAACCTGCTGCATTTTTCCCCAACGTTGGCTGCATTTCTTAAATCAAAGTGATCCCTCTGTGCATATACACACTAGGATTCTCCTGGGTGAAAATTGCTAAGATTTCCCTTTTGAAAAGAACAGCAGTCACTCAAAGAACCTGACTTGAAAGATCCTGCTGGTAATGTAATGTTACCCATTACACCTCGTTTATACCTGCCCTGGATCAGCTGAAGTTCTTCCTCCTTCTTGTTGTTTACCTCTCCAAACATTTACAAACATCTAGCATGTTGTCCCCTACAGCACATGCTTTATCCTTCTTATTGAACCATGCTGGGCTGTGCATGGTTTCAAAGCTGTCTAGGGGATTTGGACACTTAGTTTCCATTAGTGTTATTTGGCTTTGCAAATCTTAGCGACTTCATTTGACTCCATAAATTCTGAGCCGCAGCACACAGGTACCACAGTGGTGCCGTGGTTAAAATTCTGTTGCTTAACTTCCCGACATTTTAAAATGTGGATGGCTCTTTTTTTAAAATGTTCCTTTCTTGGGGATATGGTAAGGTAGCATTCGGACTAAAATAACAGTGAATTAACTGTGCGAGGAATTATTTTTTAATAAAAAAGAATAAATACGAAATTACAGGTTAAAAAGAAGCCTTTGATAAGTCACCGTCTAGATTTGTGTTTCGCAAGCTGTCTTTGTTTGGCACATTCTCCATTTCCGCAGGCTGGGTAAATCCTTTGTGTGTTTAATCTCTAGCCTGCAGGCACATAAAACAGATTGCATAACTTTGTCTTCACATTTTAGAAAATCTGAAAACTTAAAACGTTTGCAGCACCTCGACTGCGATGGTGTCAAACTCCTGGGCAGTGGGATGGCCTTGAGTCACTTCCCCTACTCCCCAGTTCTTCTGACTCTGGTTTTCTTGCATGTTGCTGCGAGTAACCTTTGAAACACACATAATCCCCCGAATAGCAGTTGCTAATCCCTTTGCTGCCACATGACCAGCCACCTACCCCATATGTGTGCCAGGCTCTCCTGTACCGGCAGGATGTGATGGCCAGCTGGCGTCGGTTACCTGTTGGCTCCTTGTTTGAACAATTGGGAGCAGGTAGATGAGCTGTTGCCGTTAAAGACATTTTAAAGAAAACAACCACTTTGGGGCTTTTGCTCGCATTCCACTATAAGAAATTAATAGAAGTCAGTGGGAGAATGCCAGGAATTTCTGTGGTTCAAGTGGTTAGGGAGGCAGTTCTGTACTTCATAGATTCCAAGGCCAGAAGGAACCGTTGTGGTCACGTAGTCTGACCTCCTGCGTAACACGGGCCGGAGAACCGTTGTGGTCATGTAGTCTGACCTCCTGCGTAACACGGGCCGGAGAACCGTTGTGGTCATGTAGTCTGGGAGGGAGGGAATTGGGGAGTGTCTGTGGAAGTATTTCATGGAGCAGAGAAGACTGGACGCTACCTTCAGGGAGAGAATCCAGAGAAAAGGGTTTAGGGTCTGAGCGAACTAAGCATTTAAGAACTTGCTTAAATCCATTGATAAAAGTGGGGTGCACCCGTGCTTTGCTGAAGTCACCCTGAATCAAAGGGACTTATGTGCTGCAGTGCTGAGCTGAACTGGGGCCTTACTGTAGCAGACACACCAGTGGAAGTGGGAGGGTAATAGTTTTATTTGTAGCTAACATAGCTGGAGTCTGATGTGTTCCTCATACACAGGCATCTTACTTTCAGGAGAGGGAGCTGTACTCTACTGATGAGGGCCCATGTCTTGGACTCTCTGTCCGAGTTCTGTTCTGGGTTCTGTTCCAGGCTCTGCTGGTGACTCTCTCTCTCTTTAGGCAAGTCACTTCAATTCTCTATGCCTGGCCTCCCCACGTGTAAAAGGATGATATACTTCTCTGCGGCGAGGGGTAGTTAGCACTTTGAGATCCTCGGAGCAAGGTTGCCATAGAGGGGCTACATAGGGTCACCGTTAGCACGCCCCTGAGGGAAGTGCGTATTGTATAAATAAATACTTCGGGATGGGTCCCACTCGCACAGTTCAGACTGGGATCTCCTTTTCAAATACCCACCGAGTTGTAGTCGTGTTTAGGTCCATGATTTCATTTCAGACCACTAGGGAGATAGGAAGCCCACTTGCAAAATGTGATGACAGTTCAGATCTGCATGCTGGTCTGGTTTTCAAATGCTCTTGTGGCTTAGGGCTGTTTTGATGCAGGGTAGTTAGAATTGGGCCATGGCTATTTCTTTTCTAAGGTGCGGTGGCTGAGGGGTTAAGTTGGTTGATTACAGTCCTGAAGGTTGTGGGTTCAGGGCTTGTTCAAGCTGTCACTGAAAGGCCAGGTCCAGTTCACATAGCGGCGTTGGCTCTGGGGAGCTTTGACTTGACACTTCTTTTGTGTAAAATGCATGGAGAGTAAATAAATAGGGTGGATCCACAACCTATGCCCAGTTGCAAACCAAATAGCCCCCGTGCACGGAGCTTTACAGCTCACGGAATTCTGCAGCCTTGACCCTCTGCCCATCTCCGACAGCTGCAAATACGGACTAATGTTGCTCTTGTCCCCCTTCCCGTCTAGTACTCGACCGAGCTGAAGAAGCTGTACTGCCAGATCGCCAAGACATGTCCCATCCAGGTCAAAGTCATGACCCCGCCGCCACAGGGCGCCATTATCCGCGCCATGCCAGTCTACAAGAAGGCCGAGCACGTCACTGAGGTGGTCAAACGCTGCCCGAACCACGAGCTGAGCCGGGAGTTCAACGAGGGTAAGGCGAACGTCACGTGCCGAGCCAGCACCTGCCCTCAGCCACACCCCCCGGGCGCGGGCATCACGTGCCCGTGCCAGAGGGTACGGCATGGCCTGATAGGATTCTAGGCCCAACGTTAGAGGGAAGTTTTGCTGAGTAACAAACCCAAGAGGGCCTGACGACCCTCCCTCCTTTCTGTGTGGTTGGAGGCTTCTCGCTAATGTAGCAGTACAGCCCTGGGAAGGCAGGGCTAAAATAAATGACAAGGTTGCCCAGGCTGGATCAACATCTGACCCTGCGCCAAGCTGGTGCAGACAGCCTCTTCCTCAGCCCTCCCCTCCCCAATGCTGCCGCCCCTCCCCAAACTTGCTCCCTTTCCAAGAGGCAGCTGTTCTACTCAGAAATGGTCTCCCATGCTATTGGGAAAGGAATCCGGTAACAGGATGCAATATCCTCTTGAGTCTTTAATCCATGTCTCAGAGATGTAGGGATGTTTGTCTCAAGGAGGATAACACCCATGTGCCAGCTTCGAGCTGTAGACTGTCCTCCTGTTCGTTTTTAGCATTATCTGATCAGGATTAATTTATTAACAATTCATTGTTTCTTAATTTTATTACTTACTCTTGTTGTTAGTAGTTTGCTACCAGTTGTTTTAAAGATGTCCCGGGTTTTTAACTTTTCCAAACTTAACGTCTGTGTTGTCTCTTACCCAAGTTCACGTGGGTTCGAAAAGCGTCTGGTTTGCGGCCCAGATGTGTTGTTTATCTAACACCCTAGCTGTGTATGGCAGTGGACAGATCCTGCCTTGGGGAGGTTACAATCTAAACTACTAGACAAGGCAGTGCAATGAGCAAGGACTCTAGTTGTTTGGCCAGGGGGTTAGGGACAGGAAGAAGGGAGATAAGAGTACCGCCCAATGGGAGAGCATGCCTTTCAAAGACTGCTTTGGATATAATTTGTATCCCTTTCTTTTCTTTTCGCTTGCACCTTGTCTAGTCGTCAGGGAGGAGTGGCAGGAGGCAGCCATGTTATGTAGGGTATTGATTGGAAAGCGAGTAAAAGGAGTGGGGATTTCAAGAATTCCAGTTGCTTTGTGCACAGGCTTTTCAAGGCCAGGCATGGGATGAAAACCTTCATGGAGTTGCTTTCTGGAACAAGGCCCCAGATGTGTTACTGTGGAGCTGTCAAAGGCATGGCAGTGCTTCCTCTTGAGAGCCAGAAAAGGATGGTCCAGTGGTTAGTACACGAGCCTGGGGGTTCAGGATACACGGGTTCGAGTTGCTGCTCTGCTACATACTCCCTGCATGACCTTGGGCAAGTCTGACTCAGGTCCCCATCTGTGCAATTGCTTCCCTGCCTCTGTGAAGTGCGGTGAGAATAATAATCACATCCGTGGCCATGGGGGCCAGCTGAGTAAGGAACATAGCGTGTCCTAGGCTTGTGGAAGATCACGCTCCCCTGGGCTTGAGCTTACTTTACAGGAAAACTTTCCTTCTGTCTCCTCCCTCCATCTGCAGGGCAGATCGCCCCTCCCAGCCACTTGATCCGGGTGGAAGGAAACAGCCATGCTCAATACGTGGAAGACCCCATCACCGGAAGGCAGAGTGTACTCGTACCCTATGAACCACCGCAGGTAAGTGTGAGATCTGTGCCCAGTCCAGTGTTCTCCCCTGCACTCTCTAACAAAGCCTGCCCCTCGCGGAAGGGAGGGGACTTCTGAAAAGCTCTTTGCTTTAGTTCAAGGAGAATTTGATTCTTTCTTCAACCCACTCATTTCATCCTCCTCCTACTTACAGAGGGGTTTGAAGCAGGACCCCCTGCAGGGTCTGAACTTCCCCAGGCTCTGAGAAAGCTGACATCCAGACCCAACCCTTATGGTTTACGGCCCGTCTTTGATAGGACGTGATATAAGTGTAGCTAGTGGGGGAAAGAGGAATACACAGCTCCTTCCATCTGCAGTCACCCCTTTATCATGATTTCTCTGTGTCCAGGTTGGCACTGAGTTCACGACGGTGTTGTACAACTTCATGTGCAACAGCAGCTGTGTTGGCGGGATGAACCGCCGCCCGATCCTCATCATCGTAACGCTGGAAACAAGAGAGTGAGTAGCACGCAGCAGATCGGTAGCACTGTGAGGTGGAGTGAGAGAGCATTGCCCTATGTTTGCCAGGCGACATTGCTTCCCTGTGCCCATCCTGGTCAGGAGGGTTTTGTAAACTTCCTAAGAATGAGAGAGGGGAGAGAGCAGAATTATTTTCACCCTTATTTTTACATGTCAGGGTGATCCAGTGATCAGGGCATCAGTTGAGCCTCAGGAGAGCTGGCGTTTATTTGCAGCATGGCCTTTGCATTACTCGCTGTGTGACCCTGGTGTGTCATATAGCCTCTCTAGGCCCGTTTCCCCATCTCTTAAATGGGTCTAGTGATGCTTGCCCACCTTTGCGAGCTGCTTTGAGATCTACAGAGCAAAAGCCCTGTCTGTGCCGTGCTGCTTCGTGGAGGCAGTTGAAATAATTCCGTGTGTGTCTAGTTCTGAGATGCTCAAAGGTGGAAATTCCCTGTGACTGCATCACGAAGGCAAGCAGCCGTTCGGCGACTGCAGTACGCTTGCAGGGATTCACAGAACAAGCTGAGATGCAGTGATCAGCGGGTGGATCCATTTGTGTGGTTAACAACATGTATGGGTGCACAAAGCAGGTAGCTCAGCCCCCTGTTAGCTAGTCTCTAGTTCAGATGTGGGGCGTTGTGGTTGTGATCCAGGTAGGGGGTGGGAAAGTTTGCCCCGTTGTGTTGAGTTTCAATGTGCATATCCATTGCTGGTCACTGCTGGGCCTGAATTAACGCCTTCCCTCTTTCTCCTCACTCTAGTGGACAAGTCCTAGGCCGCCGGTGTTTTGAAGCCCGCATTTGCGCTTGTCCGGGGAGGGACCGCAAAGCAGATGAGGACAGCATTAGAAAGCAGCAAGTCTCCGACAGCACAAAGAACGGTGACGGTACGAAGCGCCGTAAGTAGCTGGCACAGCTGGGCTGCTCGCAGCCAAAGCTTTCAGTGCACAGGGAGCACGCTGGCTTTGGTACCAGAGCAACTGAGATTGGAGAAGACTGAGCTGGAGGATGTTGGGTGGAAGAGCAATTGCCACTCTCTTAGAAAAGGCTCTTTGGAGGGTTTCTGCTTGAGCAGTGAATTAAACCTGCTAAATATGAATTGCTCTCAAACAAATTGCCTCTTTGGTGCAGCGAGTGGGCCTGCTATCCCACCAACAGCGTTTATGTCACTGGTAGCATGCAGATTCCCTAGCAGCACTGAAATCCTGTCCGTTGCGAATAGTGTTACAGGTATCCTAGATATGGAACACCAGTCTGAGAGTTGGTCTGCTACCCTTCCACCGAAGAGGGGCTGGACTTGAGACTCCAGTTAAGCCCGGACGTTAACCCAATCAAACAGCCGTGGTTTCCTGCATACTCAGTGTTTCCACTTAGCGAGGCTCCAGAATTTAGCTTGGAGCAACAAGCTGTAGAGATTTTACTACTTTGCCACTCAACCCACTCTCTTAAAGAGTTATGGGCAATATGGTAATGATTCACTGGGAGGTAGGCAGCCCTGAGATACTTAGGTTCGTTGTACTGTCTGGAAAGACCCAGTTGTTGTCCTGAGTGCAGTTAGTTGTGGATTTTCTGTTTGCCCAACACTCTCTTGTTGACTCATTTCCCATTTGTCAAGGCCATTAATACACGATCAAAGATATGAAAGTCAGCTCCGTACTTTCGTAGCCACAAACGGATGCCTCAAGTTGCATTCACGCCCTGGCAGGTGCTGTTTAGCCAGCAACCTTTTTCAAACCTATAGGTCTTGAGCACAGAGATCTCATTGAAAACCCAGCAGCAGTAGACATGCCAAATTCTAATCAGGCACTGTGGGGTTTTCCTTGCAGCTTTTCGGCAGAGCACGCATGGGATACAGATGACATCTATCAAAAAACGTCGCACTCCAGATGACGAGCTCCTGTACTTACCGGTAAGCTTGGTACTTGTTTTGTTTTTTGCCCATGTTCCTCTAATTCTTTTGGCATCATCTAAATTAATTGAGGTAAACGAGCTGTTTATTTAGTTCTGAGTAAAATAACTACATCCATGGTGCACAATTATCAACAGATTATTGGCTTTAGGGGTGAGCAATAGCTTTTTCAAATCTGCACCTTAAATTCACCCTTCAAGTGAGCAATGCAAGACCCATTGCTTGAATTGATTAAGAATGGCTTGCACAAAGCACCCAACAATGT
Organism: Eretmochelys imbricata; assembly: GCF_965152235.1. Lineage (NCBI taxonomy): Eukaryota > Metazoa > Chordata > Testudines > Cheloniidae > Eretmochelys > Eretmochelys imbricata. The sequence goes on along the minus strand of NC_135580.1, from coordinate 4,078,268 downwards.
CCAGAGGGAAGAGTCTGCAGTGGCGGGTGAGTGGACTGGATGACCTGATAGATCTTTCTCCCCTCTCATTTCTGAATTTATGAAACTCCAGTTTCCTCCAGCAATAATGGACTGGACCCTTTTCTTGCCAAGATGGATGGATTTTTTTGCTTTTATGAGCATTATCAGCACTGCAGAGAAAATGATCAAAATGAAATATGCTGTAATAAACACAGGACAGGAATAGAAATGAAGAGCAAAAAATGTCTGTAATTGCCAATTGACTGGTTTCCTCAATGAGTAATGTTGCCCTTGCACTCAAAGCTCAGTGCACTTAAAAGAAGAGATGGGCCCAAACCAAACCCTCAGATCCAAGCACCCCTATTCTTAGGGCATGGGATATTAAAATCCAGGCCTATTGAAATCTCCTCTCAAGAGAATGTAATGTGGGATTTTTTTCTAGTACCTACCGCTGCATTATCTAAGAGGGCCAAACAGCTGGGTCTGAATTTTCCTGGTATATTTATACGGAGCCAAATGACAAGCTTTGATCTAAACAACCCCCAGATGTTGAGTGTTCGTAATCCAGAGCCGGACTGTGAAGCTTCAGTCGATCTCCTCTGACAGGCTCAGCAGTCAGACCCCCCTGTATAGACCATGGAACTGTAGGTTTAGACCCAGCATCTACAGCGTGTGTAGCCAGGGTATTTGCTTCCTGCTTTGCTGTGGTTTGTTTGGCTTTAGCAGAAGATCGCGGAGGTGGCCGGAAGTCCTACCCTGTGGCTTGGTAACTTTCAGATCCAAGCGCTTTAAGTGTTGCCTTATCCCCACCGTGCAGGTCCGGGGACGGGAGACGTATGAAATGCTGCTAAAGATCAAGGAGTCCTTGGAGCTCATGCAGTCCCTCCCGCAGCACACAATCGAGACGTACAGGCAGCAGCAGCAGCACCTGCTCCAGAAGCAGTGAGTACGCCAGCGGGGAGCTGGCTGGAGGGAGATGAAGAGAGAGGGTTGCCCGGTTGCCCCCCCACGCACACACTCCGCCACTCATGTGGCGGTTAAGAAATGTCCCGATATCCTCTTGTTTACCAGCCACTGGCAAAGTCCTGCCCGATAGCAAGGCCTAGAGCAGAGAGTGACTCTTTGGTCGGACGCGGCAGGAGGAACCAGTCCTCGCTAGGGAGGGACTCGAAACAAATCCCTGGGTCCAAAATTTTAGAGGAGCCGAGAGCTAGATGGCAACTCCGCGGCTTTCCCCTAGCTCAGTAATAGGGCAGCCGAGCTCTCCCTCCAACTCGATCTAGTCCCTTGTTCTCACAGACGGTTTGCCTTTGACCTTATGAGATGCATGGCGAGGAACGGGTTGCTTGCTTCTTAACTGGAGTGCCCAGGCTGTGGATTGACGGTCTTGAAGTACTTTTTGTCCAGCCCCTTCCATTAACCTGCCTGCAGACAGAAACTTAGTGAGCACTGATGACTGGGCTAAGCGATACGGGGCGTGGGCCATGCTCTGCGGCGACGGGAAGATACTCCACAGCAGCAGCTCACCCACCCTTGGAATCTCTCTCTAGGAGCGCTCTTCCAAGAGCATGATGAGCCGGGATTGTGAAGAACGTTTAGACGGGGCAGTTGTGCCTTCAGTAAATTACTTTGCTATCATTGATGGACAGATGCTATGCCTTAGTGGGAAATTATAGTAGTAGGTTAAAAATTGCAGAAGTAAAAGAGGCTGGGGCAAAACAGCTGTCCGTGGGGTGTTTAAGGCAGTAATTAGCACATGCATCGGGCCCCTCGTTAAAGGATATCAAAGCATTTACAAGCATTAATTTTGCCGCTACTTCTCTAACTTCAGCGTGAGAAGCTGTCATTCACCCCATTTTGCTGGGGAAAACTGAGCCACCGTGAAGACTGTGGCTTGCCTACAGTCGTACTGAGTCTGTGACACAGCTGAGGAGAGACCCCGGGTCTCGTGACTTGCACTGCTTGCTTGAGAACGAAAGCAGGCAGCAGAAAGGAGCAGTGTGCATTGTATGCACCCACCCATGCAGTAGTCTTCATTCCTGCTGGTGTACCTTCACCTAGAGGCTGTGTCATGTAACACTGTGGCTAGGGGCAGCATGAGACAGGGCTGCCCAGAGGATTCAGGGGGCCTGGGGTCTTCAGCGGCGGGGGTCCTTCAGCTCCGGGTCTTTGGGGCACTTCACCGAGGACATGGAGCGGAAGGACCCCCGCCGCCGAATTGCCGATGAAGACCCGGAGTGGAAGAAGGGGTGGGGCAGGTCCTTCACTCTGGGTGTGTTCAGCAGCACTGAAGGACCCCCCGCCACCGAAGTGCCGCTGGAAGCTCTTTTGTGGGGGCCCCTGTGGGGCCTGGGACAAATTGCCCCGCTTGCCCCCCCGGCGGCCCTGGCATGAGACCAAAGTATCTCATAAGTCCCACTTGAGCCCACAGGGTACCTAGGCCTTGTCTTAGGGCTAATGTGGCACCTAGGCCTTGTGTGTGCTCTCTGGACGGTGGCAGGTTTCGCCCCGTGTGTATAGAGGAGGCGCTGGGAATGCCAGCTGTAGTGTTATAGGGACGTCAGCCAGGTCTTGGGCTGAGATGGGTGGAGCATATAGGCCACGTGAGGGGGCTTGCCTATCTACTTGGTGAGATTCCCATTACGTTCCAGCAATCTGCACTGAATGTGTGTCTGCGTCATAAAGGCTAGCTGTCGACCAGTCTGCTTGCACCCACATATACCTTTGTGGCTTTAAAGGTACCCCGATACAGCATTTCTGTATGAAAATGGTTTTGTAAGCAGAAGAGGATTGATGTAAATGACACCCTTCCTCTCACTGCTGACAGAGTTGCTTTGCCATAATTACTGTTTTTGCTCTTTCAGTGTCAGTGAGATGGGTTCCTAGCGGGCAAAGCTGATATTTTTACCTTTAGAAACTGTGTGTGTGTGAGTCCATCCACTTAATTTAATGAAACCACTTTCAGCACATCTCCTGGTGCTGCTCCAGTCGTGTGTTAATTTCTCAGCTGCCAAGTGTGCCCAGATAGTGTGGAGAAAGATTAAGAGCTTTTAAGAATGGAGGAGGAAAGTTACCCTTCAGCATTTGCACAATCCTAACACAGTAATAGCTGAGCTCTCCTGGAAGGTGGCCTATAGTCCGTACTGAAAAGTGCATTAAAAATATCAACTGCTTAGACTTGGTTGGCTGTCTGGTTGGAGTGCTTTAGCAAAGCAGCAGTACACCGGGTCAGCTGGATTCATTCCAGCACAAACAAGCAAGAACCAGAGACCGTTAGGGATAAAGAACCTATGGGCTGGTGGCCGTTACCATCCGACAAGGCTGGGGGTAAAGGAGTTTCCCAGGTCTCAGCAAAGGGGTAATGAAGAGAGGAAATTCCGGAGACCCTGACTCAATGACATGGTCTCGTCTATGAAGTAAGGAAGGTCAAAATGAGCAAATGCTGCTAATCTAGTAGGAGAGGTTTAGTCACTGCATATTTATCAGGACAAGATAAACCGTGACTCATTTTTCAGGCTGTTCTTAAAGAAAGGGAAAATACTTCTGTGTCTAGGGCTATGCTTTCAAAAACGTATGCTGAAGCTGCATGCTCAATTAGGAGATTAGAAGCTACACATTGCACCTGCAGTCACCCATCTGGATGGTGTGTCTGACTGGGGTCCCACTGGGGCTCTGTGCAGCCACTGGGGCTTGCCCGCATCTGATTGCGGGATCAGGGCCCTGGCGTGTTGCCTGTAGCTGTACGTTCCCCGCGTGCAGCCGTGCGCGCATGTCTGTGGGCTGTAATCGAGCTCTAAGCAAAGAGAAATGGATTTCTTTCCAATGACTTTTTAGAACCATAGTTAAGAGCGGAGTCCCATCTCCCCGCTTTCACATTAAAAGATGTGATTTCATCTTAATCTTTAAAGGGGTGTGGCTAAGGATTGGAAAAAGCAAAGGGGAGAATCACAATAGCGATATAGTAATTGTTTAAAAATCAATAAAATGGATCCGCTTGGAAAAATCCTGTAAGAGCCTTCAATTTTTATGCAAAAATGTCGGACTGCATTTGGCAGGTAGGAAATATAATTGTCTTAATATTTTGGGGGAGAGAAGAAAAGCCTAATGGTGATCAAAAAGTATAGCATCTGACAAGGTAATCAGAAAATATTTCACTATAATTACATTGACAGATACCCTTCCTCCCTCTCCCTCTCTGTCTCATATTTCTTTCTATCTACTCATTCTTTGATGCATGGTTTTCCCTAGTTTACGGGCATGCCAGATACCTTCATGATCATAGGTGGGGGGTTAGCAACAGTTTTCATCCTGCTTATGCCACAGACAAAGCCTTGAGTGCATTTTTATAAGACCAATACATATTTTAATTTGGAAGACACTTTGCATTCAGTCTACCAGCCACACCAGTTTAAACCACAGACTTGCTGCATTACCAGGGAATCCTAGAACGTAGAGATGGGAAAGATCCTTCCACCAGTTGCCGTATAGAGCCCTCCAATATTCTAGCTGTAAATGCAATGAGATTTCCTGTTTCTCTCAAGAGATTATTCGTCAGTCTGTAATGGACATGACCAGGAGAACGCTTTCTCCAATTCAACCAAAATTTTTCGGTGTTCAGTTTCGCTCTGGTACTTACTGTTCAGGTAGTGCAAACTGCCCTTAATTTGGATTGTCCATAAATTGATTAAAGCAATTTTACAAAGTGTTCCTGAAATTAGGAGCCATCTTATCACTTCTTTCCCAGCAAAGTACCTCTGCAGTATCAAAATGGCCGTAGCTTGCAGACCATCGACTGGCTCTGTCTACATGCGCATGCTCCCCGTTATCCAGGCCCAGGGAATTCATTTTTCAAGTCAGCGTCAGTAAGGCAGAGCAATCCAAATGCTTGATGTGGTCAAACTGCGGCATGAATTTGCGAAATTGCGCTGCAGTCAGTAGAAAAATAACAATGTTATCAGTGACGTTTCCGTTCGCACCTTGGTCTAGTTACTCACCGTTAACTGTGTGAATGCTAATGGTCTGCCTTGCATGCTTTGTATCGCTTGCGTGCATTGTAAGCTCCAGGCATTTGGATGGTGCTCTGACTGAAGGACTATCACAGGGAAAGGGAGCAAAAAGGTAGGGCTACGTGGGAGGAAGTAGTAGTGTGTTTTATTGTGCAGATGATATAGAGCCTCCCCCCACATGCACCACATTTAAATAGTGTGGATCTCAGTGCTACCCTATGCATTATATTCCATGTTGCATGGAATAACCAGCCTTGGAGGTGTGGCGGTGTTGTGGTTGGTAGATTAAGTTAATGTAACCTTCTTGCAATAAATTGGATCATCCTCCTGTCTGGTACCAGCCTCTGTTTTTAAGCAAACAAAGTGTGGTGTGGTCTACAGTTAGACCTGGGTTTTTCCCCCAGCTGTGAGTGCTCTTTCCCGCTCATGGTTGATCAGTATGTTAGCAGTAGCTGGAATCAACGCCAGACGTATTTGTGCCCCGTGATTTGGAAATTTAATTTTTACGTCCATTAATCATGTCGCTCTTTTTCTGTTACTTTCCTTCATTCTTGGGTACTCCTACTAGGGCTGTCTGGCATGCTGAACCTTCCTATCCAAGACCCTTGCATGCAGGCCCTGAGCCACGTGGGGTTTCTCTTCCCTCTAGTCCATACTGTGATCATGAAGGTAGAAAGAAGGTGTTTCTTTTCTGGGTTGTTTATAAGGGTCCTAAGCCTTCATCTTCTCTTTTCTCTGGTTCGTCCTCTACAGTCTCCTTTCGGCCTGCTTCAGGAGTGAACTCACGGACTCCAGGAGAGAGCCTCCCAAACAGAGCGATGCCATCTTAAAACATTCCATCCCCCCAAATCCATCAGTCTATCCATGAGCCAAGCTGCGGGGGCGGGGGGTTTGGTCCAGCTCATGGGACTAGGAACTCTGTGGCAAATAAAAACAAAAAAAACAGCTTGTTAGAAACAGAGAAAATAGTGAAAACAATCTCTTGAAGGGACTCAAACTTTGCAAGAATAAACCATTCTGCAGATCTCTTAGCTATAGCGCTAGCATTGGGAGGTCTGAAACCACAATGGCGCCTTCCTCAATTTTTTTTTGTAATATGTTTGTTAAAACTCTCTACTGTTACTTTTGCTGTATTTGTGAAACTTGTGAGAGTTTCTCTGAGCAGGTCTCAATCGTAAAATGCCTCTTGTCTTGTTAAATTAAAGATGTTTTCACTTGGGGTGGTGGGACGGGGGATATGTTTAAGAATAAACAGCTGGGGATTGTGACTGTTGGTCAGGTAATCCTTGTTTTAATGCTGGTCATGCAGTCGTAATGCAAGTAGTTAAAATATTTTGTACTGCTGGACAGATGGAGGTGATAAGCACATTAATTAGCATAGGCAAGAATTTTTTTTCTTAGAAATATGACCTCCAACCTGGATCATTAATTGTCTCTCCTTGATTTTAAAGGGTCTGTTCCACAGCCCACTGAAGTCAATTGAAAGACTCATTGACTTTGTATCAACCCTACTGGGACCAATCCAACTCCCACTGAAACTGAAAAGGTTTCTGACGTTAACAGACTTCACTGGGGGTTGGACTGAACCTACGGTGGATTGTGAAGCCCTAATTCTTCTTTGAGGTGCTCACGTCAGCGTGGATCCCACTCTAGGTACGCAAGGGTCTCTCAAGATAGGAATCTTCTGAGTAGCCATATCCATTGGGCTGCATCTGCACAGTGATCTCCTCCTGTTCCCACCAGCCAAGAGCATGAAGTGTGTCCACAACCTCCCTCCCGCACTGCCCATTGTAGTGACACAGCTATGATGCTCGCTTGCTACCCCCTACTGTTTCTTAGATTTAACTTGTTCAATAGATTTCAGTCCTAATTATCCTTCTACACTTTGTTTTCCAGTCTGGTTATTTAACAAAAAACAAAAAGCCGACACATTTGGTGCTTAGCACCTTTCTCCGCTAATGGCCGACTCAAAGCCTTCAGTCTGTGTCCGTCTTGTGATGGCTTAATTCTTCTAATGACCACAGCCGTTCCTTATTCTGTCTTGGCAAGAGCCACATCCCGGATCAGTGCTCCATGTGCAACTCCTTCTTGGCGAGGACTCTGAAATCCAGGGGGTCTCCGTCTCAAATTCTGCCTCTCAGAGCAATCTGTGAGAGTAACTTCTGGTGCAGAGGCAAGAAGTACCAGCTCAAAGACAGATTTGACCTCTATTAAATCCTCGTGCCCCCACTAGCCAGAATGTGACACAGAGGACCAGGGCCAGCAAGGGTCATCAGTGTCAGGCAAGCACTCGGCACCGAGGTCTGCTCTGGCACTGGAGAATGGGACAAGAGAAGGCAGGACAGACCTGGCTCCTAGCACTGGTCCTTGGTCTCTCATGGGTAGAGTGACCAGATGTCCTGTTTTTAAAGGGACCCCGTTCTTTGGGACTTTTTCTTATATAGGCGCCTATTACCTCCCCCCCCCCCACCACCACCATTCTATTACCTTGACAGAGTGAAACCCTTCCGGCTATTTCCTTATCTCTTCGTTGCCATCTCTGGTGCAGCCAAAGGTCAAGCAGTCTCCTCCCAGAGACCATCCAAACCGATCATGCTGTGCCTATCAATCTGCTACCAAATGGCTGACATTTCTCCCTCCCCATATTACGGCTCATTCCTCTAGAGCTTAAGCTGCATCCTCTGCCTACTTCGGGTATGTCCCCATATCTGAAACCTGTGAGGTTTCCATGTTCCCAGATCCCATGAGGAAATAGAGGGTTGCGGCCTCTCTGCTCCTTAGACCCTTAGCCTGGTGGGTGGGCATCATGAGGACGCCACAGTGCAGGCATGTCTCAGCAGACACTGCTATTCCAAAAATTCCTGTCTTGCACACTCGCCTCGAGCGGGATCCACACTGGTAACTACACGCACAAGAACCACAGTTACTATCCGGTAAGTAACCGCTCTTTCATGTTGGTGAATGCTTCTTATTGACTTCAGTTGGACTATGCATGTGAGTAAATGTTCATCAGTGTGAATCAAGGTCTTGTGATCTAGACCCTAGCACTTGTAGGATTTGCCCAACTGGATTAGACCAGTGATCCGTCAAGTCCAGTATCCTGCCTTTGACAGGGGCTAATACTTCCGAAAGTAGCCCTGCCAACCCTGCCATGCTTTGCAAGTGGAAACGATTCTTTCCTGACCCTTCCAGGTGATCAGTTGATGTCCTGAAATGTGGGAGTTGATTACCCTTAGGGTAGCTTGCATAACTACAAATGCTGTTGGCCACATGCCTAGTTAGTCTCAGTACAAAAAAAGAAAAATCCACTGCAGTATTCGACTTTGTCCCTTTCGTGTCAGACTGTTCCAAGAAGTGTAATAGTCTGTTGGTGAAGTCCTTATGCCTTGATCTTAAAATGCTTTTTGTTGGCATTGGGGTATCAAGCAGATTTTAATGCTCCTCCTTATAATCTTCCTTAGGGTGCATTAAACATCATCTTAAAATAAGAGCTTCATCCACAAGGATTTTTAATAAGTGTAAAGAAAAAAAAGGGAATTTGGGGGAAACAAAGCAATTTGTTATAAACAAATCTCCAAATGCCAGGTGGTCTACTGTGTGTTTCATGCCAAGAACTACTTTCTTGTGTTACTGAGGCCATTGCTACATGGATGTGTGATGTTAATTTTCAATAAACTTTTGCATCTTGGTTTATCTTGGGACTTTTCTTTTTCTGTCTGCCTCTTAATTTTCTGGGTATCTTCTTTCATGATAAAATAGTTGAGCTGAAGTGCTTATGGGCATAAACATATGGAGCCTGATTGTCTGCTCACGCCTGGTTTGCACCTGCGACTCCACTGGCTTAAGGGAGTCAGACAGTGTAAAGCGGGAGAAAGTGAGAGGAGGATCGACTCTGGGTGAGACAATTGTGGGCGGTATTTTCAAAAGCGTTCAGCATTAGCCCAACTCCGCTCTCACTGAAGTGTGAGCAGGTGAAGCCTTATATCCAGTGCTGCTTTCGAGATGTCTGCCCAATAGATCCAGGCACCCCCCAAAAATCATCTTACAAGCATTGTATTTTTTAGAAGTAAAACCCCTCCCAAGCTTTACTAAATTCTCTTCTGCTGACACTCCGTTGGCCTGACGAGTTAGGCTGGTGAGAGCTTGTTACATGGTGATTGGCTGCGTAAGCATCACAAGCAAGAGATCTGGTGCACCAGGCATCCGCTCAGCCCTGTGGTGCTCATGTTATCCAGAGCCTGGCTAGTGTAAGCACCCAAACTTGTACCTTAACTAAACCCCCAAATCCAAACTCCTTCTGAACCTTAACAAGGCATCAATCTGGACCTGAACTTGGTGGCTGGCCTGGACTTTTATAATGGTCAAACTGAAACCTCTGAAATAAACCAGCACCCCTGCCCTGAAAAGTTGGCTCTGAATTTCAAGGTTTGGATTCATTTCCCCTTGGGAGCTGCATCCATCACTAATGTTAATTGTATGCGCCTTGCGCTGTCGCTTTTCCTTGGGTCTGTAAAGTTTATTTTGGATCTTGTCCTACATTTGTGCCCCCAAAATACAAGGAGGTCCCTTCACGCGCTTCTGTAACTCCTATAACTGTGTTATTAGTCTGCACTTCCTCAGGCTCCAGATACTGCATCCTGTTAACAGATGTCTTCTCCACCCAACGTAGCAAGTCTAAAAAGTGCAGGGCAGGTGGAGACCGCCTATCTGTATGGAGGTGGGGCTTGGATGCTAAAGGTTTCAGTAGGTCATCCAGAAATTAGGGTCTTTTAGTTTAAAAGAAAAAAAAACTCTATACAGGCAGGAAACTTATGGTGAAGTCCACAATTCCAGGTGGTCCATGAGATCCCACACGCATTCACACAGAAGAAAAGTCAGTTCCCAGGAATCCATTGTAATCAGGTGGAGAACAGATGGGTGGGTTTCCTGATGGGAAATAATGGGGAGAAAGTTCCCCCTCCCCACAGGTACTTCCTGATTGGAATGCAGCAAAGCAATCACTCAAGCGCTGTAGCTCCGCCAGGCAAGAAATCATCTTGTTTGGGAAGCTTGCCCAGTTCCCAAGCAACTTTGCCCCCAGCATGCTAGATCTCTGCCCAGCATGCAGGGGATGGGGCTGGTCTCTTATGACAGCGTGACGTGCTGATACTGCCAGTTGCACTATTAGACTGGCCTTAATGATCATTTTCTGCATGTTCAAAATAATACCCAACTCCTGATGGAATGCCATGGCTGTAACGCAATCTGGGGACTGGGCTGCCATTCATGAGCACTTGGCTCTGGCATTCTCTCAATCTTCCAAGATGAAATCCTGCCATGCAAGCAGTCCAGGGTCGGGAGGGGAGAGATCTCACAAGCAGCTCCCCCGGGGCAGGCCTGTAACAGAAGCATCTGTTAATACTAGATGGAGTGAGGCTGTTTGAATTGGAGGATTTGGAGAGGGTTTGGTTGGTTACCTTCTAGTTTTAGTGCACGAGGAGGCTGCTGGTTTTAGTCCGGTTTGGAGAGTTGTCATTTGAGACTGATGTTTTTTCAGAACAGCCTAAGGGATTTGGACACCTAATTCCCATTAAAAGTAACAGAAGATGCATATCCAAACCCCCTAGGCTTCTTTTAAAATCTCAGCCTCCGTAGAGATCAAAAGCACCTACTGTCTCAGCTGGGAACTTCTGGTTGTAATGCACACCTGGAAATAGAGGCTCAGCCTGATGCTGTGAATCCTCCGCAAGGAGTTTTTAAAAAGGCCCATGTAATAATTGTTCCCTCACTTGAAAACTATCCCAGTGTCTACATCCAGCTGTCAGTAATGACTAGTGCTGGTCGAAATAACTTCATCCCTTTTTTTTTTTTTAAATGAAAATGGATTTTTGAAGAGAGATTGGCGCGGAAGAATATTTTTACATAAAATAAATAAAACACAAATAAACGAAACAAAAAAACTCTGAACATTTTTGGTAGAAATTTTCTGGGTTTATTTAAAACCAAAAACTGAATTTTTACCCAAAACAAAACACACTCCTCCCCCTCCTCCAAAAAATTTCAGTTTGTTCTTCCAACAACCCCCTCCTCCCCAAAAAAAAATTCTTGGGAAATTTGTGGTGTTTAGTTATTTTTTCAACATTGCCGACTGAAAAATAGATATTTTTCAACGAGCTGTCACAGCGACACCCATGTGATACCTGTAATTTATACTAAAATAGAGCAGATAACCCTCCTCCCCTGATACGCACAAGACTTGGCTCAAGCTCCTATCTCCTCCCTAAGCTTCAACACCCTTAACCTTGCCGTTATTTTGCAGGACTTCCATGCAGTCGCAGTCGTCGTATGGCTCCAACTCCCCACCACTCAGCAAGATGAACAGCATGAACAAGCTGCCTTCGGTCAGCCAGCTGATCAACCCCCAGCAGCGCAATGCTCTGACCCCTACTGCCATCCCCGACGGCATGGGAACCAACAGTAAGGGGCTGGCTCTTTCGCTTCCTGTTCTGTTCTTGCTCCCCATCGACCTCTTCGTGTATTTGACGAGGGGGTTAGGAACGGGGTGCAGTGACCAAGTGATCTCTCTCCATGTCCCAGCACCCATCTCCATTAGCTCCTCTCTGGCAATCACAGCAGTGGCCGAGGTGGAAACACCTTCCCACTCAGAACGGCAGTCCCTTCTCCCTCCAGGTCGGGGGGTACATCTGACCTGTCATTGGGAGGCATAATTCCCAGCTCGGGCAGACAGATGTGTTTGCTCTGCACGTCACAGCGTGGTAAAAATAACAGCAGGGTCCTGGCAGCACGGACAACGTCTCGGGCTGGTCGACAGAGTCCAACCCTGCCCAACCACCTGGGTTGCTGCGACCACGCTATTTTTGTCACGCTAGCTGGAGCATCGCTAACGCATGTCTGTCTATGCAAGCTGGGAATCACGCCTCCTAGCTGCTGCGTGCCGTGGACGTACCCTGAGGCATGTTCGTGGGGGTGGAGCGGGGGAAGCATGCATGGCTGCTTGCCCATACTGCCCCTGCTCTGCAGAGAGCAAGTTTCAGGCTCCAGGGCTGTCGATCCAGCTACGTAGACCAACCCAGGTCGTGGAGCAAAGCCTGCTGCCCCCGAGGCCGTGCTGGTGCACAGGGCTGGGCTTCTGGAGATCTGGGTTCCTCTCCCAGCTTTGTCGCTGACTGGCTGACTCTCACTGGGAGAGAACCTGGCCTCTCCACGTCTCGGTTTCCCCATCTGTGACATGCTTGTCCAGCTTCTGAGGCCGCTTTGAAATCACAGGGTAACGGTGCTCGGTGCTGCAGGCCTGACGTGCTACTGCAGTAACCTCTTCTGCTTTTACGGGTCAGTTGCCTCCCCTTTCCCGCTCCAAAGAGAAGGTGCAGCCTTGCCTCCGCGGTGCAGCTTTCCCTGGGCTCGTGAAAACGCTTCCTAAGTTCAGAGAAGATCCGTGCAGTGTGCACCTTTGATTGCAGCCTGTGGGGCACAATCCCAACCACAGAGTGGTGCTCAGCCGCTCTGCCAATCCCGATGCACCTTAGGGCTGTGCTTTCAGAGGCACGAGACTCCCGGTGATTTGCTTAGGGGGCGTCTTGTCTCTGAAAACCAGGTGGCTTGTTCCCTCTGCTCCCTTGCCTGGATTGTCATCTACAGTTAAACTAGTTAGGAGAGAAGACTTGAGAGCGCTCCTTGCCCAAGATAACCCCCGTGATATAGCACCCTGGGGTGCTTTGTGGTGGCATTTCCGAGTCGGGGAGCTGCCCTGGAAGGCCTACTGGGGTGGAAGTCCTATGTAACATTTCTCTCCCTTTGCTTGTTTCCTCTAGTTCCCATGATGGGCACCCACATGGCAATGGCCGGAGACATGAACGGTCTCAGCCCTACGCAGACACTGCCTCCTTCCCTCTCAATGCCGTCGACATCTCACTGCACCCCGCCGCCTCCGTACCCCACAGACTGCAGCATCGTCAGGTGAGCGGGAGCAGGCCGGCGAGACCCAAACCCAAGGACTGTAGAAAACAAGGCCTCGTGCATCGGGGTCAAAGTATATGGGCCGCACGGTCACCTGGGCTCTGTCTCATCCCCGTCTGTGGGGCTATCGGATTGAGCCTCCCTGGGGAGGATCTGAGAGGAGCAGTTTCAATAGAACACATCCAAGGGGTAGGTGGTCCTTGGTGGACTGACCGGCAGCACCATCCACATCTGCGTTTCCAAGCTTCTCAAACGGTAGTCGACTAACACTTACACCCCTCCCACTCGGAGGTAGGCTCAGCAAGGAGCATCGTCCCCATCACGCGGGAAGGGAAACGGGGCTACCAGCCCGGGCCCTACAAGGCTGCTGGAGTCATCGGTAGTTGAGGGTGCTTGGCTTCTTGCGGGATCAATCAGACTGAGGGGATTTTCTCATGGTCCCACAATAAGACGCTATCAGGGCTGGGGAAAGAACCAAGGGGCTTCTGACAGAGTCCTGCTTCCTCCTGGGTGCCCAAACAAGTAGGTTAATGCTTCCCTTAGCCTAACGCTGACGGTTAGGGTCGGATATGTTGTTTAGAGGCACGTCTGTGTAATGCATTTTAGCCCTGGATATGCTGAGTGAAGCCCTCTCGCCGCACACTGCGTGTCAGCAGGGCAAGCTCTCCCCTTAGTGAAGTACCTCCGCTCTGACCCGGAAGGACTACCCCTACGGGGGCTTGCTCTCCGATGCTTGTGCTGCTCCCTTACCCCTCTGCTCAGGTCACCGCCTGCCACAGTGGCACCCTGGGATGTGGACGCCTGTCTGCTAGGCACTGGACTGAGAGCCGTCCCATGGCAGTGATGTCTGGTGTCTGCTGACCTCAGCCACGCTGGAGGAGGTGACCCTGCGGGGGAGCATCTCCGCCTCCCACTGTCTAGCTGCTGCAAGGTGGTCGAGTCTTTGGTTATGCTACGGTTGGGCTATTGCAGCCAGGGTGATCCTTTTTCTCTTTCCTTCCCTTCCCTCCTCCCCTGCAGCTTCTTAGCGAGGTTGGGCTGCTCATCCTGCGTGGATTATTTCACGACCCAGGGGCTGACCACCATCTATCAGATTGAGCATTACTCCATGGATGTAAGTAACAGTCACCCTTTTGTTTGTGTGCTCTCTCCACCCCATTGGTTGGGGCCGGGTGGGTCAGAAATCCAGATTCCATATTTATTAGAGAGAGAAAGAGAGAGAGAGTTTTTTTTTTTTTAAGGGCAGCTAGTTTTAATCCTATCTATTGTGAACCAACGAAGGCTTCCTAGGAGGCTGAGAGATTGAACCCATCCCCAGTGCAGTAGGGTAATGGCTTTGCCTGGCGCAGAGTATTTGACTCTATTTTGGCCTCATGGTTGGCTCCAAACCCCACACCCATTAATTGTCCAGGTCTTGGTTTCCGTTTATAAGGGCTGGAAATACCTTGACTTACCTGCAAACTGATGGTCTCCAAAACAAAACAAAACAAAAGTGGCTGCCCATACATCGTCTGCATTTTTCCTCTCCTTGCCTCTGTTTCCCAGCCTGACCCGAATGATCTTGCCAGGTCGCTTACTGCTCAACCCTGGTCTGGTGCCACCTGATCTCTTTTTGCCCCTCCAGTGTGGCTTCTTCTGCCAGGTTGCTTCCTCTTGTCCAATGCTGTTGCTCTCTGCTGGCAGGCTGCCCACCCCTCTCTCGCTCCCCAGGGCTCGGCTGGCTGGGGTGCTGTTGCTTTTGCAGGCTGGTCTGATCTTCCCTCTCCACAGCTGCAGCTAGAAGAGCTGATCCCAGCTGCACACTGGCTTACCAAAATGACTGTGACCTCATTGAACAGCTGATGCCACGCTTACCAAAGGGAGGCTGAGTCGCCCCTGCTACATGCTAGCAAGAGAAGTGTCGGGATGCGTAGAGATGGCCGCAGACACGAGGCCCTCTAATTCACATACCCATACCAAACTTTGTGGTGGTTTGGACCCGGAGCAAATTTAACAGCTGAATAGAACTGATCTGAGCCCAGAGGCCAGGCGGAGCCCCAGCTGAACTCTTCCAGTGAGTCAGTGCCTCAGAGCTCAGATCAGAGCATTCCCGGAGTTGGGTTTGGAAGATGGTGATGGGATAAGTGGGGTCTGTCTGTTGCTGGGTGAGGATCAGTGTTTGTGTACAGCCCTGGAGCCTTAAAATCCCACCCCGTTCTGTGTAGGGCTGTGTGATGGCCAGGACGTTGCCCTACATGGTGACAGCCATTGAATAGCGCTCGGTTCCTGTTTGAAAACCAGTACAAAACCAGCTCCTTCTCTCTGGTGGGGGGATTTCTCAGTCTCCAGGATGGTGTGACAAGCTGCTTTGATCTGCTTTAACAGAGGCAGTTTTCAAGGCCAAGAGTTTCAAATATTGGGACCCAAAGTGAAGGTCCTAAATGCATTCTTCAGCTTACAGAGAAATGGTCAGATTCTCAGACATGTTGAAGCCTCCCTGCCTCTCCCATGGCCTGAGCGGCAGAGCTCCTGGAGGTTTTTGTGGAAGACCAGACGGAAGAGGGTTTCTCACTTTTACACCTTGGTGGCTTGTGCCCGAGCAAGTGTTTCTGCTCAGCTGGGCTTGTCTCCTAGTGTCATTTGTGTGGCCTCCACAAACATCCATTCAGAAAGGGCAACCCAGAGAACCGCCCGCGCTCTGAATCTGGTAGTGTTCTAACTGCTTGCATCCTGGGCCATAGCAGGAGAGGTGGCTGGGCAGCCCAGAGGCCATTTCCTGGCATGTCCATGGGAGGCAGGGTCTGTGTGTTGCACCTCGGGGATGGCTGGGTCCGATGAGCCATTGCTAAAGGAGATGACCTCTTTGCCTTCCAGGATTTGGTGAGCCTCAAGATCCCGGAGCAGTTCCGCCATGCCATCTGGAAAGGTATCCTGGACCACCGGCAGCTCCATGACTTCTCCTCCCCTCCTCACCTCCTGCGCACCCCCAGCGGAGCCTCCACCGTCAGTGTGGGCTCCAGCGAGACCCGGGGGGAGCGGGTCATCGACGCGGTCCGCTTCACACTCCGCCAGACCATCTCCTTCCCACCCCGTGACGAGTGGAACGATTTCAATTTTGACATGGACGCTCGACGCAACAAGCAGCAGCGCATCAAGGAGGAAGGGGAGTGAAGCCGCCAGGGCTCTGCCTCCGCCCCACCCCACTCACGAACTACTCCACCCTTCCCGTGTCTTTGTCCACTTGGACTGTACGTGAGCAGAAGGGCAGAGGAACCTTACTCTAGCTAGCTTGCCCCTAATCCTGTCTCAGCCGCATTCCTGGGCTCGCGGCCTCCATCGCGTAGCCAGGGAAAGAGAGGAGCGAGGCGGGATGCGGATAGTGGTTTTCGCCATTGCTGTTGGCTTTCCTTTGGGGAGAGGGGAGCGGGGTTTGTCTTTTGTCTTTTGAAACCTACGTGCACGGGCGTCCTGACCCACACCTCATCTTTCTCATCCACTCATTGTAATTTTTTTTTTTTTACACGAGAAATGTACCTTGATACCACAGAAAAATCAAGGGGAAGTCCCTGAATGCTTCACTTAAATGGCACTTTTCTGCAGAGCTGAGCGCTTCCTCCATCTTCCAGGGAGGTGTGCCGCTCAGTGCTTCGGTGAGCATCCCATGGGCTAGCTAATTCCCCGTTCCTGTCCTTCCCCGGCGCTCAGGAGAAAACGCCTGCTTCCTCTCTGACTCCATTCCCCTTGATTCTGAATGGATGTGAGCTCTGTGCTCATTTCACTCTCACAGACAACCTGCCCTCCTGTTGGGGTCTTTTCTTTAGTGGTTTTGCAGTTGATTGTTAAGAGCCTTATGAACAAGGCTTAGACGTGTTTGTAGCTTGGCAGGCTGGTCTGAGGAGGACACAATGTTAAACCTCCAGTTAAATTGAGAAGGAGTAAGTCAGAGGCTACAGGCCAGTTTGTATGGCTGAGCTACTGTAGGCCCAGACAATCCCTCATTAAGGCTTCTTTAGGGTTGAATGGTTTCCTTCCATGGAAAGCACAGCCATCCTAGAAATGCCCATAATAGACTGAACTCTGCTTCACTGACAATAATTGCTTTGAAACAAGTATTTCCAAAGCTCTGTGTGATGCCATGAGTGTTACTCTTGCACAAAGTGGTGGTTACATTTACAGGGTTAAAACCCAGCCGTTGGCTTGTTGGTCCAGCAGCACGTGTATTCTTGCCGCAAACACCACAAATTACAAATAACAGAAGCAACTGAACCCAGTGGCTGTTTTCACAAGCAGATTGGCCAGTTGAAGAGAGTCCGTTTGTAAGACGGAGGAACGAATTCAGAATGGGTAGCGCAGCTCCATGAAAGCAGGCTTTCTTTTAGAGCAGGCCCCCACTTTGACAGGTCAGAATACCACGAAGGCAACTTCGGCGTGAGTTACTTGCTTTACTGCCACACCACAACTCAACGCAGGGCACACGGTGCTGCGGTACCCCGTACTTCCTTTAAGCAAAGCAGAGCGCAGAGCTGTTTAACCTGCATGTCTGCTCAGGTCTAAGCTGCTTTCAGTGACTGCCCCTCGGTAACTCCCAAACACTGCCACGTTCATTCTGAATAGCTCTGAAACCATAAAGCGAGATGGTTACCCAGTCAGGTCTGTGTATAGATATTTTTTTTTTCTATGTGTAATTTTTGTTCCCTGATTTTTACTTCCTCTTGGGTTACCGGGTCTTCCAGAACCACAATAAGGTGTGTGTTTGTTTTTTTGGTTTTTATAAATTGTAAGCATTTCCCAGTAAAATAATAATGTACCTTTATAACATGATAGCTATGGAACAAATATACTATTTGTATTTTCATACTGAGATTCCTGTTACCTTGATGCAGTTGAAATGCGGGGGAGCCACAAGCCTGTGATCGTTTTATTTTGTAACACTTCAAAGAGGAGAGTCCTAGATTTCAAAGTACTTAAAGCGCACAGGGTGCAAACTTCATGTGTGTAGCTTGCTACAAAAAAGGGGAATAATTCTGCTCCTGACTCAATGCAAGAATTGATTTGGTCATGCACTGTTAACGGGAGGAAAGCATTTTCACAACTAGTTTGCAAAATCATGGGGTTGAAGTGGATTTGTCCCTCTTCACCTCGGTGGTTTTGTGATTTACATGGCAATATTCTTCTGAGCGGATTCAGGATTTTACAATAAAAGCCACTGATTGTAAAGCTACTGACCGTAAAGTGAATGTAGTAGATACTGAATGAGATTTCTCAGCCTCTGTGCAAAGAGTGGCCTTCAGCTCTGGTTTTTCAATTCAGCAGTGAGGCTGAGCTCTTCATCTGCGGTATCGTTAAAGATTTAAATATATGCTGTGAAAAAACCTTCTGTGCATCTCTCCTGTGTACCACTATGGAGCCCACTTTGGTATAATCCTGCATCTTCAAGAGAGTTTGAATGGCTGTCGCTTTTACCCTCCCCCGAATAGCTGTGAGTTTTTGTTTTGTTTGGTTTTGCTAGATCAAGCCTATGGGTTAATTGAGCTGATGATCTGCCAGTGCTTGTAGCAACGCTAGTGTTACCTACACCAAAGGCTTGTGTGGGTTGGAACGCCCTGTTGAAGCCTATGGAAAATAAAAGTTGAATTGAAAATGAGACTGAATTTCCAAACCAGGTTTGTCTTTCCCTTGCGCCTTTCCGGAGATGGTGGGTGGCGATGCATTCCCTTCACCTGGCACGTCAGGCAATCACCTCCTTGATTTTTTTTGAAACCGCTGCTGCCCAGCCCACTCCTGGGGACCCTTTCTATATTCTTTCTATATTCTTGGAATCCTAGAGTTAAACGCCAAAAGCGACCGACCAGTTTGACCTCCTGTGTGTCACAGCCCCTTAAAATTTTACCCAGTAACCCCTGTATTGAACCAGATAATTTGTGTAACTAAATCATAACTCGCCAAGGCTGGATTTGAAAATATCCAGGGATGGAGAATCCCCCACTTCCTTTGACAGTGTGTACTCTCGCTGGTAACTGTGTGGGCCTTATTTCCTGTTTGGATTTGTCTGGCTGCAGCTTTCTGCCAGTGGTTTTCTTGCAGAGAACAGCAGAGCTGCACCGAAGAGCTCTCCAGGAGCTCTTTACACTCACTCGGCTTTGGGATAAGCTAAGTGCACGGAGCTCTTTAAGTCTCCCATTGTCGGGCATTTTCTGTGGCCCTCGGATCATTTTTGTGGCTCTTTACTGGGCCCTCTCCGATCTTTTAATGCCCTTTTCAAGAGTGGGCACTTCTCTGCACTGGCAAAACAAGCAGGAACACGAATGACGGCCTATATCTTTACTAGGAGGATTACACAGTTGGCCGCTTCTGTTGGCTGAGCGCATTGCATACCTAGGAGCTCCATCCCGCACTCCCCCACCCAACTCCCTGTGTGTCATCCTCCCATCCCCCTCTATTTCCAGGACACTCACTCCCTCCCTCGTGCCAGGGGCACTGTGTATCCTCCATTCCCCTCTTCTCTCCCATGCCAGGGTCCCCCCCCTCTTCCCATCCTGTGTGGTAGCCACGGGAGCTGAGTAATTGAACGACTGCCGATGGGCATGCAAGCAGATTGTTATGGCCACTCTCCCAGCCTCCCACCTCGCTCATCGGTTTGTCTCCCAGCAGGAGGCTTTGGTGTTTGCAATCCAGCCACAATATTGAACAGAAAATTGGTATGTTTTGGCCAAGAATTCACTGAATGACTTGGCAGATACGAAACCAGACTGTTTTGTGGGACAAACAAGGTCTTTCAATACACACTTCAAATCACTATTTTTTTTTTTCAATCTGCACGAATGTTTTTTTAAGTCCAACTCGTATCTGCTTGAAAGGAGTGACGTGTTCCTGCCAGTCTGTGCTGTGATGTTAGAAAAGGTACTAACCCAGCAGGCTTTCCGTAATGATCACAGCACTGTGCATACATTTCAAAGGGATGATCGCTGTATTTTATGTGCCTTGTATATATTTTATTTCTGCACACGAGATGAACTCTTGTCTGGTTTTTTGTGTGTGGGTGATGGGTTTTTTAATTATACTATGAACACTGATCTCCTGGGATCACGTTATTTCTGCTGTTCGCAGTGAGGTGATGCAAGTCGTTAAAAAAACAAAACTTGCCACTCCCCGCAACATGCAAAAAAAATCTCCATTGATAGAGAAATGTCTTTGTCTTGCTCTTCCGTAGCTCTACTGGGACTTGCATGGAATGAACTCAGGGCTGGTTCACGGTACCAGACATCCTGTTAATCACTAACCCAGCATAGCCACTATAAACGGTGCTCATTCTCTCGTGCTACCATCCCAGTGGCTCATTGACCTGGGACAGGGGAATCTGATAATGGACTGAGAGTGGTGCAGCCTTGTCCAGATTTTGCCTTTCTGCTGAGGCTGATGTCCAAGGCGCTCAGTGAATCACCCTAGGAATGAACTTAGCCCCAGCAGCTCATTCCAGAGGCCACTGAAGGGTTAGCTGTCTTGGGCGACTACTAGCCTCTGCCGGACTTTGAGCAAGTGCCTGGGATAGGACAGGTGCAGGGCTTCCATACCCTGAGCCATCCAGTCCTCAGAACGACCAGCGTGTCTGTGGTCTCCAGAAGTTGAAAGAGGCCAGCCGGTCCACTCATATGCTCTCTGGACGAAGGCTTTGTCTGTGCTGGGGTTTTGCCTCTGTGTTAGCCACCGGATAGCTACGCTGGTGCAAGCCCCGAATGTGGACAGGGTCAACTGCTCTTGGCTGCATTTTACAGTGGCGCAGCTTTATCCCCGTTTCAGTCAGGAATCCGCTTCGGCACTGCAAATAGTGGCTCTGCTTGTCCCACAGCTGTCTGCCAATGGGGTCTCCAGGGTTTTCCTGAGCACCTCAGCATTCATGAGAGCTGGGGTGTTGGCAGAGCCTGGATTTTAAATGTCTGGGTGTGTCTGCTATAAAACACTGAGAGATTGGTAAGTAAGGAAACTAATCCTCAGCCTGTCCATGGGCCAGCGTAATGCAAGTATTGGCTCTGCAACTTCCCCCATGGTGCTTTGCCAGGGACGGTGAGCCAAGATTCTCCTTTGAGTCTAGAGGCCTTTTGCATGGTGCTCAGGAAAACGCAGTCAGGCTTGAGCCATTCAGCCCTCACTGCATCCAAACAGAACTTCAGCGGGTGAGAACATGACCGAGAGGGTCGCTTCTTCTCCATAGGCTAATTGTGCCGTATTATTTGTATTCTCGCAGTGTGTAGGAGTCCCAGTCATGGAGTGGGGCCCCACTGTGCTAGGTGCTGTACAAACACAGCAAAGACGCTGCCCTGCCCCAAGGAGCTTACAATCCTAGTATCAGCCAAGAGACAACAGGTGGCTATAGCAGAAGGGGGGTGCAAGGAAACCGCTCGCCCTGTCCAGCTTGCATCTCCCTGGTGCAGTGCCACTTCGTCGTTACACCGATGCCCTCGCTTGGCTCCCCCCAGGGGAGAGCGGCTCGCTCCGTCCCTTGGCCAAACGCCTTGACTTCCTTGTATGCTCTGCTGTGGGATTACGGATGTTTCACTCTTGAGAAATGTCAGTCTCCAGCTGTCGTGTTAGGCATGACAACATGTTGCTTCATGAGTTCCTTTCTGAATCTAGCCCACAGGTCCCACGGCTCTCAGGGTTTCAGCCGCAGTATGCACTGCTCTGTGGTGTTCCTCTTCCCCACGTGAAACAAGGATCACTGGGCCTGTGCTGCTGGGACTTGAACCCACAGCTCTAGGTCACCTAGGTGTGCCTAGCCAGATATTGTAAGACTGAGCCATCGCCTTCAGTGTATGGGAGTTGCTGGGCTCTGTGTGCAGGAGCAGTTGTGATGCATTGACGTCTGTTGCAGAAACTAGCCCAGGCTCTGCCATAGATGGAGCCCCCGGCTTTCTTCCACCCCAAAATGTTTGGGTCACAATCTCTAGCTTAGGGTGAGACCCGCTTGGTTCGTAAAGCCAAGTCCTCCACTGAGAGCAGCTGGGTTGTGTGCAAAGTGTTATACCGCGCACATGGCCCGTTTCCCATTGTTTCTATTGCACATATTGTGGTGGATGTTCGCATGGTGGGTAGCAGTAGCATGAGCGAGGTTCTGCAGTACAGTGTCTTGGAAGCTGTTGCGGAGTCCAAAGTGCCAGGGCTCCTAGGAAGGAGGGAGCAGAGACGGCTGCTCACCCTGCTATTGACCGGCAATCCAGCTCCAATGTGGGGTGAGCAGCAAATGTGTGAACAAAATCTCTTCCTGAAATTGAGACAGCCCCAGAATGGAATCCACCCACCCAGGCACCTCCCGGTACATTATCCCCCGTCTGGTTTTTATTCAGTTGAGACCAAAGAGAGACAGAAGTACACCCCCCCCCCGCCCCCCCCCCCCCAGGAGCTGGTGACTCAGGTGAGTCTGTCTGAACACCGGATGAGATACCCAGATGTACGTGTCTGGTAAACAAACCCCCTTCTGCTGGCTATGGAGATAGTGCCCTCCAGTGGATCAACAGTAGCCTGGATACAGCTAGTGCGGATACTTTGCTCCTGCAAATTCCAGGTGGGAAGGTCTTAGCAAACTGCTCTACGGGGGGTGGTGAAAGGGATCAGAGACCCTTCTGGCTGTGCTAGTCAAAGTGGGATCTTAATATAACTGGTACCAAAACAGAGGCATCACCAGAGCAGGGAAATGCACAAACATCCGAGTGGAATTTGTACTGGTGTAGAGAACTAGCATGAGCCCAGTGCACCCCGTAAGCCTGTGGCACGAGCCCAGTGCACCCCGTAAGCCTGGGGCAGGAACAGACAAAACCAGGAAATGTTAACATGCGTCTGATATCCCCAAACAAAACTCAAGCCACGAGGGTGGTGTGTACTAATGTTTCTGTTCCAAGCTGCAGTGCTATACAGAGATAGCCCTAGCCACCTCTCAAATGTAAGGGTGGTCAAAGTTTGGCTATGAATTTTGCAGCTCAAATCTACATCTAATAAAAATTCCAACCCAAAGAACTGCCCCAGGGGCACAAGCGCTCAAGCTGGAGCAGGGAGATGAACCAGCTACTTATTCTAGCTTAAGACCCTCTTCTCCTGGGGTTACCTGTTGTGAAAGCTGCTGCTTTTGCAGCACGTTTCCTTGTTACGCTTTAGGTTGTGAGTGGATTTAGTGATCTTGTAAATAGAGAGCAGCATCAAGCATTTCTTTTCAAGGTACTTTACAGATGTTAATGGTGTGTCACAACAGCCCTGTGAAGAGGGAGGTCAATGGTAGCATTAATATCCCCATTTTACAAATAGGGACACAGAGGGGCCGTGACTTGTCCAGCACCACAAAGGGAATCCATGTCAGCTCCAGGGTTAGAATTGAGGTGTCCACTGGCCCTCCAGGATGGAATTGAGCAGGAGGCCACCAACCTGTCCTCATAAGAGTTTTAGAAACACAACAAGGGAGCCATTGCGGCTCGCCAAGGACGGCAAAGCCTTGGTTATACCTACGCAACATATCCCAGTACAGGAAGGATTCCGAACATTTATGCTAAAGGAGCACCAGCCTAGAGGCCAGCTATATCAAGGCCTCATTATACTGGATGCTACGTACTACATAGAAAATGACCTAAAGAGGGTGCAGTCTCGGAACCTTTCACAAAAAGAGCTTTTCTTCCAATTGTTTGTTAGGCGTTAGGGCTAAACGGGTGCTAAGGAAACCAAAGAGCCTAATCTGAAAGAAAATCACTTCCCCGCTCTGCTTTCACTTCATTGGCATCTGTGACATCATAGTTATGAGTTCCCCAGTCCTCTGGAGAGTTGTTCAGGAAAAGCGGGATGTGAGCCCTGATTTATTTTTAATGTTAAAAAACCAGCGATTTACTTTTTTTCCAATTAAAACTTTCAAGTTTGTAACTGCTGTAAGGAAGCCAAAAAAACAAACCAAAACCAAAGCAGACCTCACTTTAAACCCCACCTTTGACCTCCAAACCTGTCTTGATTTTCAAAGGCTAAACCATCCACCACAACTGTGCTAGGCTACAACAGTTTGAATCCCCTCCCCACCCCCATTAAGGCCTGTCACCTCAAAAGAGCATTAATCCCACCTCAGACGCTTTAAGTGAACCAACAAATCCCATGCCAAGAAGCCAGGGCTGGTTGAATGATAAAAGCTGAATGGATCCTCTAAAGCCTCTTCCATTTTTCTCCCTCAGTAAATCTGCAAAATATTTAGGGTTCAGAAGAGTAAATAAAATGTCATTAAATGAGCGTTAGGAGGCAAACAGAGAATATTTTACAGTAACCCACAAACATCTGAGCAATGATCAATATAAAGGAGCAGCCCAAGGAAGCTTGCTTCTGGTTGGGAAGAAGGTGGTGACCCAAGCACTTACCTTGCACCTTGGGATATCAGCGTTCAAATGCTGGATTATGTCACACAGGGAGGCGGGTGGTCATGGGCCAGGCCACCACATGTGCAGTTCACCAAACACGTTGCATTGCAAACAATTGACGTCTGGAATGGCAGCCTGGAGCACGGAGCAGGCCTGAGGTACAGTGGCAGAGCTGAGTGTGGGGCGATGCCCTGGGGTACTGCATGTCAGCGGGAAGAGTAACAATGGCGGGGGGATCAGGAGGTAGCACAGTGGGGTGGGGGGTGGTTCAGGATTGGGGGGCAGTGGTGGCAGTCGGCCAGGGTTAGGCCAGCTGGGGGTGGTTTGTGGTCAGGATTGCGAGGCACTGATTTTTGGTTAGTCCCCAGCATTCACTGTCGTCACGTTACCGCCGTCAGCCGAGGCCTTTGTACGTTTCATGCACTAGCGTCCCAGTCGAGACAGCTCATTAAGCCACATCTTCCCACTGAAGCCTTAAGGTTTCGTTGCCAGTTTTCCTGCTGGGAAACGGTGTGTGATGCTGATGGTTGGTTCAGCGTCCCCAAATGACACTTCCAAGTGCTTCTCCGGCAACTTAGTTGGGAGCGTTCCAGGTTGAGGACTGAACGTTTAAAACTCACCTCTACGGAGGTGCAACTACAAGAGGCTGCTGTCCGCTGTCGTTCTGGGTCGGAAGGGGGTGGACATCACTGAGGCTAATTGTGAGGACAAAGATGGTGTTTATATTGCTCGCAAAAATATCTCTGACGGAAGTACTAGGATTTTTGATTTCAAAGGGGCTGACTTTCAAAAATTAAGGAAATTAGTTAGGGAAGTGGATTGGACTGAAGAATTTATGGATCTAAAGGCAGAGGAGGCCTGGGATTACTTTAAATCAAAGCTGCAGAAGCTATCGGAAGCCTGCATCCCAAGAAAGGGGGAAAAACTCATAGGCAGGAGTTGTAGACCAAGCTGGATGAGCAAGCATCTCAGAGCGGTGATTAAGAAAAAGCAGAAAGCCTACAGGGAGTGGAAGATGGGAAGGATCAGCAAGGAAAGCTACCTTCTTGAGGTCAGAACATGTAGGGATAAAGTGAGAAAGGCTGAAAGTCAAGTAGAGCTGGACCTTAAATTAAGGGAATTAAAACCAATAGTAAAAGGTTCAATAGCCATATAAATAAGAAGAAAACAAAGAAAGAAGAAGTGGGACCACTAAGCACTGAGGATGGAGTGGAGGTCAAGGATAATCTAGGCATGGCCCAATATCTAAACAAATACTTTGCCTCAGTCTTTAATAAGGCTAATGAGGATCTATGGGATAATGGTAGCATGACAAATGGGAAAGAGGATATGGAGGTAGATATTACAACATCTGAGGTAGAAGCGAAACTCGAACAGCTTAATGGGACTAAATCGGGGGGCCCAGATAATCTTCATCCGAGATTATTAAAGGAATTGGCATGTGAAATTGCAAGCCCATTAGCAAGAATTTTTAATTAATCTGTAAACTCGCGGGTTGTATCGTATGACTGGAGAATTGCTAACATCGTTCCTATTTTTAAGAAAGGAAAAAAAAGTGATCCGGGTAACTACAGGCCTGTTAGTTTGACATCTGTAGTGTGCAAGGTCTTGGAAAAAACGTTGGAGGAGAAAGTAGTTAAGGACATTGAGGTCAATGGTAAATGGGACAAACTATAACATGGTTTTACAAAAGGTAGATCGTGCCAAACCAACCTGATCTCCTTCTTTGAGAAAGTAACAGATTTTTTAGACAAAGGAAACGCAGTGGATCTAATTTACCTAGATTTCAGTAAGGTGTCTGATACAGTGCCACATGGGGAATTATTAATTAAATTGGAAAAGATGGGGATCAATATGAAAACTGAAAGGTGGATAAGGAATCGGTTAACAGGGAGACTACAGCGGGTCCTACTGAAAGGTGAACTGTCAGGCTGGAGGGAGGTTACCAGTGGAGTTCCTCAGGGATCAGTTTTGGGACCAATCTTATTTAATCTTTTTATTACTGACCTTGGCACAAAAAGTGGGAGCGTGCTAATAAAGTTTGCGGATGATACAAAGCTGGGAGGTATTGCCAATTTAGAGAAGGACAGGGATATCCTACAGGAGGATCTGGATGACCTTGTAAACTGAAGTAATAGTAATAGGATGAAATTTAATAGTGAGAAGTATAAGGTCATGCATTTAGGGATTAATAACAAGAATTTTAGTTATAAGCTGGGGACTCATCAATTAGAAGTAACGGAGGAGGAGAAGGACCTCGGCGTATTGGTTGATCATAGGATGACTATGAGCCGCCAATGTGACATGGCCGTGAAAAAAGCTAATGCGGTCTTGGGATGCATCAGGAGAGGTATTTCCAGTAGGGATAAGAAGGTTTTAGTACCGTTATACAAGGCACTGGTGAGACCTCACCTGGAATACTGTATGCAGTTCTGGTCTCCCATGTTTAAGAAGGATGAATTCAAACTGGAACAGGTACAGAGAAGGGCTACTAGGATGATCCGAGGAATGGAAAACTTGTCTTTTGAAAGGAGACTCAAGGAGCTTGACTTGTTTAGCTTAACTAAAAGAAGGTTGAGGGGAGATATGATTGCTCTCTATAAATATATCAGAGGGATAAATACCGGAGAGGAAGAGGAATTATTTAAACTCAGTACCAATGTGGACACAAGAACAAATGGATATAAACTGGTCATTGGGAAGTTTAGACTTAAAATTAGACGAAGTTTTCTAACCATCAGAGGAGTGAAGTTTTGGAATAGCCTTCCAAGGGAAGCAGTGGGGGCAAAAGACCTATCTGGCTTTAAGATTAAGCTCGATAAGTTTATGGAGGAGATGGTATGATGGGATAACTTGATTTTGGCAATTAATTGATCTTTAAATATTCATGGTAAATAGGCCCAATGTTCTGTGATGGGATGTTAGCTGGGGTGGGATCTGAGTTACTACAGAGAATTGTTTCCTGGGTATCTGGCTGGTGAATCTTGCCCATATGCTCAGGGTTTAGCTGATCGCCATATTTGGGGTTGGGAAGGAATTTTCCTCCAGGGCAGATTGGAAGAGGCCCTGAAGGCTTTTCACCTTCCTCTGTGGTATTGGGCATGGGTCACTTGCTGGAGGATTCTCTGCTCCTTGAAGTCTTTAAACCACGATTTGAGGACTTCAATAGCTCAGACATAGGTGAGAGGTTTTTCGCCGGAGTGGGTGGGTGAGATTCTGTGGCTTGCGTTGTGCAGGAGGTCAGACTAGATGATCATAATGGTCCCTTCTGACCTTAATATCTATGAATCTATGGCTACAGCAGGGGATTTTTCTCATTACTGCCAGAGACCAGTTGCCTGATTTCTCTTGCCAAAGGTATTTAGGCTTCTAACTCCTAATGAAATAACAGGAGTTAGGAGCCCAAATACCTTTGAGGCGCTGGGCCATAGTTTATGAGTATGGGGACTAGCAGGGATTAAAATGAGACCAGTCAAGACTGCAGGCTGGTCGGAGGCTGATCAAATATGATTTGAAAAGTGCTTTGCACTCTCACAGTGCATTTCCTCCTGCATTGCAGCACACTATTATTATTATTTATTAGGCATCACAACCCTTTGTTTGTGCTGTTGTCTTCGCCTTCGGTGTCCAGCTTGCCTCCACATCGTGAAGCCAGGCAAGCTCTGCCAGAGAAGGTCTGAAAGGTTGTTAGACAGTAAGGGATGGTAGAATACAGGTGACAACACTGAGGACATCTTAAGAGGTTTCTATTATTGTCCTAGAGCAGCTTTACTGCCGCCACTTCAAGAAGTTGTCTTAATCTTCTCTAGCTTCTGGTAAACTTCTAGTGAATGCACTGGCTTCTTCAATTTTGGGGTTTTCTTTGTGGCTGGGTTGTGTCCATATCCATCCATGCAGCTCTTTGGTTGATTCAGGTCTTGCTTCATTGGAAAGGCGTTGCCTGCCAGAGATAATGCTGTTGCTGAAGGTCCCTTCAGGTATGGTCCAGTCACCGCTCAGATCTCCAGAATGCTGCATATCCAATGCATTTGTAATTGGCTAAGAAATATTGCAACAGATCCTAATATCCCATAGCCAAGTTGCTGTGCAACAAATATATTGCAGTAATTGGAAAACATCTTTGATTAATGACCGTCTCTCAGAATTGAAGGTGTATATGATTACATCAGAACATCCATGCCTCATGGTGAAATGTGAGAGAAATACATTGTGACTATTACAAGGGCATTGTCAAGTAGTTCATGCCAAAATTTGTGGATGGGAATATTCTTAATAGGAATAGAAAGATTTCCACAAGTCTGTATAACTAATGAAAACAAGAACTGGGGGGGAGGGTTACATGTAACTCTTCTCCTGCCATTTTGCAGCCTTGCAATCACCATGCATGGAAAAAACAAATGATTAAATTAACTAGAAAGTCAGAGTGAAACTGAATAACCTGGTCTCGTTGTCTAAGCTAAATGAAGGGCAGAAAAATAATCAAGCAAACAGAGTGAAAAGGAAATGCCATTCGAATGTCCTTCCACCCTCAGGTTTTATAGTCTGAAGTGGCATGGTCGCACGAGCATTTAATCTTATTTTAGCAGAACCCCGTCAGAATCAGGGCCTCATTGTGCTCGGTGCTATATAAACACATGGGTTTTGCTGCCAACCGCTCACAGCTTAATCAGTTTGTTAAATGATGTTTAGCTTGAGATTGTCCCTTTGGCAGTAACAGCTGGAGCCTGGGCACAGGAACGATCCGCACAAACTCATTCTGAGCTTGTCATTCAAGGAAAAGAATTAAGGCGGCAAGTTGCACAACAAAACCACCCACATACTGGGGTTGCATAACTAGTGCAGGGTTGACTCATCCCCCAAAGTGGGGGAACGGTTGGTGTGTTCCAACGAGCTGTTGAGCCTTTCCATGGATCTAGGGGGAAGGTACCTTTAAGGCAGGTGTGTTACGTTCAGCCCTTGAGCAGCAGCTGTTTCAAGCTTTCATTAAATTATACCTCCCCACCCAGCCCCAACCCCAATTGAGCTGAACGTGACCTATGAGTAAACATTGAAAGAACTTGACATATTTAGTCTAGAGGAGAGAAGGCCGAGGGGGCGTCCTGAGAAGTCTCCAAATATGTTAAGGGCTGTTCTAAAGAGGATGGTAATCAACAGTTCTCCATTGGAGGTGGGTCAAGAAGAAATGGGTTTCACGTGAGGCAAGGGAGATGTAGGATAGATATTAGGAAAAACTTTCTAGCTCCAAGGGTAGGTGAGCTCTGGAACAGGCTTCCAAGGGAGGTTGTGGAATCGCCTCATTGGAGGTTTTTAAGGACAGGACAGACAGATTCCTGTCAGGGATGGTCTAGGTTTACATGGTCCTGCCTCAGCACAGGGGGCTGGATTTGGTGGCCTTTCAAGGTCCCTTCCAGCCCGACATTTCTATGGTTCTATGTTCTGGATTTGTAACCGGTTGGAGGAAGTGAGATTAGAATCAGAGCCTGAGCGGCTGCACCATGCAGGGGACGAGCGGGCTGAAAGCCCTGCCTGTGTAATGGTGGCGATTCTCCTCTCACTTGTACCAGCCGTACACAATGGAAGCTGCACTGGCTTCAGTGGATCTGCTCCTGATTGGCACCCGTGGGAGTGAGAGAGCGGGGGCGCGGCCGGAGTGCACTGCGGGAGTCCAGCCAGCGATGGATCTGTTGGCACATTTGAGAACATGGAGGCTCCCTTCACATTCTGCCGCAGTGTGTGTGTTGGGGGGCCTGCCAGGACATCCGCACCTCTGGGCCTCCCTCTTGGGCTCCTCAGTGCGGGTCATCCAAAGCATGGTTACCGCCTACGTGTGAGGGCTAGTGGAGAGGGACTCTGAACTCCCACCCGGTGGAGTGCAGCCCTAATTGGGCTCTTTAAACACAGAGGGCTAGCAGGGCCAGGGGGAGCAGTGGAGACTGCCCTGAGTGCCTGGGTGGATGGAAAGAGCCCTGTTCTGCTTCCCTGCAGGTCCTGGGGGTATTGCTCCAAGTCCTTTGTGGGGCAGGCGTGCTGGGCCTTAGTCCCCAGGCCACTGGGGTGGAGGGAGTGCTGGCTTTGCTGGCCCACTGGGCGAGGGAAGTTTCGGCGGCAGCAGCCTTTGCGACCGGGAAGAGATGGACACTTGCTTTAGTTTGCACCCCAGAGTCTAGGCGTGCTCAGAGGGAAGGCACCAAGCCCCAGGGAACACCTCGCTGCTCCGCATGCAGAGCAGTGTCAGTGAACTCCAGGGGATGCTGCTGCCACCCCGCTTGGCCCATTCCATAGCCACCCTGATGGGCAGCCTGCGAAAGGGGTGCTAGGGGGTGATGGGGAAGTGGGGTGCCCTCAGCATGGACTTTCGAATGAGCGCCATGACCTGGATCACCTTCAGTCGCTTGAAGCCCAGTCTGTGGATCATTTGGGACAGTCACGGGCACCTGTCCCATGGCACAGACAGTTGGGTAACTTGGAGACAGTTGGGTAACTGGAGCCCATCTGCTGCTGTAATAATTCAAACCTGACCTGACCTCCCAGTTAATCCTGGGGGATGGATGACTGGCAATAAGGTAAAGTTCCTGGTATTGCACGTTTCACCTTTGTTTTACTTTAATTAGCCCACTTCATTCTGGAGGGAGGGATGGAAGGACAGAAAGTGCAAGTAAATACTTTCTGCAGCGCCTCTCACAGACAGAACTTGGCTCGGAAGGGCGTCCCACACCTCCAGCTCCTGAGAACCAAGCCACATGGACCCAGGCTCCCTCACTTCCAGGAAAGCTCAGAAATTTTGTGGGACAGGCTGTTCTGATGAGACTTCCTGCTCCGATTTGCATAGCCAAGATGCTAGAATAGCTCTGATCACCTGCCCACAAGCTTCCTGACTTTCACGCACTTCCCTGACAGAGCTCTCCTGTGAGTCAGTGGGATCAGAGCAATGCAAAGTGGAAAGGGGTAGCAGAGGGGTAGCTGATTTTCCCCGTGTTTGTTTCATGTGCAGTAATTTAGAGTGAATTCCAACTGAGCAGCGTATTGATTTGTCTAACACTTGATTCCTTCACCTCTGGGGAAATAGTTTACGGTTAGTCAGACTCCCGAGTTAAATGAGGTTTATGGAGTCAAATCAGTTCACTGTGTCAGTTTCAAAAGGCAATACTGCTCCCTCAAAACCACCCCCCCACCCCCACTCCACTCCTGCAAGTCCATCCAGTCCCTTACAATGGACATAAGTCACAGCAGCCAAAGGCAGGCCAGCTGATTGATCACTCTAGGGAACTTGTAGCTCTCTGGGTGGAGTCTTCCAGTTACAGCTGCTCTGGACCTTGCCCAGTTCCTGGAATGGTTACTCATGGTTTTGGTGCATGCAGGTGAAGTTTGCACCAGCAGCAGGGAAGGATTAAGTGGGCCTCACAGCCTTTCTGGCCTGCGACAGCCCCTGACCAGTGACAGGAAGAGCGAGCGAGGGTGCGTTCACCCGGTCACCAACGGAAAGTGCATTCATCCCCAGTGCCACTTTTGTTTTCCTGCCAGACTACTGCATAGGGTGCAAACTCTGCCGTCATTTCCACCACAGCCGAGACCAGCAGGAAGGACCAGCCAAGGGAAACGGCCTCATTCAAATGTCAGGAACTCCCACGTGTGTGAGTTCAGTGCAAAAATGTTTAGTAAACGTCCCATCAGAAGCGCTGGACTAAAGAGGCGTCACGAGAGGGGTTGGAGAGCGAGCCCACCCTTCAACGGCAGCTCCTGGCCCATAGAGTTGGGCCTGGCCCCCGTGCCTGGTGCACAGGGTCACAGCACCAGTCAGGTTTGGCCCGGCTGTAGCTGGAGACAGAGGGGTGGACAGCCCCAAGCTGAGCGGCGTTGCAATGGCACTCAGTTTGGGGGGGGGCTATTTAAAAGACATTGCTAAGAGTTTGCCAACTTTATTCAAATTAACCCTTTCTGTGACAAACTCGTGAACATAGCTATTGCTGGGCTGGCAGGATTTGACAGGGGATGGCTGTGCTGGCATACTTGGGCTTGGGTCCGGGTACTGAACTGCCCTGTGGTCTCCGGCAACACACTTCAACTTCCTCGGTGTGGCCATCCTCGCCCCCTCGCCCCTGGGAATGCTGGGAGAGTTACATTCGTTCCTGGTTGAGCCACTGGGCGCATGGGAAGGGGAATGAGCGTGAAAAGAATATTTAGCACAGCGCCACTTCTCAAACCCAGCTTTTGCGCGTCTCAGCTCCACTTCTCAGCACCAGGGCGTGAGGTGACTTAGGAGCTCCTTGAGGGGCGGGGGCCCAGTGACTTTCAATCCCACCCTTTGGGAATCAAACTCTCACGAGGACCCAGACCGAGCTAATGCCCCTCAACTTGCCCCTAGACACTAGAGCTGGAGACAATCTTGTGTGTTCTGTAGCCATCTCCCTGGCCGCACAGGAATGGTCCCTCTGGGGCATTTACTAGTGTGGTCTTAGCCTGGCGGGAAAACACTTGCTAAGGTTGAAATCGGTCACCTGTGGCGTTGTCTCCTAAGGGAAGTGGTGGGAATCATTTGACACTAGGCCGAGCAAAACACTGGTTGATATTCTCCAGGGATTGCTCCAGCAGGGGCTGTGAGAACAGCTGGTGTGCCCAAACAGTCCTTTTCCTTCTCTAATGGCTGTGGGTCTGTGCACTCCCTCGCGGCTGGTCATTACTTCCCACACGCTGTGCCAGGCTTCTGTTGCAGCTGCGTTAGCCTGTTCCTATAGGAAGTGCCTTGGTGTGCTTTCCCCCTCATAGGTAACTAAAATAAGAGCAAAGGGGAAGTTCTTGAGCGGCATCCCGGCCGCTGACTCCTGAGATGGAAGCCCTGAGAGGTTGGAATCCTGGTGCCCCGCTTTCCCAGCCTTATTCCCGTGGCTCTCAATGAGGGCTGGGAAAGGTCCCCCGTAGCGCACGCACAGGCAGGTGGTGACCCCGCTGCTGAAGGCAGGTAACTGTCACACAGGAGACAGACGTGAAAACACCCAGCCCCGCCTGCTGCACCCAGAGGCAGGAGGGTTTTGAAAACAAAGGGAAAAGTCAGTCCCCACCCATCCTCCCAAGTTGGCTGGTAAATCAAATAAAACAACTGGCAGCTGGCACAGTGGGTGTGGTGAGATGCCAATTCCCGGCCTCTCTCAGCACCGCGGAGGGGATGTCGAAATGAGCAAAGATGAACAAACAACCCGAAGAGGCCTGAGGCGAACTGGTTTTCAGGCGCTGGTGGGTTGTTTTCTTATTACCAGCTCTGCTGTGCATGTGATCGGCTCTGTGATTCCTCCCTGAGGGGCTGGTGAAGCTCAGCGGGCATGCACACAACTTGTTACTCTCTGGAGGCTGTTCACTGGTGAGGCTCGGGACAGGGTCCATCCTGCAACGATCACCACTGCAGCTGGTCTCATTAATGCCGGGCTCAGTAGAATTGCCCCAAAGTACCACGGAGGGGCTTCGCTCTGAGGTGACCCTACCAGATCCGGGTTGGGGCATGTTGGTAGGAGACACTTGACCTGTGATTGTCCATGCAGATTACGCTGCATGTCTCAAGGGGTGTCAATCCAGAACTTTTCCTTAGCACAACGCTCACTTATAAAACTCATTTATAGGCTGGCACCTCTTGCTGTGAGGGCCAAAGGCTCAGCAAATTTAAGGTGCCTTTTTTTCTGACCGCAAAGACTGGCGCGTGCAAATGAGGAGTGCACACGGCATCCTGTGTCCGTCGTCAGCCGTCTCACTGCAGCTGGGCCAGTCCCTCAACGGCAATCACCCTTGAGCCTGTGGGCCTGCAAGGCCTGGGTGTGTGGGGGGGTCAATCCAGCGTTGGCATTGCACCCATGTAAAGTCCCCAGGAATCACAGAGCTACAGTCCTGGGAGCTTGGGGCTGGAGGCAGGAGACCTGAGTTTTAGTTTCAAGCTCTGGCACTGACCTGGCAAGTCATGCCTGCTCTCTGAGCCGCTCTTCCTCCATCCACTCTTTGTCTTTGCTAGTTACAATGTAAGTGCTTTGGGACAGGGGCTGTCGCTCAGCTCATGGCTGTGTAGCATGCAGCACAAAGGAGCTCTGAGCCCCAGAGGGTCCACTATGAAACACGAACAGTAATAAGCTTTGTGCTAACCCATTTACATCTATGGCTTCAGCCTGCACCGCTCCTCTGGCCTGGCCACTCCATCCTGTATTTCTGAACCAGGTCTTCAAAGGAATTTAGGTCTCATGAGAAAAATAGCTGGCAAGTTACTACAATTGACGGGACGTTTGCAAAGCGCAGATGTCCCCACAAAAGCTCTGCAAATGCACCTGGGCCCAGCGTCACACAGGGGTTCAGGTGCCCAACTCCCACTGAACTCACCTGATGCCCGTTGAGGCTCTGGGCCCTCAACCTTCACAGCACTGCCCTTGCTGCGGTCCCCTCTCATCAGCGACAGTTCGGCCTTTCTGACGTGTGTATCTTGTGATGTACGCAGAAAGCGGAGTAGGATGCCCTTAGCCTGTGCGCTAAGGAACGTCAGGGCACCTGAACGCTGAGTGATTGCACTGCTCTCCGGGGCTTCGGCGTGTGTCTGGAGCACGGCTGAAGGCAGGGTGTGAATGCAGGGCCCTGGAGAGAGGCGTGCTGCCCTACCATGGTGGACGCTCTAGCTCTGGTGGGTGGCTGCCTGCTGGGTGCATCTCCTCCGCTCAGCCTGTGCCTTACCCGCTGCTTATCTCGGTGGGATCTTCAAGATGACGGGGTGGGTGGAGGGCATTTACAAGCACTGAACCCTCACCTGGGCTGGCATCTTTGCCCTAAAACTAGCCTGACGAGCTCTTGTCAGACGAGGGCAAAGTCGGAGGAACTGTAACTCTTACGCAAACAGGCCTGGGAGGGCACCGGTCCCTCTGCAGTGCATGCAATTAGCTGGCTGCATGGGGTTGGGAACGCAACCACGATCTCCGTACCGTCCACGCCAGTGCGAAAGGCAGCCGATCTTCCCCACGCCTGGCAGCGAAATCGCCTCGAGCCCTGTGCAAGCTGAGCAATTTCCACGTGTGTGGGAGCGCTCAGCGCCCTCGTGAACGCACAAGGGGTGTACAGATGCTGCTCAGCACTTCTTCCACTCGCGGGGACAGCCTGATGGGGCCACAGCCATCTCGACAGGGATCCCGCCTTTATTTGTAATGAGCTAAACATCTTAGCACCCCCTGCGCTCACCTGCTGAAGCCAGGCAACAACCATTAATGCTGTGCTCATTATCTGAAACCACCCCAGAAATCTCATTAGCAGAGTCTCTCCCTCCCCGTCCACACCTGCTCTTCAAGCTTGGGTTCCACCCCTCGGGCTGGCAGCATGTGCCCGAGTCACCCAGTCTCGCTGCAATGCTCCTTCTCTTCTCCCCACCTGGGACCAAAACTTACGCAAGCACCTGGCCTGGCTCCTGTTGAAATCAGGGCTGGGTGGGGCTTTTTCTATTGGCATCCGTGGGCTCTACGCTGCGTCTAAGGGCTTCTCGACAGTGGCACTTTACAGAGCTGCCACTGAAAAACACCCCCCGAGCGCGGCAGGTTTCAGCGCTGTAATGCGCTAATGTAGCCTGGGCCCCGGCGCTGGGCGCGCTGCCCCTCGTGGAGGTGGGTTTTTCAGCGTGCAGGGCGAGCTCTCTGCCGTGCCTACACAAGCCACGTTCAAGGGCTTCCACGGTCGCGCTTTCGTGGTGCCAGTGAAGACGCCCTAAGTGATCAGTACGGATCCTTCGGGGTGACATCCCCCTGCGCCGTTACTCTAAACTGGATTTTCTGGGGGAGGGGCAGGCCAATTGACATTCTGCATTTCAGCTTTTACCAGATTAAAACCCGTGCGCTGGCTCTATTTGTGCTCGCACTGGGCTGGGCCTGGAATCGAGGTAGCTGCGGGCGACGGTTGTACGCCCCGGCGCTGTGGCCTGCATGCGCTGGAGAAAGGTTATAGAAATGGGTGAGAGCTGGCACCTGAGGGCAAGGCCATTTCCTCCAGCTTGCTCCTGGTCTAGGCCTGATCTACGGCTCCTGAGTTGGTCCCCGTTCCCCATTCTACCTGGGTATCTGGCAGGATGCTGGGACTTAAAGGGGCAGCTGATGAGGGCCGTGAATAGGATTGCTCCCTTGAGAAGGGTGGTCCGACTCTCAGGCCACGTTCCACCCCGATGCGGCCTAGGGAGCTGAGCACAGCTGCCAAGGAAACCAGGCCCAGGCTAACGCCACTGGTACCGAGCACATGGACACTGAAAAATGACTGTTTGAGGTTTATTTTTTAAATGAAAACTCTCAGAAAATGTCTCTTTCTAAGCTGGCAACTGAGGTTCCCTCTCAAACATGAGCAGCCGGGATCAGGCTGATGGCTGTCACCTGCATCTGCACTGGGGCAAAGGTGGGGTTTAGTGTGGGGGGTGCTAGCAACGCCTGCTGTGAACTCACCCATTGTTCCTAGGCAAGGCACAGCCTTGCAATGCTGCGGTTTATAGCCACCCAGGAGCTGTAATGCAAAGCTGACCAACCCCCTTGGATGTGCCCTTGATCTCCTCTGTTCTGGCTGTGGTGATCGGGCTGAGCAACTTGGCTTCTGCAGCCTCCCCCAACTGCCCTCCTGCTGGTGGCCCTTTCAATCCACCTGTCCCAGCGGGACATGTGGGGAACTGGAGCTGTAAATAGATCGCCTGTTGCCAGGCAGTGGAGGCACCTTTACCAAGCCTGCCAAGGAGAGGCCCACTCCCTACAGCGAAGAGGTTCAATGGGCCCTTCCCTGATATTCCTGCCTTTGCATCCTCGCAATGGGAAACCAGAGGGAGTTAGTAGCTTTGACGATGGGGGCCTTCACTGCGTTGCATCTCAGGTGAGAGACAGTGAGATAATGTTACTTACCGACCTCCTTGGGGATTAATGTCTTGTCCCTAAAGTGCTCTGAGGTTCTTATGACTGAGGTCCAGCAACACGCTACGGCATCATAAATATCTGTGGGAGCCATAAAAACACAGAGGGGAACTGTACAGTGCCCCAGCTGCAGGAGAGGGCAGATTGCTGCAGGGAAGCCTGGCGAAATGATGACAAGAAAAGGACCATCCCTCTTAAACAAAATCCTTCTGAGTAACGTCGCTCAGCAATGTCTTTCAACTGTCGCATCCCCGCCCAAATGCAAACACCCTGCCTAGCAGACAGCTCAGTACGGTCTTACAGACATTTGAATTATAGTAAGCTTCCTTTAGGCTCTTTTGCAGACATAACTCAGACTCTGCTAAACCTGTCCTAGCTGCTGTTTTAGTACTAGGCGGAGTCTGGCTTAGTTATCAATAAACTAAGCTCCAGTGCGCGCGACACCTTTTCCAAATCCCGTGGGCCACGCCTATTGTCACTGAGAAAACTGGGTCAGCTCTAACAACCTGAGAACGTGTCCGGTGTGCCCAGGACTGCCATGAGCTGCTTCAGCACCTGCTAGAGAGGCGAATGCGTGCTTTCAAAATCTATGGATGCGCCAAGGGACGTGCTTGACCCCACCGTTAACTTTCAGCTGTGCAAACAAGTGACCACTGCAAGTGCAAAACTCGCGGCTCTGCTCCCAAAACAGGCTCTGGGCCCAGTAGAGAGGCAAGTGCTCTGAGGTAGCCGCTCGAAAGTGACAGACGAGAGCTCTTCTGCCCACAGAATGAATCCAGCCCGCTGGGCACGGCAGTGGGAGACGTTCTCCCTCCAGCACAGAGCTGACCACGCCAGGGCTTAGGTCGGTGTCACTGATATCACTCGGAGTGGGGCGTGGCTAACTCACCCCCTCAAGCCACGTACATTATCCTGACGTCAATGGCAGTGTAGACATAGCCAGACCTTCGGTGAAAACTAACAGCTTGGCCTGGCTCCCTGACAGCTGGGCCTGGCTGTCAGCGTCAGCTCAGCATGGCTACCCCAGCCCGCTCTCTTTCTGGCCATGCCCTCCTGACCCAAAATGGCCTTTCTTGGCCACACCACCTCCCCGTGTGGCACTCAAGCCCGTCACCTGGGCCTCAGCTCGGCGTCAGGCCCCCTGCTCTAGGGTCTCATCTTCAGGCAGGGGCAGCGGGGGTAATCGGCCAGGGGAGGCTAAGCCGCCCCCAACAAGACGTGGAGCACCTCCCTGCGGCAGCGGGGCGCCGGCCTGCCGCCCTGGGCGCACCGCCGCCAAAAGGAGGCCCAGGCCGGGGTCCTGCCCACGCGGTTCCCCCCCCTCCCCAAGGCCCTGCCCATGCTGTGCCTCATCCGGTCCCTTGTCCGCCTCTTTCCCCTGCGCCCCCCCCCCCGCTCATACTTCTCTGCCACTTCCCTGCGCCCCCCCGCCTGCCTCTTGACCCTCTTCACCCCCCTCTCCCTCCATGGCCCCCCTCCCCCGCCTGCCACTCACACCTCTTCACCCCCTGAGAGGCAGAGAGTCGTCGTGGGGGTGGCCCGGGGGGGGGGAGGAGGAGGCGCAGGCAGTGGGTGTGGGGACATTCGGGAGGGGAGGGGGCGGAAAGGTGTGGGTGGCAGGGGAGGGGCAAGCAGGAGTGGAGCGTGGGTGAGTGGGCACCGGCCTTGCGGGGGGTGGCCCCTCCCCCTTGGAGGGATCTTCCAGTGCTCAGGCCACCCTCCCCAAATGCGGGCGTCACCCTTGCCGCCCCGTTCTCTTTAAAGCTAGCAGACACTGCCACCGGGACGCGCCCTCTGGTTTGAGCCCCCGCTCGGGAACGCTTTGGGCACGAGCAGTGGCCCCCTCAGGGGCATCGCGTCGAACGGCGTTCGGCCCAAACGCCACTGGTCACGCGGCTGCCTTTGCAGGGACCAAAGGGCCCCCGAGGCCAAGCGACTCGCCGTGCAGCTCAGCCTCTCCCCGGCTTGCACCCTGGGGCCTGCACGAGCCGTCGCTCAGGACTCCACACATGCAGGCTTGCCCCCATCCTATCCAGCCAAAAACGCTGCTGCAAAGAACGGGGTTTCTCACCCCACCTTTTGCCCAGGGCACCCCAGTCACATCAAACATCCATGGCTTGTCAAGGCCCTTCCTGCTTCAGCCTCCCACCAGCTCTCATTCAGTACGGCGCTGCCGTCTCTCGCGGCTGATCAGCCAAAGCTGCCAGCCTCCGAGGCCCTTCAAAGCCCTTCTTACGTTTCGTTGATCAGGGTGACCATATGGCCTGATTCGGGGGGGCTTTTTCTTACAGAGGCGTCTATTACGCCCCAGCCCCTGGCCTGATTTTTCACACTTGCTGTCTCGTCACCCTACCCATGACGGCTGCATGAAACGTTGCAACGATTCGCCAGATCAATCACACTGATCAATCGGCTCTCATTGGTTCCTGTCACGCACCCATCTGTCTGCAGCCATTTGTTGGCTTCCACCGTCAGCTCTTTGGGGCAGGGCCCATCCTTTTGGTCTGTTAAGACAACACCTAGCAAATGCGAGCCTGGCCCATGACTAGCGCTCCCAAGGTATTACAAATAATCAGTACAATGCTCATAGTGTCCCGAGCCAGCTGGTGCATATATTTCCCATTGCTTGCTGCTGGCTGGACCAAGAACAAGCCTGGGCTTTCCCTGGGGAACAGTGAACTGAGGTTTTCTTTTAGCAGGGGGTGGCAAGCTGGCGGTGTAGCTGGAGCAGGAGGCGCTGAGTGACGTTCAGCCTGGCCGGGACGTGTGTGATGCTGGCCGGTCTATTACCCCTGTGCCCGACCAGCTTCGCAATAGTTCACCAAACGGGGGAGGGGGCTCGTGAGGGGCCTCTGCTGAAAGCGGTGCGCTCGAAGCAGGACGGTTGCCTTTTCACACCCGTGTCCGCCCCGTCCCCGTGT
Source organism: Eretmochelys imbricata (assembly GCF_965152235.1). Lineage (NCBI taxonomy): Eukaryota > Metazoa > Chordata > Testudines > Cheloniidae > Eretmochelys > Eretmochelys imbricata. Next base: position 4,038,147 of record NC_135580.1, on the reverse strand, counting down.
GCGCTTGCACTGATCCGAGCAGCCGAGGGAGTGGATCCTGCTGCCCCTGAGCCATGCCCTGAGCGGTAGCTGCCTGTGGGGCCGGTCGCGTGGTGGGCTTCCCCTACCCGGGCCGTCCCGTGGGCCAAGGAGCTGCACAGGACCCATCCTCCCCCTACTGCAGCCCCAGCTTGGCTGCTACAATCCTGCCCTGGCCTCGCCCCACCGTAATTACCACAACACCCCCTACCGGTAAGGCAAGATCCGGGCCTGGGCAATTGCTGCGGTACCAAGGCAGGGGCTTGAGGCACTACTGCCTATCCCAAGGTTTGTGCCGGAGCAGCGTGATATTCTTCCCGCCGCCCAGAGCAAGCGGGGTGTGCCAGTGTGCGTCACCCAGCAACTGAATGTGGTTGTAGCTTTGGGCATTCAGCGTTCGGCTGGGAGGACATGCCCGGCCGCCAGGAGCCCCCCGAAGTCCCAGCTTTGGCCTTTTCCACAGCAGCACCAGCCTACTCGTGTTACAAGGACACGGCTCTCAGCGCCAGGCTGCGTTCCTTCCTCCAGGCTGTGCTCCGGGCCATATTGTGCCACCAAGGAGCCCGCTGCCAACACACTGGGCCTGAGTCCCTCCTCTAGCCCGGCTACGCTTGGTTCAAGAATGGGGTGAGCGGCAGGAGGGCAAAACTAGCGTCACCCACTGCTGTGCTTTGTCCGGCCTCCTGCATGAGGTCAAGCCTGCTGCCCACAGCCCCAAGGGGACAGGGTGGCATTTGAGAATTGCAGGCTCTCAGCCCCAGTCACACCCCGGCTGGCAAACCCTAGAGTTAGGTGCAGCTCTCGGCCCCCCAGGGAAGCCTCCAGGCTGCAGGAGAGAATCAGCCGGGGTTAGGGCATAAAGAGCATAAAGACCCCCGGGAGAGCTCTGCCATCGCCTGGTGCCCCATGAGTGACGGGCCACCTACTCTGAACGTGGTGTACAACCCACCCCAGCAACCTTTTGTGCTGCACAAAGGCTGAGCTGATCCTGCTTGCTCTTCCCAAGCTGGGCTGGCAGGCGGAGAAAGCAGCGAAAACTCATGTGCATCACTCGGCTGCTGAGCTCTGACTCTGAAACACGCTCCGGGCGCAGCTCTGCTACAGGGCAGGATGCCGATTGGGGAACACTTGTCCCACAAAACCCACACATTTAATGAACACACACCGGCTTTGAGACGATTCCAACCCCTCTGAGGCATGGTGGAGGGAAACCCCTTGTAGAGACGATGCAGAAGTGGGCCAACCGGGACTGAAACCCTCAAAAGAAAGGGCTGGGGATCCCAGGAGGGGATCTGCGTTCCAAAGGAGCGACCCAATGTTGGAGAGAACTTCTCCCAGCCGATAGTGGACCTTTCTGGATAAATCACCCGAGGCCAAGGCTGTGCCCTGTGTTTAGTTTATTCCCCTGAGTTTAGACACAGCTCTCTAGGGAACAGCAAAATAGCAGCAGCCAAATCACAACCTGCAATGGGAGCACGATAGCGCCTCTGGCCCGTTGTTCCTTTCCTCGCTGGACGCTACAAGAACTGATGGAGACTGCGTCCTTCTGGCCTCACAGCCCATGAGAAATGGGGTGCGCAGCCTGTGGGTGTAGACGAGCAAGCTTGCTTTTGCAGGGGAGCTGGGGGAGGTTTTAGGGCTCCTGGGTTTTGCAGTGGCAGGATAAACGATCGGCCTCCCCAACCCCAGCACAGATGGGGCAGGAGCTAGTGTTCATGTCAGGTATGCCTTAATGAAGGGGGAAGCAGCATAAACCCACTTTAACATCATAGATACAGCATTTGCTGATTAATAAACTAGGCAACAGAGCTTGACTGTAAGGACATAAATGCCCTTCCTCATGCATTGCTGCTCCCGTGGTTTTAACAGGGCACCACGTGCTTCTGCATGACACATTACAGTGGGGCTGGGATATTAGAAAAGAAACAGGCTGCAGGTTTACAACAGCCTCGCAGCACATGGGCAGGAACCTACCCCAGCTGCTTGCTGACTGCGTCTTACCGCTGAAACAAAAACGTTGATCCCACCCGACCCGTGGCTGGGGCGACAACCCCTGGGAAACAGGGCAAGAGCGAAGGCTGGCTGTTAGCAGGGTTGCTTACAAAGTGGGCTGAGGGAACCTTGCCCCCTCCCAGCCTCAGCAGGAAGGTGGCGGCAAATCCTGGCTCAGCAACACACGGTAAATGCCCTGCTTTGCTTTCAAGGATGTAACTGTGTCCCCTTCCCGGCCTGGTCACGTAATCAACCTGTAGCCAGGAGAAGCCTGCACCAGTTCCCCTCCCCGCTGAGGTGGCGGCTTTGGAAGCAGACAGGCCCTGAGGAAGGCAGTTGCAGGCGGGAGGAGGAAGACAATTGCTACAGATTCAGGACAACTTGGGGCAGGTTCAGCATGAGCTCCATGATAGAAGAGCGAGAACAAGTGACTGGTTCCAGATTCTCCAAGCCCTGGCAATGCCGGGGGGGAGGGGCAGAGGGCTCTGAGCAAGGGCCAAGCACCAGCCAAGTTCCCAGCAGAACTTTTTGGCAATGGGACAGTCGCCGTGAACCCCACCTCACAGCTCCCAGCCTGCCAAGGTGCTCTTTGCTTTGCAGCTGACCGATTGGGGCGAGAATCGCCCCTGTGCCTGGGGCCAGCGCGGAGGGTCAGATGCTCACTGGCTTCAATGATTGCGCTGATTTAGAGCGGCCGAGGATCTGACCGTATAGCCCCCATCCGGGCCCCAGGGTTATATTCACCCTACGAGCAGAGAAGACGACGACACAGCAAGATACGGACTTAGTGGCCTACTGGAGCTCACAAGCTTAACAAACAGCCCGTGCTACCCACAGCAGAAGCCAGATCCCTCGAGGCATTACACTTCGTAGAGCGAAGCATGCAGTAAGCACCTCACACTGAAAGCGGCACAGGAGCACAAAGGGCTGCTGGTGCTGCAGGGCATGTGCCCGCTCCCCCTGCCAGGATCTTCCACAGGAAGAGATGCAAAATGCACACCCAGCGGCAGGTCACCGTAACATCCCCGACCCTGCCAGATGCTGTACTGCATGGGCCTGGGGCTGGGGACTTCTAACCTTACATTTCGCCGGTAGTGGCACCTGCAGCTGCCCCGGAACAGAAGTCCAAAGATGACAGCATGAAGCTGAGTTTCTTTCACGGCCCCAAGCAGTTAATGGGGAAAATGCTATCAGGGAGAGTTGCCAATCTCACGGTGGAGCAGCTGGAAAACAAGCTGCTTGGCTTAGGCCCCTTCTCTTCATACCACTTTGCCTGGGTCTTGTGCAAAGCACATGCGGGAGCCCTCTGCAGAGCAATTCCATCATGGGCTCAGCAGACGTGATTTCTTAAAGGACAGCTCCAACCCCCTGGCTGTGCTCAGGAATGTATGGCCAGATCTCAGCCGTGCAATAGGAGCCTGTACACGTCCCAGAGCAGGATTCAGACCTAACTCCTCAAATGGCTTTGGAAAGGGAGCCACCACAAAAAGAAAAGCCAGGTCTGACATGCACTGCATGAACCCGGGACAACAAAAGAACTGTACAGTTCCCCTCTATCTGCGGTCAGTGCCCTGTAGATCCGCCAGGAACCCCCACGCTATGTTCTCCTTGTCTGGGTCTGAGGAGAGAGCCCCGCCTGAGGAACGGGAAGACAGCCTGTCAGGGGAATAGAGGGACCCGAAAAAGTGCTGGGGAAGGCCAGTGAATACAGCAGGAAGAGTCAGCCCCCGCAGGAGAGGTGCGCACATGGGGCCCAGAGGGAGCTGTGCCAAAACACAGAGGCGCCATGTTCATATTAACCGATTCATTTATACCGAGGCTCTGTATAAAAATAAAAGGGTTCTAATAGGATTAACAATATTAAATAAATATTTAATCGGAAGTCCTTGGCCTAGTTTAGAGCTCGTCCTTCGGGTTGATGTTCAGGTCGTTGGCTCCTAGATGCTCTTGGTCTAACGTCGCTATCACTTCGTCTGCCTGGATTCGCTCCTGCAGGAAAGAGGAGGAGGAATAAATAGCAGCAGCAGCGTCGATGTCTCCTCTCGTCTCTGAGCTATTTCTCCATCAAGGAGGAAATTCATCCTGGCACGGAAGGCCAGTATAAGACCTAGGCACAACTCACCTGGGGACACAGTGCGGCCTAATGGATTGGGCACTATGTTGGCACTTGGGAGAGCCATTCTCAGCTTTGCCACGACCTTGCTGTGTGATCTTGGGGAGGTCACTTGACCGCTTGGTGCCTCAGTTTCCCCTCCCACCCTTTGACTGTCTTGCCAATGTAGAGTTTAAGCTCTTTGGGGCAGGTCTCGTCCGATGCACCGAGCACAACGGGGCCTGTAGTGCTACCGAAACACAAATAACTACAGCACCGCCATGTACATGTGTCCTAAACTAAGACCCCAAGGGATGGACAGGCTGCGGGTGCCAGACCCCAGGAATCCAGAAAGCAGAAGCACAGTCTAGCGACCGGATTAATAGACTGGGTGTCAGGACTCCTGGGTTTTATTCTGTTTTGCCAATGACTTGCTGTGTGACCTGGGGGAGCTGTTTAAAGCCCCTGTACCAGAATTTTGCCATCGGTGAAAAGGGCCCCACCAGGCTGAAGTAACGAATGGTTGAGATCACTGGCTGAAAGAACCGTGTGCTCACAAACAGGGGTGTGCTCCTGGTCCTCCCCCTTGCTGTGGATTTCCACTGGGATACTGGTCATTACCGGAATTGTCCACTAGGTGTCACTAATGCTCAGCAGAAACATTGCTCTAAGGGCTGTCTACACTGCAAATAAAAAAATGCCGCTGGCCCCCCGCCAGCTGACTGGGGCTCATGGGGCTTGAGCAAAGGGGTGGTTTAATTGCCTTATAGATGTTCGTGCTCAGGCTAAGGCCCAGGCTCTAGACCCTGCGAGGTGGGAGGTTCCCACACCTTGGCCTGCAGGTGTCTGTCTGCAGTGTAGACGCACCCTAAGAGCCAGTCCCAGATTGCAGGTCCTGTTTCTCGACCTGGCCAAAAACGGAGCCCATGCAAGGGTCACACGGGAAAGCCACCCTCTTAGTGGAGGTTCTAGTATAACCACAATCTGCCCAGCCCCCCAGTGTCGTAATGGGCAGCTCCCAAACATGGCCGAATTTACTGACAAGTCCCTCAGAGGCAGGACAGGGTACTGTCCCCACCATGCAGATGGGAATAGGGGCCCAGAGAAGTGAAAGTCACACAGCTCAATCCAGATCTCCTGACTCCCAGTCTAGGCCTGGTACAATGCATTTATTGCATTCATTGGGGGTGGGGGGAAGGGTTCGTTTTGCTTGCGGGAGGCTGGTTGATCCTGTAAGTCCCTTTCCATCTCTAACCCTATGCTCTGTTGAGCATGACAGTATCCAGTGCCCTGAAGACAGGTTCCAGCTAGCTATGGAAACACCCACTGGTTCTGAGGCAGACCCAGCACTTCTGCCTAGGCAGGCATCTTTGTGGCTAGGCAGAGGGGCCTCTTAGCTAAAGATGACAGAGCATTACAAGGAGCTCCCTGGTTTTTCACTAGCTCCCCGCTGTACCGCCCCGCGCCATTCATGACGGTCTCTGCTGCTGTCACGATGGAAGAACTCACCAGCTCCCTGTAAAGTGGGTCCAAAGTGAACCAGAGAGCAACAGCACATCGCTGGCCTTTGGTGACTGCTTTGACCCCGTGGGGGTTCTCCCCACCAGAGGAGAAGCTGATCATGCGCCCACACTTTGGCTTGATAGAGGCCTGTAAAAAACACCAAGTCAAACATTGCAAACACAACCAGCATTTAGGCTCATGGCAAAGAACCAGCATACTGCAGATCTCTTGTGTTGCCCTGGGTTCCCGTCAGTTCAGGCCTTTGACTTTAATGGATCTCTCTGGATAGCTCCAGGATACTCGAAAACTCAGAGCATTGCTGAGATGGGCATTTTGCTCCAGAAAAAGGGCTCTGTCCTGTTGCAGAGGATTAACCCAGAAAAGGTGAGGCAGCGTGCAAAGTCTGTGCAAAATTCAATGCAACACACTCAATCATTGCAAATCAGTTGTGTTCAAACTAGGCAATAATTAGATGTCCCTTCAATGAGATCAGGTTAACCTTCACACTCTGACTGTTATAAGGAAATAAGGCATACATTTCTAACAGTGAGGGTAACTGCTCCGATGGTTAATTTACCAAGAGTCATGGTGAATTTTCCATCACTGACCATTTTTAATCAAGACTGGATGTTTTTCTATAAGATCTGATCTTGGAATTATTTGGGGGCAGTTCTCTGGCCTGTACTGTACTGGCGGTCAGACTAGATGATCACAAGGGTCCCTTCTGGCCTTGGAAACCAGGAATCTATGAACCACGAGCAATTTTCCTCTTCTCCCTCTTCTGAAGCCATAACACTATACATTTCTGAATTGACACCCTGATTTGACTTTATGATGCTCGGTCCCACAATGGAATGGATTGCAGTTCCAAGTTACGACAGTTCGACTTACGATGCAATTTTCCGCAACCAATTGTGTCGTAAGTCCAAGGACTGCCTATATCTAGTTCTTTTTTGAACCCTGTTATAGTCTTGGCCTTCACAACATCCTCTGGCAAGGAGTTCCACAGGTTGACTGTGCTTTGTGTGAAAAAACACTTCATAGAATCATAGAATATCAGGGTTGGAAGGGACCTCAGGAGGTCATCTAGTCCAACCCCCTGCTCAAAGCAGGACCGATCCCCAATTAAATCATCCCAGCCAGGGCTTTGTCAAGCCTGACCTTAAAAACTTCTAAGGAAGGAGATTCCACCACCTCCCTAGGTAATGCATTCCAGTGTTTCACCACTTCCTTTTGTTTTAAACCTGTTGCCTATTAATTTCATTTGGTGACCCCCTAGTTCTTGCATTATGAGGAGTAAATAACACTTCCTTGTTTACTTTCTCCATACCAGTCATGATTTTACAGACCTCTATCATATCCCCCCTTAGTCGTCTCTTTTCCAAGCTCAAAAGTCCCAGTCTTATTAATCTCTCCTTATACGGAAGTTGTTCCAGACCCCTAATCATTTTTGTTGCCCTTTTTTGAACCTTTTCCAATTCCAATATATCTTTTTTGAGATGGGGCAACCACATTTGCACGCAGTATTCAAGATGTGGGTGTACCATGGATTTATCTAGAGGCAATGTGATATTTTCTGTCTTATTATCTATCCCTTTCTTAATCATTCCCAACATTCTGTTTGCTTTTTTGACTCCTGCTGCACACGGAGTGGATGTTTTCAGAGCACTATCCACAATGACTCCAAGATCTCTTTCTAGAGTGGTAAGAGCTCATTTAGACCCCATCATTTTATAGGTATAGTTGGGATTATGTTTTCCAATGTGCATCACTTTGCATTTATCAACACTGAATTGAATTCAAAGGACTCATAGCAAGCTTATGTTCAGCCTTTAAATGAAGGTGGCTGGAGAGTGGAGAAGACAAGGATGGGGACACACTTACTGTCCAACCCTACACTGTGATTGGCTTATTTCTTTAATAGGATATCACTTGTATCATTCTAGGTGCGTTAACAGGAGTGTCGTATGTAAGACGTTGGAGGGAATCGTCTTGCTCTACTCGGCCCTGATGAGGCCTTTGCTGGAATACTGCACCCCATTTGAGGTGCCACATTTGAGGGAAGATGTGGACAGACTGGAGAGAGGCCAGAGGAGAGCAACAAAAATGATCAAAGGTTTAGAAAACCTGAACTATGAGGAAAGTTAAAAAAACTGGACATGTTTAGTGTGGAGAATAGCAGACTGAGAGGGGACCTGATAACAATTTTCAGATATGTGAAGGGCTGTTATAAAAAGAACAGGGATCAAGTGTTCTCCACGTCCACTGAAGATAGGATCAGAAGCAATGGGCTTAATGTGCAGCAAGGGAGATGTAGGTTAGAGATTAGGAGGAACTTTTTATAGCTCTCAACGTAGTTAAGCTCTGGAACAGGTTTCCCAGGGAGGTTGTGGAATCCCCGTCACTGGAGGCTTTTAAGACCAGGGTGGACACGGATGGCCCTAGGTTTCCTTGGTCCTCCCTCAGCGCAGGGGGCCGGATTTGATGACCTTACTTTTCTACAATGCAGTGCTGTTGTAGCCATGTTGGTCTCAGGATATTAGAGAGACAAGATGGGGGAGGTCATATCTTTTATTGGACCACCTTCTGTTGGCGAGAGAGGAAAAGTTTTGTGTCTCACCCACCTTGTCTCGCTTGCTTCAAATTTGACCACTAGGGGGTGCAGAAGCTCAGTGAATTGGGCAACCACACAAAGCAGGATCCTCGGCCAGCCTGTCCGGGTTTTTTTTTTTTTTTTATAAACTGCGTGTCTTCGTCTAAACCTTCTACTTAATGGATCAGAGATTCCAAAAATCCACTCTCTGCAGAAGTCAGGAATCCTGAGTGATTGTAGGCGCACAGGATGCCAGCAGCAGGGTTATGACATGGCTTTAGTAGGGAAAGTAACAAATACTTTCCTCATAGATTGTATTTTCTAAATGGACAACCAATCTAATTCTCAATTACTGAGGGACAATCCCCTCTCATTGATACATTTTGCTTTCCACAACCAAACCTCCGTACAACTTTTCATGAGTGATGTACCCGAGTATTCGGATTCTAATATCTAAACTGTATTGTTAAATCTATTCACCTAAATTTGGGTTATTGCTGATTGTGGACTCTATGGATCATATGACTTTTAAAAACTAACTTTGTATTTGTGGATAATCTAAGCTCTATACCCAGATGTACAGACACACTTTTCCCAACCTAGGTATTATATAATTTTTTAACATTAGCTTTAATAAAAAATTTAAAATTTGCTTCCACTTGTATCGCCCATGACAGAGGAACAGAAATTGCTTGTTAGCTTAATTCGGTAGCAATAAAAACCCTCCAGCCGGTTAAGGCTGTCCTCATTGACAGTTGTAGAGGGGCGGCTGTGAGCCACACTGAAGACCTCACACTCTGGGTAGCCTTGTTCTGCACCATTAGGATGGTGAATGTCTTTTCAGATTACACCTAGAATGGATTCTAGTCTAAGGTTACCGAGGCTAGGGATGTAACTGTTTTATGGAGGGGCCCACTGGTCTGAGGTCACAGCCTAAGTTATCTGAAAAGCCCTAGCTATACACGGCACCAGCTCTGGAGGAATGGACTAGGAAGGAAAACAAAATGGATCCCCCCAGCCAACCCACTGACATCAACTTTGCCAGCCAAGGCAATTTACTTACAGTAACAGTTTTGGCATCCATCTCAGTGAATATAAACTCCCCGCCTTCGAAATCCGTGTTAATGTACAGAAGGGCGCTGGGGGAAGAATGACGAGACCCCGGTGAGGCTGGCTGGCTGCCCCTACCCCAGGCAGCTACAAACACAGGATTTGCATCAGCAGATCTGGCCCGTGGGAAGAAGAATGCTCACCACTCTCCCAGGGCCCACTCCGCCTGCCAGGGAAGTCAGGGGAAAGGCTCCCGCTGACGTCAATGGGAGGTGGCTGGGCCCACAGTATTTCAGGGGTTCGAGTCCCGCCTGCCCTGTGGGTGCCAGCAGGGGCAGGTATGTGGGGGACGGTGATACAGGGGTGGGGGTGGGTAATCTCTCCTCTGGGTTATATCTAAGCCCAGCAGGGACACGCATCCTTCCTTCCTGGCACGGATGTGCTGACGATCTCCCCAGACTGGCCAGCCTTGCGAGGTGACCGCCACGTCGGGCGAAACAGCCAAGAACACCATGGGGCTGCCACAGCCAACCGCTGCCTGGAACTTGGCCCCCAATTCCTCCTAGAACCACGACCATACCATGGATCCAGAGCCTGCCTCTTCAGCCCATCACTGGCTGGGATTTACCTGGCTCTAGGGCAGCCTAACTTTACCAGGCATCGGAGCCAAAGTGGGCTCTCGTGGTCACGCCCCACCGACCTGGTGCCCAGCGAGGAACATGCCTTGTCTGTTTCCCCTGGCCAGGCACCTGCATCTGGCACACGGCATCTCAGCCCTGCGTTCCTACCTGTAATCCCGGAAGGTGTAGGCCGGGGGCTCCTTCCAGCACTCGCTGGCCTCAGGATCCAGCAGGCAGTTGTCGGCATGGATGGGGTGGCTTAGGTCGTTCCTTTTCTCCTGCTGGCCTAGGCAGTACCACGCGGGGGGAGAGGAAGAGATGAGATAAGCATGACAGGGTCTCAGAGCTCAGCTCCCCCCAGGGGCATTTGCACTTGGAGGGCTCTCGCTGCCAGCAAAAATACAAAGACAGCGGGCGAAAAGGGGGAATCTGGGGAGCCTGGAGACAAAGAATTGACACCTGCCTTGCGCTCACTTGAAACACCATGAGCCTGATGGAACAGACACCCCAATCTGGGGTGAAGGAGAGCAAGGGGGGGCACTGAGACAGAGAGAGGAAGGAGGAGAGGCAGACGAGGAGAGATGAAGAGCGAAAGAATGAACAAACTCATGCCCCCTGCAGGTGGCTTCCTCCAGGGAGGACGTGGGGCAGGGATCTCTGAGGCAGGAGACAGTACAAAATCGTTGTACATACAACAGCTCCGTTCCCTCCCTCTTGACTGCTTCTTCAGCACTGAGCCGCAAGGCCGGCCCCTGCCCCCTTACCCGGCAGGGCGGTGCGGCACACCATGTGCGTGTAGGAGAAGTAGAGGGTGGAGTTCAGCAGGAAGTAGGACTCCACGATCCTGCGGGCCTTCTCGCTGACGTCATAGAACAGGCGGGCGCTCTTCAGCGGGACGCGCCCCTCGTAGCCGAACTGCAGGGCAATCACACACCAGAGTGAGCACTGGCCGCCCAGAGGGTGGCGGAGCCACCCGCCGAGCCACGGGGGCTGGAGAAAGGGGCAAACCGCACCTTGAGAGCTTTGAGGACAGTGGCCCCTTCAAACTTCTCGTTGGGAGTGTGGGGTGAGGTTTTCCCTCGATAGCCATCTCCAGCCAGCATGATCCCCTGGAAGAAATGACACGAGCAGAGGTCAGGGATATCGGTTATCCTGAGCAGAAACCCCAAATCAGTTTTATTCTTCATCCTGCTCTCCCCATCCTAAATACTGAACCCTCACCAGTAAGAACTACAGACGAAATCAGGTGGGTTCCATTCTGCTTTGGTCACCGTCAATGGCACCGTCAGCTAAGGGCTGATGGCAACATCGTTACTGGTTGAAATGACAATTAAGCTGCCATGGGTCTATGACAACCCAGGGAGATTCAGGAGTGCAGGGCTCTGTGTTTAGCTCAGCTACTACCGTGCTTTCAAGCAAGCCACTCCACCATCATGCCCTCTCTAAAATGGGGATAATCATCTTATCTCCTCTGTGAAGTCCTTGGAGATCTATGGGTTGAAAGCACCATGTAAAAGCTGGGTATTATTGTTAGAGAACACAGCTCAGTTTTGCTAAGGAAGAAATATGGAAAATTATCCTCGCAACTCATGAACTTTCCTTAAATGTCATCCAGTTTTTTAAAATGAAAATATCGGCTGTGGGATTCAAGGCTCCCCCTATTTCCCCCTTCCCCAAAAGTCTTGTTGAACTCAAAGTTTATGGCCCTGCGTGCAGAGAGAAACAGGAAGAAAATGATAGATAGCTAGTGAAAACAGCTGGCTGCTATCGCTGTCCCTTCTGAGTGAAATGCAAAAAGTAAACAAACTGCATCACTAGGGGAAAAGTGAATGAGTTGATTCAACTCACTTCAGGGGTTACTTGGAACACAAGCAAAGAGATTATTTAGGAGTGGGCTATTCCCTAACTGGTCTTCTCATGTAACTGGCAAACACAGTGGGCCAGATCCTCAGCTGGTGTCTATCGGTGTCAAAGCACGGGCCGGCAGTGGGGATTGTAGACGGCATTTGATATGCTCCCCTAGTGCCTGGATCACACAGTTCTGTTGCAGAAGCCAAGCTCTGACCCTGGATACACACACGCAACTCCCAGAGACCTCGTTAGTGGTTACGTGCATGTGGGAGGGTGGAATTTGGAGACACGTTCTTTGTGTTTGCTGGGGGCCTTGTGCAGTTAGGCAAAATCAGACAGTTACACCCACTCCACATGGCTCCCTGGCCCAGACCCTCTGCCCACGTGGCTTCCCTGCAACCAGCAACCCCCCTTCTCCGCCCTCCACCCAGCAGCCCTCCCCACCATCTCCGATACTCACATTGGCCACTCTACGCAGCTCTCGGCACTCCTCCTCCGATATGACGTTATCCAGTAGCACTCGCTGCGTGCCGTTCAGCTGCTGGGAGTTATAGATGAACTTCACGTCGCTGTAGAGCAGAGAACCCCCTACGGGAAAGACAGATATAAAACAACCCTGAACATGACACCTCTTCCCTGGCTTGTCAGTCACATGGAGGCACCAGGCCAACTGAGGTCACCTTGGTGGCGTTCCAGAGGCCTGGCTTCACAGCCGTGTAACGGAGAGCAGGACCTGGCCTCGTGTCAATAACAAAGACACAGAGGTGAAATCCGCTCCCTGCGAGAGTGCCAGAGATTCCCACTTTCTCATCAGGCTCTTTGGCAATGCACGGGCCAGACTCTAAAACGCTGCACGGAGATGCAATGGGGCCCCGGACACCAGCTTACTGGCTTTTTTCAGAGCAGCCAATAGAACCAATTCCTATTTAAAAGTCGACCCTAAATTTCCACTGTGTTCGTTCTGTAAAAGCCTTTTTTGTATTTGGCTCAACGCACTGGCCCCGGAAATAGTCATCAGCATTTTTTCTGTCTTTTTTCTTTTTTTTTTTACTCTGTGGCTGCTGGGAGTGAGCTGCATTATTCCAGCCCAAGGCTGCTGACAGGAGCTCTCGTTGAGGGCCAATCTGCGGTCGCGGAGCGGATCTCCTCCCCCCACCCCACGCAGGGCTCCTGGGAGACAGGGAAGCTGTGGAAGAGACGGTTCTGTGCCGCTGGGGACCATTCCCTTGTGCTGCTCACAGTAGTCTCACCCCTACACTGTGTCCCCTCCAGTTTGCTGTATCCTTCTCTTGTCTCTCGTTTTCCACGTTCTAAGCTCCTTGGCGCAGGGACCATCCCACGAGGCGTGTGCAGCAGCTCGCACAAAAGGGCCTGGCTTCCCAAACGCAGCCTCCATGGGCTAGCGCATCACAAACCATTCCTCGTCCCAAGGTCCCATTACTGAAGGAGTCATTCCTAAAGGCCCCGGGAAGGGCTGGAGGCAGAAAGGCAACGGCTGTGATCGCAGGCTGCTCGAACCCCAATGTTCTGCCCCCCTCCTCGTAGGCTTGATTTGGCCCAGCCGCCCTTCCATCACGCCAGAGAGGCGGCCGGGCCAAATTGCAGAGAGTGGCATTGCAACCTGGCACGCAGGGTCGCAATGCCACTCAAATTGTCCTGACAGAGGAGCCGTATCTGCTGCCTAGTTTATCTATTGCTAGAAGAGCCCCTGGCTGGGATTTGCTCTACGAAGGCTGGCCTGCACCTCCCCCTCCCATTATGCTCTGGGGCAGAGCCCATTTTCCAGGCCTGCAAGCTCGTAGGGGCACTAACATGATTTCGGGCCAGCAGAACTTCATCACGGTGTCCCGGCGCTGCAGCCGTACACAGCCCTGCTGCGACTCAGCACGATGCTGCTGTGATGAGGCATCCTTTGGCTGCGGGAGCGCTGTCAAACACCAGCTCACGAGACGTTGCGCGTTTTACTGGGCCGTGGGGCGCACACACTGGTTTCACGTGGTATTCCCTGGAGATTCCAGCCAAGATCCCTTTTTTGTGGAAGGATTTTACACCATCGGTTCATATCTGTTCACAATGGGTCATATCTTGGGTTGGTTTTGAGGTCCTCTTGAAATATACTGGGCAATGTATTGTCCTGATAGTATGGAGATACTGCCATCCTCACTTGGCACAAGTCTGCCATGGGCCAGCGTTCCACACTGCAGATTGGGGCCAGGACAGGCTTTTTGTCCTGGGTTTGTACAGCGCCTAGCTCCAAGGGTAACACAAATCAATACTAGGCAGCTGGCAAATCAGACGCCTACCTTGCAGGGAGCGGGGAAGTGATTAGACATTTGGCTCACACGCTCTCTCTCCTGCGCACGGACACGGGATGAGGCCGCCCTCATTCAAATGGAAAAACAAGACAAGACAATGAAAACAAAAGTCTGTGTGTTTCGAAAACTAAACCCTCAACCCGATGTTTCTCTGGGGGGAAGGTGAAACGCTTCGGAGCCACGGGAAACAGATCTGCTCTTGGAACGCTGCAATAAAAAGCGGGCCGTGGCAGAAGAGCATTTATCTCGAAATTCGGCACGATGGAACATTGCTATTAAATGCTGCTTTTTATTTTTTTTGTCAGCTGCAGCACATTGCTGTTTTGGAAGGGCCCCAGGCCAATGGAGGAGACACGATACTGAGATCCCATTGCTTGCCGAGGAATGATCTGCGAAGAAGATTTAGGTTTCCTGGAAAAGGGAGCATCCCTCACGGTCTGTTTTGTTGCTTGAGGATAATATTTATTACAAACCAGCATGGATCAGAAAGAGAGGCCTGGATCAAAACCTCACACACTCGGGGCACTATCCAACCGGGCTCTGAACTTCCTGGATCAGGTTCGTTTCTTATACATACACAATACAGTGGGCACATCTAAGAAAGCTTTTGTTACTGCTTCCTTCTGGATGTGCTTCCAGTAGCTCCCCATTGCTGGCAGAAGATCAACTTCAAAAGGATGGAGCTGTTAAAAAGTGAACCACAAATATCCAGCAAGTTGACATGGATGTGCTGCATGTCCCAGCCAGGGAAAGGAGGGTCACTGCTACATCACAAACATGAAACTTCATCTTCCTTCTGTTTGTAGGTGCTGATCTACCTGGCGCCTGCTCTGGGCCAGGTCCCAGCATGTACCGTGCAGGTGAGCTCTACAGTGCAAACGGGTAAGTGCTGGGGCTTTGCCCATGGCTAGATTGTCTTTACAAAACCGAAGGATTTGCCCTGGCCTTGCGCTGTTCACGTGGCGGTCTCCAAACACTTTACAGACATCCACTGAGCCTCTCACTGGGAAGCATCATCACCGCTACTTAGAGGATGGGCAAAGGCAGGCACAAAGGGGTTAACTGGTCCCATGCAGCTGGGAATGGTACCCAGGAGCTCTGACTCGCAGTCCTCTGAGTTTAACCAGGACCAGCAGACACAATGCTGAACACGACCGGTCCTTGTCATCGTCATCAAACTTCAGGGGTCCCAGTGGTTATATTTCCCAGACAGGCCCATATAAGCCACCAAACAGCTGACCGAGGGCTCAATTCTGCTTGCTTCACCCAAGGGAACAACCAGTGGAAGCTAACAGGAGTCCTTCTGGGAGTAAAGTGAACAAGATTTGGGGCCTGATCTACTGACCATAA